>NC_133417.1:111499621-111802651 GCF_049350105.2 Macaca mulatta
GTCACCTCTGGCTCCTGCTCCCACTGGCCTCTTCGCCCCACCCCTCAGCCCCCAGATTTGGAGTTAAGGCACTTTCCTAGGATCGATCCTTCCTTCCTTCCTTCCTTCCTTCCTTCCTTCCTTCCTTCCTTCCTTCCTTCCTTCCTTCCCTCCCTCCCTCCCTCCCTCCTTCCTTCCTTCCTTCCTTCCTTCCTTCCTTCCTTCCTTCCTTCCTTCCTTCCTTCCTTCCTGTTCTCCCTTCCTTCCTGTTCTCCCTTCCTCTCTCTCTCTCTCTGTCTCTCTCTCTCGCTCTCTCTCTCTCTCTCTCTCTCTTTCTTTCTTTTTCTATTTCTGACAGAGTCTCACTGTCTCACCCAGGCTGGAGTGCAGTGGTGCAATCTTGGCTCACTGCAACCTCTGCCTCCTGGGTTCGAGCAATTCTCCTGTCTCAGCCTCCCGAGTAGCTGGGATTACAGGCATGCACCACCATACCCAGCTAATTTTTGTATTTTTAGTAGAGACGGGGTTTCACCATATTGGTCAGGCTGGTCTTTTTTTTTTTTTTCTGAGACAGAGTCTCGCTCTGTCGCCCAGGCTGAAGTGTAGTGGCGCGATCTCGGCTCACTGCAAGCTCCGCCTCCCGGGTTCACGCCATTCTCCTGCCTCAGCCTCCCGAGTAGCTGGGACTACAGGCATGTGCCACGACACCCAGCTAATTTTTTGTATTTTCAGTAGAGACGGGATTTCACCGTGTTAGCCAGGATGGTCTCGATCTCCTGACCTTGTGATCCACCCGTCTTGGTCTCCCAAAGTGCTGGGATTACAGGCGTGAGTCACTGTGCCTGGCCCTGGTCAGGCTGGTCTTAAACTCCTAACCTCAGGTGATCTACCCGCCTGGGACTCCCAAAGTGCTGGGATTATAGGCAGAAGTCACTGCACCCAGCCTTTCCTGCTTTCTTTCAAAGACCCCTTCATGGAAGGTGTTTATACATGTGGCAGATTTTATTGAATATTTAGGGTCCAGAAATGGTATCACATCACTGCCCAGCTCAGCCTCCCCTGGAAAGTCTATCTCACCACAAAGCAATCTGCCTGAGGTCACCTGCCCATTTTGGTGACTGGTTATCAGGCACACTGACTATTCCTCACCTGAGGGCCCTAAGTGCCTCACTGCTAAAGGGCATTCTCAGACACCGGACCTGGGACAGGGGGTTTTATGCCCCAATACCAAGCCGCAGCTGATGGGGAGCCTATGTTGGTAGATAAATAGCCTAGCTTCCCAGTCTCAGTGGGGAGATGGTGAGCATGTTCTACAGAGCTCTGCGGAGAGGCTCAGCACCAGCAGTGTTCTCATTAACACGTGCCACTGTAGGGTGGCTATAATTAACAATAATATATTATGTCATTTCAATAGTGAGAAGGAAGATATTGAATGTTCCCAACACAAAGAAATGATAAATGTTTGAGATGATGGATATGCTAATTATCCCGATCTGATCACTCTACGTATGTATTGCAACATCACTATATATCCCAGGAATGTATACCATTATTATTTGTCAATTAAGAAAATAAAATTTAGTTAAAAAAAAAACAGAAAAACAAAAATCCTTCATGGCTTCTCTTTTCCTGTCTCTCACTTTACCCACCCCCTCACTTCTGTTTCCTGGCAACACCTCCCGGCAACCTGCCTACACCTAAGCCCTTCCTTAGCAGCTGCTTTTTGTAAAATCTAAACCAAGACACCTACTCTCTGTATTTCATTTGCTACTAGTTTAAATTCTCTGCCCTCTCTTAGTTTTTCAGGCCTTTGGTTTTATAGCTGAAGTCTCATGAATATCTCTGTGAAAACGACATGCCATCTACTCTCTGTATCACACAGTTTAGCAACATAGAGGAGCTGTGCCTTTGAAATTCAGCCTTCCTTTTCCTCTCGCCTCCACCAGTGTCTGTTTGCAGTAGATGGAAGCAGTGAAGAAATTTCTCTGCCCCTTGATATGAATTGTGCATGGACTGTGGCCTCTTGCAAGGCAGAAATGACTGCAGTAAGCTTGCTTTTATGCAGTTTTACTTCCATCCAGTGGCAGGATATGTTTCTCCTTGGATGCAGTTGGAGTGGGTGGTGGACACAGGGACTTACTGAGTAAAAGCAGGGAGGATATCAGGTCTTGCAACATTATGGTCGCTTTAGAGGTCAAACTTGCTTGGGCATGATCTGGAAGGCTGATGTGTCCCGGGCTTGGGCTTTTTATTAAGAGTCTTATGGAAAGGAACCACATAAAGGGAAAAAAGAATTGAAGTTCATAGGTTGGTTTAAAGATAGCAAGAAGCCAAGTATTGGGGACAAGAGAGGGCAGGGTTGTGAGGATGTTGTGGTGGTTTCTCTGGGGTAGGATTATCAGCATTCAGGCACTAGCTCCTCTGTCCAGGAGCAGGCTACAGCAGGTACAGCTCCATTCTGAAGCTGGTCATTGTGGAGACAGATTTCTACTCATGATGGCTTCCTAATTGGATCAGTGATGGTATGACTTCATGGCCAACAACTGTTATGACAGCTTGTGATCCACCCACCTCGGCCTCCCAAAGTGCTGGGATTTTAGTAAGTGCTGAGTGAGGTACGTGGAAGGTGGCTTCACGGGTACATTGGAGGCACCCAATAGAGCTAAGTGGCACCATTTGGGAGGAATTTGATGGATGGTTGGATTTCCTACAGCATAAATGAGAATGAAATCAAGGTTATCCTTTTAGGTGACGTCTATTTTGATTATTTTTAACCTCCAGGCTCGTGTGTCCCGGAAATATGCGTTACATCAAGTTGCTTAATTTTTTTATTTTTTGAGATGGAGTTTCGCTTTGTTGCCCAAGCTGGAGTGCAATAGTGTGATCTCGGCTCACTGCAACCTCCTCCTCCCGTGTTCAAGTGACTCTCCTGCCTCAGCCTCTGAGTAGCTGGAATATCAGGGGCCCGCAACCATGCCCAGCTAATTTTTATATTTTTAGTAGAGACGGGGTTTCACCATGTTGGCCAGGATGATCTTGAACTCTTGACTTCAGCTGATCCACTTGACTTCAGGTGATCTACCCACCTTGGCCTCCCAAAGTGCTAGGATTACAGGCATGAGCCACCACGCCTGGCTTAAGTTGTTTAATTTAACTGAGTGAATGCACCGTAATATGTTCATGGACAAACCAGGCACAAAGGGATGTTTTCCCATAAAGCAAACACATGATGGCAGATACTGCGTGAGGCCAGAGGTTTTGTCGTATTTGAACTTGGGTGGAACCCTGTGAGAATGACACAGTGGTAAGGGCTTCTGACACCTTGAAGAAAGCCTAGAATTGGGAATGATTTGAACAGATGAATCTGTTAAGAAAAGTTCACTAGGAAGATTGTGTGAACCAATTCTTTGGAAGAATGAAATTCATAGCTGCTTTAAGATCATGCAAACGGCCATGTGTGGTGGCTCATGCCTGTAATCCCAGCACTTTGGGAGGCTGAGGTGGGTGGATCACTTGAGCCCAGGAGTCCAAGACCAGCCTGGGCAACATAGCAAAACCCCATCTCTACAAAAAATTTAAAAAAATTAGCCGAGTGTTGTGACGCATGCACCTCTGGTCCTAGCTACTTAGGAGGCTGATATGGGAGGATTGCTTGAGCCAGGAGGTTGAGGCTGCAGTGAGTTGTGATCACGACACTGCACTCCAGCCTGGGCAACAGTGAGATTCTGTCTCAAAAAATAAAAAAGATCATACAAATTATTACAACGTTAGGACTCAGTGAAACTCAATAACATTTATTGAATGTGTTATTTACTAGGGTACATAAACTCCTTAAAATTGAGTGTGAACTTTTTCTGGATAAAAGATTTGTAGTTTCATCAGATTGTCAGTGGTTGAGTTTGTGACGTGCCCCCCCCGACCCCCAAAGATTAAAAGCCTTGAGTATACTTTTTTTTTTTTTTTGAGACGGAGTCTCGCTCTGTTGCCCAGGCTGGGATGCAGTGGCACGATCTCGGCTCACTGCAAGCTCTGCCTCCCGGGTTCACGCCATTCTCCTGCCTCAGCCTCCCAAGTAGCTGGGACTACAGGTGCCCACAACCATGCCCGGCTAATTTTTTGTCTTTTTAGTAGAGACAGGGTTTCACCGTGTTAGCCAGGATGGTCTCGATCTCCTGACCTCATGATCCACCTGCCTCGGCCTCCCAAAGTGCTGGGATTACAGGCTTGAGCCACCATGCCCAGCCGAGTATACTCAAAAGAGAAATACCCTGGGTCACATAAATCTACCAACATTTAACCTCTGTCCTGTTGCTGTTCATGAGTGCATTTGTACTTCAGTGGTAACAGAAACAACCACCACCACCACCACCTCCATCATGAGCCTGAGGATCATATTGCCAAGCTGACATATATGCTTTTGTGTGTATGGAAATGGGTTTGATACTCGAATATAGGTTTGAGTCCCTGTTCTGCTAGTTAGTAATTATATGACACTGATTCAGGAACTTTATCTCCTGTGTTTTGTTTTGTCTTCTCTAAAATAAGAGTCCTACCTCCTATGTTGCTGTGAGGATTAGAAAGAATGTATGTGACCTCCTTGGAATTCCTTCTTTCCTCTCATAACTCTTTGTTATAGGACTTAGGTTGCTGTATTGATTAGGGTTCACTTTTAGAGAACAGAATCTACTCAAGCTATAGAAAAGTTGATTTTTTTTTTTTTTGAGTCAGAGTCTTGCTCTGTTGCCCAGGCTGGTGTACAATTGTGCCCAGGTGGCACAATCAGGGCTCACTGCAACCTCTGCCTCCTGGGTTCAAGCTGTTCTCCTGCCTCTGCCTTCTGAATATCTGGGGTTACAGGTGCCCACCACCACGCCTGGCTAATTTTTGTATTTTTAGTAGAGACAAGATTTCACCATGTTGGCAAGGCTGGTCTTGAACTCCTGACCTCAAGTGATCCATCTGCTTCAAGCCTCTCAGAGTGCCGGGATTACAGGCGTGAGCCACCAGGTCCGGCCGAAAAGTAGAAATTTGAAGGACTAAAGAAACAGATTCTAGGCAGAGTATTCAGAAATGATTCTCAAAGCCACACTGCAGAATCAGAACACCAAGGAAGCTGCTGCATATTCTCTTGTCAGGAAAGCATTTGCTGAATGGGGAAGCTGCCGTAACAGTTGTTGGCCATGAAGTCATACCATCACTGATCCAATCAGGAAGCCGTCATGAGTAGAAACTTGTCTCCACAATGACCAGCTTCAGAATGGAGCTGTACCTGCTGTAGCCTGCTCCTTGACAGAGAAGCTAGTGCCTGAATGCTGCTATTCCTACCCCAGAGAAACCACATGCCTCTGTGACCATTTTTTAAAAATTGTTATTTTGAGACAGAGTCTTACTCTTTTACTCAAGCTGGAGTTCAATGGCACAATCACAACTCACTGCAGCCTTCAACTCCAGGCTCCAACTTCAGCCTTCCAAGTAGCTGGGACTGCAAGTGTGCACCACCATGCCTGGCTAACTCTTTAATTTTTTTTTTTTGTTTGTTTTGAGACGGAGTCTCGCTCTGCCGCCCAGGCTGGAGTGCAGTGGCCGGATCTCAGCTCACTGCAAGCTCCGCCTCCCGGGTTCACGCCATTCTCTTGCCTCAGCCTCCCGAGTAGTTGGGACTACAGGCGCCCGCCACCGCGCCCGGCTAGTTTTTTGTATTTTTTAGTAGAGACAGGGTTTCACCGTGTTAGCCAGGATGGTCTCGATCTCCTGACCTCGTGATCCGCCCGTCTCGGCCTCCCAAAGTGCTGGGATTACAGGCTTGAGCCACCGCGCCTGGCCGGGAGTCTGAAATATGTATAATTTTTTTTCTTTAATCTTCCATCTTCTTCAATATAAGAAAGCATCCTAGGAAGAGATAAGATAGATATTGAATGTTAATCTGCCATGTGTATTCTAGTAGTTTTTGTGCAAGTATTATTAGCAGAGACAGAATTTCACCATGTTGACAAGGCTGGTTTTGAACTCCTGACCTCAAGTGATCCATCCGCCTCAAGCCTCCCAGAGGGCTGGGAAAAAAGACGTGAGCTACCATGCCTGGCCAAAAAGTAGAAATTTGAAGGGCTAAAGATTATTGTTCATTATTTTGTCCAAGTAGTATTTTTATTATTTTTTCTGTTCCAGAAGCTTTTTATTGTTGCTCCAAGTTTAAGAATTTTCAGTGATGGCAGAAAACCAACACTTTTAGACAACATCTTGCATAGCCCTGCTCAACTTCTGAATCTTGGTCTTGGCAGACATGTCAACATATTTCTTTCCAATGCACACAATCATTCCACCTATGATTGACAGATCAGTCTTACCCTCCAATTTCAATACTTGGCCTTGACTTAGGAATCTCCTGAAGAGATTTAGAATTAGAGAATTAGAATTCTCTAATTCAGAGAGTGTGGCTTCCTCTAAAGGAGATGCAGTGGCCACTGTGCAAGGTAGCTCTCCACGGTGGACACTCATCATGGTAGAAAAGGCAGAAATGACTCCTTGGGTATTGCTTCAGTGACCATGTTCAGCAAGCAAACTGATCGGGGTTGTGAGGGAAGAGAACGTCTCTGGCTGTGATGTCATTTAGGCTTTTCACTTTAACGGAACGCTTCACATAGGGGTTCAAAATAGAAGCAGCCACTTTGGGTTCCTTCAGGATTTGTGCTATTCTCAACAGCTCCTTTTCTACTTGCTCCAGCTTATTCTGTTTCGATGCAGCAGAATGAAGAGCCATGGCATAGAGACCTTCAATACTGTATACCTGAACTGAAGCCTTACAGGCTTGGCAATGGTCTGACCACAGATGTACTGAAGCATTGCACCTGCAGGGAGAGCCTAGACACTGCTGGAGGGTGGCCATCATCTCCCGGGCACCTTTTTACTATTTTTTAATTATAGAAGTAATATATAGCCTGGGTGTGGTGGCTCACACTTATAATCCCAGCACTTTGGGTGGCAGAGGTGGGAGGATTGCTTGAGCCCAGGGGTTTGAGACCAGCCTGGGCACCATAGCAAGATGCTGTCTCTATTAAAAAATACAAAAATTAAGGCCGGGTGTGGTGACTCATGCCTGTAATCCCAGCACTTTGGGAGGCCAAGGTGGGTGGATCGCTTGAGGTCACGAGTTCAAAACCAGCTTGACCAATATGGTGAAACCCTATTTCTGCTAAAAATACCAAAATTAGCCAGGAGCGGTGGCATGCATCTGTAGTCCTAGCTACTCGGGAGGCTGAGACAGGAGAATTGTTTGAACCTGGGAGGCAGAGGTTGCAGTGAGCCAAGATCGTGCCACTGCACTCCAGCCTAGGCAACAGAGTAAAACTCCATCTCAAACAAATGAACAAACAAACCAAATATAAAAATTATCCAGTCATGGTGGTGCATGTCTATAGTCTCAACTACTCAGGAGATTGAGGTGGAAGGATTGCTTGAGTCCATGAGGTCAGTACTGCAGTGAACTGTGATTATGCCATTGCACTCCAGCCTGGGTGACAGAATGAGACCCTGTCTCAAAACAAAAACAACAATAACAAACAAAACAGAAAAGTAATACATAGATATATTCTCTTTGTAGAAGACAAGAACAGAACAAATCTGTAGAATAAAAAATAAACATCCTGACCCACTCAGTTCCCACATTGCTTCCTAGCAGGAGTCACTGACAGCAGTTTACCAGCTATAGGTTCAATCTTTTGTCTGTGCCTGCATATGTATATAGAGGTATGTACACATATCTAAGAATTTTTTAAAACATAAATATGCTAATGCTAGTCCATAACTTTGCTTAGAAATCTTTCCATGTCAGGTCATAAAGATCTAATAGGGGTCAGGAAACTTTCTGCAAAGGGCCAGATAGTAAAGATTTTAGGCTTTGTGGACCACATATAGCAGCTGTCCCCAAACTTTTCAGTACCAGGGACTGGTTTCGTGAAAGACAATTTTTCCATGGATGAGGGTATGGGGGAGATGGTTTCAGGATGAAACAGTTCCACCTCAGATCATCAGGCATTAGATTTTCATAAGGAGTGCACAACCTGGATCCTTGCATGTGCAGTTCACAATAGAGTTTGCACTCCTATGAGAATCTAATAGATCTGGCAGGAGACAGAGCTCAGGTGGTAATGCTCTCTTCGCCTGCCACTTGCCTCCTGCTATGCTACCTGGTTCCTAACAGGCCACTGATCTGATATACAGTCTCTGTGACATAGTCTTCTTCTTTTTGTTGCTATTTGTTTTTGTTTTTTTAAACAACCATTTAAAAATGTCAACAACATTCTTTTTTTTTTGAGACGGAGTCTTGCTCTGTCCCCCGGGGGGAGTGGTGGCGCGATCTCAGCTCACTGCAAGCTCCGCCTCCTGGGTTCATGCCATTCTCCTGCCTCAGCCTCCCGAACAGCTGTGACTACAGGCGCCCGCCACCACACCCGGCTAATTTTTTTGTATTTTTAGTAGAGACGGGGTTTTGCCATGTTAGCCAGGATGGTCTCGATCTCCTGACCTCATGATCCGCCTGCCTCGGCCTCCAAAGTGCTGGGATTACAGGCTTGAGCCACCGCGCCTGGCCTTTTTTTTTTTTTTGAGATGGAGTCTTGCTCTGTCACCCAGGCTGGAGTGCAGTAGCATGACCTCGGCTCACTGCAATCTCCGCCTCCCAGGTTCCAGTGATTCTCCTTCCTCAGCCTCCCTAGTAGCTGGGACTACAGTTGCATGCCACCATGCCTAGCTCATTTTTGTATTTTTAGTAGAGACAGGGTTTCACCATATTGGCCAGGCTGGTCTCAAACTCCTGACCTCAGGTGATCCGCCCACCTTGGCCTCCTAAAGTGATGAGATTACAGGCATGAGCCACTGCTCTTGGCCCCACATTTTCTTTATTCATTCATCCTTCAATGGATATTTAGGTTGTTTCCATAGCCATCTTGGCTATTGTGAATAATGATGAAATGAACACAGGGGTACAGACATCTTTTTGGGATCCTGATTTCAATTCTTTTGGATATGTACCCACAAGTGAGATTGCTAGATCACATGATAGTTCTATTTTTAATTTTTTGAGGAAATTCCAAACTGTTTTCTACAGTGGCTGCATCATTTTGCATTCCTACCAACAGCATGCAGGAGTTCCACATCCTTGTCAACACTTTCTGTCTTTTTCTTTTTGATAAGCGGGGGTTCTGGGCCAACTCTTTCTCCCCTGGTAAAAGCTGAGAACTGGACTTTTTTTATCCACAAACTCTGTGCTGTGTGAGGGGAAGGGCCAATGGCGCCTATCAGCCAGAGACTCCACCTCCATTCTCCCCTTGGTATCCAAACTGTAACCGATCATGAGACTTCCAGGACTGGCAAAATATAGCTAGTTTTTTGGGAAGTCCTCTCACAAGAGTTGAGGTGCTGGACACAAAGACCAACCTTTCCCCTCCTCTGGTGGAAGCTTGGGAGTGAGGGGATCTTCTCATGGTCATACGGCACGGGGTTAGGGGCAGGGTCTCCGGTGAGAGAATGTCCCGAGTCTCCTTACTGGCTTCGGTGAGTCTGATGTAGCATTTTCTGGGGGTGCAGGAGCCTTTCAGGTAGTTTCTGATCTTCCGCAAAGGGAATTTGTCAATGAATTTTTGTTGAATCAGTATGTGGAGGGGAGGGGGAAGGATAATTCAGGTTTTTTTATACTGCCATGTTGCTGACATAACAACCTCTTATTAACATAACTACTTATTTTTTTGTAAGTCTAGAAAGTTGTTAATCCTTTTTGAACCTCATTTCTTTTAAAAATAACTCTATAAATTGGAGGTGGCAACACTGAGACTTTATTAGGTTACAGTAAGTATTAAATGAAATCATGTATGCATTTCGTGTGGATGTTACTGGCTCCTACTCCCAGTTGAGCAGAAGACTAGATCCATTTCATGGACTCACTAGTGGTGGCTTACATTTCCTTAACATCAAACTGGCTAATTAAAAGATGGCTTCAGCCATTTTCTCCCTCTCCTACTCTGGGCTATCTTCTCTGAGAGCCAACATTCCTGCCCAGCACTTTTTTTTTTTTTTGAGACAGGGCCTCACTCTGTTGCCCAGGCTGGAGTGCAGTGGTGCCATCTCGGCTCACTGTAACCTCTGCCTCCCGGGTTCAAGCGATTCTCCCGCCTTAACCTCCCGAGTAGCGGGAATTACAGGCGCCCACCACCACACTTGGCTAATTTTTGTATTTTTAGTAGAGACGGGGTTTCACCATGTTGGCCAGGCTGGTCTCGAACTCCTGGCCTCAAGTGATCCTCCCACCTCGGCCTGCCAAAGTGCTGGGATTACAGGCATGAGCCACCATGTCCAGCTTCTGCCCAGCACTTCTAACCCTCCTCCAGCATCTATTTCCTCTTCTTCTTCAATGCCTGGGATATGGGCTCTATTCCAGGCACTCCTGCTGGTTCCTCCACTAGGATCTGAACCTTCCTCTCACCCATAAACAGGTACTTTCATAGGGTCAGAACAATGCTTTGGTCTGTGGTCTGTCTTGGGGGTTGGGGGGCTGCCGCCCTCCCACATGCCTGTTAGAGATATGATAGGAAAGCTGGGCTGCATGTGTACCAGCATCTTCCAGCATTGATATGTAGCCTTGCCCCTTACTGTTTAGAACCAGTTTCCTCTGCTTCTTCCTTCACTCTGAGGACTTTGTAATTGGACAAATGTTAATATCCCTACTTTTTTCCCCTTAGGATCAATTTTCTCTCAGGAGGCTCCTCATTGACTCATGCAAACAGATTTCTGGCAGGAACTGCTCCAAGGCCTTCCAGATGTTCACAGGCATGGATGAATCAGAGCAAAAATGGACAGATGCAACTGAAATGGAGGGTTCTGCTATGTAAGTAAAGCATCCAGCCTTTCACATTGGGAGTCACCACGAGTCCTAAGCTTGAGTTGAGTCATCTTTAATTGAGGTACACAGAGTAGGGCAGCTTTGAAGTCATTTACACCTGAAACTGGACCCCTACCCGGTGTCTTTCTCTCTATGTGACCTGGAGTTAGCTACTTAACTTTCTGAGTTTCAATTTACTCACAGTTAAAATAGTAATACTAATTTTCATTTTATGGTTTGTTGTGTGCATTATTAAATAATATTTAGAAAATATCTGGCAAGTACTAGGTTTGCTTTTTATTCTTTTTCCATTAAGCATCTCTTTTGTGACTTACTAAGGCTGAGTTTTATTTTATTATATTTCTATCATCCTTCTTTTCGTGTAGTCTTTTTCTTTCTCTTTTTTTTCTTTTTTCTCTTTCTCCCCTCCTGCCTGCCTGCCTACCTTCCTTCTTTTTTTCTTTGCTGTGTTTTTAAAGCAGTAGACAAATATCAGAACAGGACCCCATCATTAGAACACTGACAAGTTTTTCTAGCAGAAACAACAATATTTTGTTCCAACAATTGTGTAGGCTTAATATATAAGTAACTTCACAATATCCTTAAAAAATTAAACACAGATTAGAGTGTTCTAAAATTATTTAAAAATTTAAAAATGTTAAAAATTGGCTGGGTGCGGTGGCTCACACCTGTAATCCCAGCACTTTGGGAGGCTGAGGCGGGTGGATCACCTGAGGTGGGGAGTTCGAGACCAGCCTGACCAATATGGAGAAACCCCGTCTCTACTAAAAATACAAAACTAGCCAGGTGTGGTGGTGCGCGCCTGTAATCCCAGCTACTCGGGAGGCTGAGGCAGGAGAATCGCTTGAACCTAGGAGGCAGAGGTTGCAGTGAGCCGAGATCATGCCATTGCACTCCAGCCTGGGCGACAAGAGCAAAACTGCATCTCAAAAAAAAAAAAAAAGTTAAAAATCACACATAAGCTCACAACTTACAAGAACAAAGAACTTTTATATTTTATATTACTTACCATAAACCAATAGCAAATATCTATTTCTCAAAGGCACAAATTCTGCGTAAAATTTAGCCATGCCTTCCCACACCTGTTACCCAAATACAATTCAATAAAATCAGTGACGCCAGGGTATTGTGAAGCTTCAACTACAACTGGATATAAAATGAGCTTATCTAAGTTGTTGTTATGGTGCTAACTTTATAAAAAATGTATCTGAGAATGGACTTTCTCTTTCTACCTAATCTAAAAGGTAGGATGCTGGAGATAGTGAATTACCCCAAACCACAAATGGGAAACAGATGGCTTTTCAGCCAGGAACAGAACCAATTATTTATAACCTTCTCCTCGTCATCCTTTTTACAAACTAAACCTGGCAAATGGTTGGGAACATGAGCTCACAAGTCAGTAGGACAACAAAATATGCTGGTTATACCGTAGGCTAGTTTCTTCCGGAAAGAAGGCACAGTAGTGCAGGATGAAAATAGGGGTGATGAAAGCAACTTAAGGTTACTTTTGATTTTTAAAAATAGTAATTCTGGACTGGGTGCTGTGGCTCATGCTTGTAATCCCAGCACTTTTGGAGGCTGAGGGGGGTGGATCACCTGAGGTCAGGAGTTTGAGATCAGCCTGGCTAACGTGGTGAAACCCCGTTTCTACTAAAAATACAAAAAATTAGCCAGGCATGGTGGCATGTGCCTGTAATCCCATCTACTTGGGAGGCTGAGGCAGGAGAATCGCTTGAACCTGGGAGGTGGAGGTTGCAGTGAGCCGAGATCGCACCATTGCACTCTGGCTTGGGCAACAAGAGTAAAACTCCGTCTCAAAAAAAAAAGTAATTCTGGCTGGGTGCAGTGGCTCATGCCTGTAATCCCAGCACTTTGGGAGGCTGAGGTGGGTGGATCACCTGAGATTAGTTTGAGACCAGCCTGACCAACATAGTGAAACCCCCCCCTCTAATAAAAATACAAAAATTAGCCGGGCGTGGTGGCGGGCGCCTGTAATCCCAGCTATTCAGGAGGCTGAGGCGGGAGAATTGCTTGAACCCGGGAGGCAGATGTTGCAGTGAGCCAAGCCATTGCACTCCAACCTGGGTGACAGAGCAAGACTCTGTCTCAAATTAAAAAAAAAAAAAAAAGTAATACCACCAGAGCTATTGAATGAAAGGTTTCCAAGTGTTCTAATGTTAATTCTGAAGTGTCAACATCATGTTTTTAGAAGGATGTTATTGAATCACAACATATTGTCACTTGAAGGCACCTCTAATCTCAGTTTACAAATAAGAAAGTGTGATGTACTTGTTGGGCAAACACAGTGGGCAATGGACCAGCCAGTGGGGTCACCCCAATGAATCCTGAGTTACAATTCTAAATACTGCCTCATTTGTACACACTGGGAACTGGGAAGATGTCAGGTTACAAGCAAAATATATTTGCATAGACCTTTACATTTTTCACTGTGCTATTCTCGACAACACTGTTGATTACTATCCTCTTTGAAATCCACGTCTAACTCAGACCAACAATGAAGTCTCTTTAATTCTTAAAACCAGTAATGTCGGTGTTGCTGATCTACATGTAGGATTTCAGAATTTAACCAGGCCAGATAGTACAACTGTGTTCAACTCAACTAGGACCAGGAAGTTCCCAAGTGGACTTTGCATTGAATGGAGTTTTAAAACTCCACAGAGGCCCACCAGTGGATTAAGTATGTATTCTTGGAACACCAAAAAACAGGAGGCCTTGTTGGTATCACTGGCAATCCCTAGATGACAAAGTTTCAAGTAAGGGGAAATGGAGACAGGGTCTTGCTCTGCCACCAGGCTGGAGTGCGGTAGTGTGACCTTGGCTCACTGCAGCTTTGAATTCTCGGGCTCAAGCGATCTCTTTGCCTCAGCCTCTTGAGTAGCTTGGATTACAGGCACATGCTGCCGTGCCCCACTATGTTTCTATAGAGACAGGGTCTCACTATGTTGCCCAGGCTGGTCTTAAGCTCCCGGCCCAAAGCCATCATCCTGCTTTGGCCTCCCAAAGCACTAGGATTACAGGTATGAGCCACTGTGCCTGGCCCAAGAAAGTAATGCATTTTATAAAGTTTAGCGCATAAGGAATTCAATAAGGAGAGGTCATAGTCCTCCCTCAGGTATCATGTAGAAGCAAAGCAGAGCTCATATGTACTTAAAATGTCATTCAGGGTCACTGTCTGAAGTGCTAATTTTATGTTTCTTTTTACACAAAAAAAGAAAAAAAAGTTAATCTTCCAACTCAACGAGTCAGTCACCTAGTATAATAACTGAATGAGCTGGGTATAGTTCCTCCATTTCAAATGGTTTACATAATTGGATATAATAGAGAGCAATATTCAGCAAAAGGTGATCACTATAAACATGTGAAATATCATTATGAATGTGCTTGAGGAACATTGGGGGTGGGTCAGGGCATGGGATAAAGGTGGAGTTAATCTAAAAAAGAAGAGACTTCATTGAGAAGGAGTTTGAAAGGAGATAGGCAATCTGGCAGCTTAAAAAGATGGAGAATCCAAGCCATGTGTAATATATATGTGCCTGCTTGAATTTTCATTAGGACCAAGTTGTCCCTAATGGCATGAAAAATAATAAAATACAAAGTTGGATGAAAGTTAGATTATTGAACCCAGAAGAAAGTGCTTATAGCTATGATATCCTTAATTTTTTATGAAACTTTCTCTTTAATAGTTTATAATGATAAACCTCTAGTTGAGTGGAAAAATCTGGCACTGGAGAATTTTACTTAATTATATAACTGAGAGTTGACAGAGCTTTTAAAAAAAATTAGCTTGTGCCATGTAAAAGTGCTGGTATTTGATCTTGACCATTTTTGACCTAACAAACTGGCAGTGTTTTATGCTTTGACATAAAACATGGATTAATAATTTCATAAAAATAGTTATATATACCAGGTGCGATGGCATGCCTGTAAGCTCAGCACTTTGTGAGGCCAAAGCAGGAGGATTGCTCACATCCAGAAGTCCGAGACCAGCCTGGACAATATAGCAAGACCTTGTCTCTCCAAAAAATCAGAACCTATCCAGGTGTGGTGGTGTGTGCCTGTAGTCCTAGCTACTTGGGAGGCTAAAGTGGGAGGATCACTTGAGCCCAGACGGTTGAGGCTACAGTGAGCTGTGATCGTGCCACTGCCCTCAGCCTGGACGACAGGGTGAGAGACCCTGTCTCAAAAAAATAAAAAAATAACTCAAGAAGCGCTATATATATTTATATATATAATATTTGACTTATTACATGCAATTTGTCTTATTTCATATTTTATTTCCATACATAATATAATTCAATATATGTAACATTAAAACCCTACTAAACATAGCATCATTTTGATGACTGAGAAATCACTTCCTTCTTCTTCACTAGACATTCATTGAGCACCTATTATGTTTTCAGCACTCTGTTCCTTGCTGAGATACAAGGATGAGTAAAATATATTTCTTGCCCTTGACTTTCTCAGTTTAGTAAGGGAGATGAACACCTTAACAGATCATTACTCAGAGAGACTGTGTGTATAGGGGTTAAGAAGGAAGACCCTGAGGTCAGACAGACCTAGATGTTTAGTCTGGTCTTCACCACTTTTGCTAAGTGACAAAGCTCTCTTAGCCTTGTGGAAATAATAACAGTACCTCCCAGGATTCTTGTGAGAGTTAAATATGGCAATGCACGTGAAGTTGTTTAGCACTGTACTGTACTTCACAAGTACTCAGGAAATGCTTAGTATTACTGTGTGTGTTAAATGCGACTTATATAATTAGATGTGGTTGGTACTTGCTTCCTTTGAGTGGAGTTAGGTCAACTGGTTTTAAGGATAAACAACATATGACAGTGACAATGGTTTATAGTGAACTATAGTGAACTCCTCATAGTGGTTTAGAGAAAAATCTCATCATCTTTTCCTGGAAATGAAACCTGTTATCAATCAGAAGTGCTGGTCTAAGGAAGTAAGGAAGTGGCTGAACAGATTGAACACACCTCTCAGGAGTGGGCCTGGCTTTTCTAGGTACTCAATATTCTTTTAACGCTTTAGGTTAAAAAAAAAAAAAAAAAAAAAAGAGGGGCCGGACGCGGTGGCTCAGGCCTGTAATCCCAGCACTTTGGGAGGCCGAGGCGGGTGAATCACGAGATCGAGACCATCCTGGCTAACATAGTGAAACCCCGTCTCTACTAAAAATACAAAAAAATTAGCTAGGCTTGGTGGCAGGCAGGTGGCGGCTGCCTGTAGTCCCAGCTACTCAGGAGGGTGGGGCAGGAGAATGGCGTGAACCTGGCAGGCGGAGCTTGGAGCTTGCAGTGAGCTGAGATCTTGCCGCTGCACTCCAGCCTGGGTGACAGAGCGAGACTCTGTCTCAAAAAATAAATAAATAAATAAATAAATAAATAAAGAGGAACTGAAACAGGAATTGATTTGATGATAATTAAGAACTTAAATTCTCTTCTCCAGTTCACGTTTGTCTTCTCAGACAAAATAGTTATTGCCAAGAAGCCCAGACACAGGAATGCCTTTATCAAAACCTACTGAATAGTCTTTCCTTCAGTAAATACTCTTGAGCCCTACAGTTTGCCAGGCACTGTGCTAGGCTCTGGGAGTGTGAAGGTAAGCAAAACCACAGGCTGCTGGCGGAGACAGATGTTCTTCAAATAAGCCTCCACATACATAATCATAGTTGCTCTAAGTGAGGAGCTTAGAGTAGGGGCCCTGATTTAGGCGGGGGCATAGGTTTGTGGAGGCAGGGAAGAGTTCGTTTAGGGAAGTAACATCTAAAAGTACCACTTACCCTTTAGAAGAGCTGGCGATTTTCTCTCTCTTTTTTTTTTTTTTGAGACAGAGTCTTGCTCTGTCACCCAGGTTAGAGTTGCAATGGAGCAATCTTGGCTCAGTGCAATCTCCGCCTCCCGGGTTCAAGTCATTCTCATGCCTCAGCTTCCCCAGTAGGTGGGATTACAGGTGCCTGTCATCACGCCTGGCTAATTTTTGTATTTTTTAGTAGAGACGGGGTTTCACTATCTGGGCCAGGCTGATCTCGAACTCTTGACCTCATGATCCACCCCCACCTTGACCTCCCAAAGTGTTGGGATTACAGGCGTGAGCCACTGTGCCTGGCTGATTTTCTCTTTAGTTCCAAAACTGCCAGCAAGTTCAGGAGATAAAAGCTTAGTCAAATAAATTTTTTGGTTACCATATGGAAAATGTCATGTTGATATAGATTATTTATTCTATCACCCAACTATATTGATAACATTAAACATGGCCGTTCTATCTGTCATCTGCCCCAATGGAACTTTCATTTCATTAATGTTATACAAAGTAAAATCATCTACCTCTGGAATGATTTTATCATTATTAACGCACATATACACGTATACTTAATTATGGTTCTTTATGAGCACTAAAGAAGCTGGGAAAATTTGAGAAGATAGTAGAATGAAATGATTCTTCCTTTCTTGTCTGGGAGGGGTTCCTTGCTCTGGAATGATACTTCATGTATAAATACAGTGTTTCCCCGTGGTCTTCCTTTTAGATTTTTGGAGGTTGATGGGAAGGGCTGAATTTCAGTGAAGCACACACTGAAAACAGCTTATTTTGTAGGAGGGATTATAATATCCCAAACATTGTATAAAAGTGGCATTTTGAGATTTCCTCAGAAATGTATTAAAAACGCAGAGAGGAAAAAAATGATTGTAGCAAGTATTCAGCCATTTTGTCCTTTTATTCAAATATTTACAGGAATAGTCACACTTATTTTTTTCAGCCTTAAATAAGCAAAGCTTGATTTTTAAAAAGAGGTTGTCTTTTAGGTGTTGCAAGTGGAATCTGCTCGTATTGTTTGGGTTGCTCTTCAGTAATTTCCTTCAGCGTGCACGTATCTTCCTTTTTATGTTTTTCTCAAGCAATCAGTAAATAACGTATTTATCAAACTTAAGAGAGTGTCCAAACGTAATTTCTTTGGAAAAGCTGGGTTTCTTTCTTGCTGAGGTATATAGTTGATGAGTTCTTTAGCCAGTTGGATTATAGCAGCTCAGTGAGATCATAGCAAGTAACCTGGTTATGTTGTACTGATATTTATCACAGGAAATGAACTCATCTCCACAAATTATTTGCTGCAAAATAAATTAACTCCTTTAGTAGAAGATTATCACAGGATCAGCACGTCCCACTTGTCAAGGAAGGAATATGAGCACAGTGTAGCTTTACTGTAACAGCAGGAAACCATTATTTTGTTGTTCACAGTAGTCTCACATAAATCTAAAATAATATCATCAAATGAACTCTCTGATTGGAGTCATTGATCACTAAATTATTAGAAGCCCAAGAAATTGCTAAGTTTCACCGGGCATGGTGGCTTATGCCTGTAATCCCAGCACTTTGGGAGGGCGAGGCGGGCGGATCACCAGAGGTTGGAAGTTCAAGACCAGCCTGACCAACATGGAGAAATCCTGTCTCTACTAAAAATACAAAATTAGCTGGGTGTAACCCCAGCTACTCAGGAGGCTGAGGCAGGAGAATTGCTTGAACCTGGGAGGTGGAGGTTGCGGTGAGCCGAGATCGTGCCATTGCACTCCAGCCTGGGCAACAAGTTGGAAACTCTGTCTCAAAAAAAAAAAAAAAAAAGAAAAAAGAAAAAAAGAAAAAGAAATTGCCAAGTTTCAACAAAGTCATAGTCATGTTAGTTGTGTGAAATATTTCATAATACATTCTAATAAAAGGATTATTCCTGTAAGGTTATAACAACGATATTGTGCACTTTTACTATTGCATAGCTTTTCCTATGAGCCTGACACTATGTTAGGCACTTACATGCATTATTTTGTGTCCTTTGTACAGCAAACCTAGAATGGTTTACTCATGGGTTTCTTCCCCAGATCACAGATAAAGAATAGAGAACTGATTGTGCTAAAAAAATTTTCTGGTGCCTGTGATCAGTGCATTATATTTGGTATCTACGTTGGGCTGAGAATAAAAAAATAGAAACTAGAAGGACACTAGAAATAGAGGGAAGATAGGGAATTGGAGGGGACCAGAGCTAGAAAAGGAAATTATAGTAATAGATTATGCCAGAGACTGTGTATATGATGGGACAAACAACATTTTTTTTTCTTTCCTTTTTTTTTTTTTTTTTTTTTTTGAGACAGAGCCTTGCTCTGTGGCTCAGGCTGGAGTGCAGTGGTACAATCTGGGCTCACTGCAAACTCTGCCTCCCTGATTCAAGCAATTCTCATACTTCAACCTCCCAAGTAGCTGGGATTATAGGTGTGTGCCATCATGCCTGGCTAATGTTTGTATTTGTAGTAGAGTTGGGGTTTTGCCCTGTTGGCCAGGCTGGTCTTGAACACCTGACCTCAAATGATCTGCCTGCTTTGGCCTTGAAAAGTGCTGGGATTACAGGTGTGAGTCATCGTGCCTGGCCACAACTTTTTTTCTATACTTTCACGGTATTCTTAATATTTCTGCCACAGGATTCAGGAGTTTTTCCCACAGCAAGCAATTTTCCAGTTCTCTATGGACATCAAGTAGTGTCCTGTGAATCAACTTAATTCTGACTCTTTCTCTATCTGGTGACAGTACAGACACCACAGGTCAAGGGCTCAG
This sequence comes from Macaca mulatta, assembly GCF_049350105.2. Taxonomy (NCBI): domain Eukaryota; kingdom Metazoa; phylum Chordata; class Mammalia; order Primates; family Cercopithecidae; genus Macaca; species Macaca mulatta. Next base: position 111,519,111 of record NC_133417.1, read on the forward strand.
TCAAGACTGCCCCAATTTCACATGCCGGGTTGTAACCTGTTCTTACAGCCAACAGGAATCCAGGGTTCCTATGACTGCCTCTCACATTCGTTTATTTGCTAGACCAGCTTGGAGAACTCAGGAAAATAGTTAACTCCCTATATTTGCAGTTTATTACAAAGGCTAGAACTCAGAGGCAGCCAGATGGGAGTGATGCACAGGACAAGCTACATAGGAAAGTGCACAGCTTCTATGCTGTCTCTAGGTGGGATTTTTTTTTTTTTTTTTTTTTTTGAGATAGGGTCTTGCTCAGTCGCCCAGGCTGGAGTGCAGTGGTGCAATCACTGTTCACTGAAGCCTCGACATCCCTGGCTCAAGCAATCTCCCCACCTTAGTGTCCTAAGTAGCTGGGACTACAGGCCACACTACCACGCCCAGTTAATTTTGGACTTTTTGTAGAGATGAAGTCTTGCCATGTTGCCCAGGTGAGTCTGAAACTCCTGGGTTCAAGTGATCTTCCTGCCTCAGCCTCCCAAAGTGCTGGGGTTACAGGCATGGGCCACCCTGCCCGACGGGTTTTTCTTTTCTTTTCTTATGAGACAGGGTCACCCAGGCTGGAGTGCAGTGGTGCAATCATAGCTCGCTGTAACCTCGAACTCTTGGGCTGGAGAGATCCTCCTGCCTCATCCTGTTGAGTTGTTAGTCTTAAAGGCATCCACCACCATGCCTAGCTAATTTTTTGGTTTTTTGTTTTTTTGTAGAGACAGGGTCTTGTTTTGTTGCCCATGCTGGTCTCAAACTCCTGGGCTCGAACGATCCTCCCACTCGGCCTCTTGGAAGTGCTGGGATTCCAGGCAGGAGCCACCGAGCACAGCCTGCGGCCTGGATGTCTATGTGAGACAGTAGGTGGCACTCTAAGCGTCTCCGAACGTTTCTCGGCACTCTATTGTGTGCCGTACCTTGTGCTGCACTCTACTCACGTTTGATTCTTTGTAGTACACTATGCATCACTCCTCATCTTGGAATCATTTACTGTACCATACGCCTCAGTCTTTTTGTCTTGGAATCTTTTTTGTTTGTTTGTTTTGTTTTTTTGAGACGGAGTTTCGCTGTTGTTGCCCGGGTTGGAGTGCAATGGCGCGATCTCGGCTCACTGCAACCTCTGCCTCCCGGGTTCAAGCGATTCTTCTGCCTCAGCCTTCCGCGTAGCTGGGATTACAGGCGCATGCCACTACGTCCACCTAATTTTTTATTTTTAGTAGAGACGGGGTTTCATCATATTGGTCAGGCTGGTCTCAAACCCCTGACCTCAGGTGATCCGCCCGCCTCGGCCTCCCAAAGTGCTGGAATTACAGGCGTGAGCCACAGCACCCGGCCGGTCTTGGGATCTTTAGTAGCGCCGGATGCTCTAGGTTTTCATCTTGGGATTATTTGGGGGCCATACGCCCCAGTCATTTTGTCTTGGAATCATTTGGGAGACTGTATGCTCCCGTGTTTTTTTTTTTTTTTTTTTTTTTTTTTGAGATGGAGTCTCAGTCTGTCGCCAAGCTGGAGTGTAGTGGCTTGATCTCGGCTCGCTGCAACCTCCGCCTCCCTGGTTCAAGCGATTCTCCTGCCTCAGCCTCCCAAGTTGCTGGGATTGCAGGCATGCGCCACTATGCCCAGCCAAATTTTGTATTTTTAGTAGAGATGGGGCTTCACCATGTTGGCTAGGATGGTCTCCATCTCCTGACCTTGTGATCTGCCCGCCTCGGCCTCCCAAAGTGCTGGGATTACAGGCGTGAGCCACTGCGCCCGCCCGACTGTCCCGGTCTGTTTGTTTTGCAATTGTTTGAAGTGCCGTACTCCCTGATCTTTTCGTCTTGAAATTCTCTGGGGAACTGTATACCCAATCTTTTCATCTTGGAATCCTGTAGCGGACCGTATTGCCCTAGTGTTTTTGTCTTGGCATTGTTTGCAGTGCTGTACACCCCAATCTTTCCGTCTTGAAAACCTTTGGGATATTGTACCCTTGGTCTTTTCGTCTTAGAATTCTTTGCGGGATTGTACGCACCCGTTTTTCATCTTGGAATCTTTTGGGAGACCGTATGCCCCAGTCTTTTTGTTGTGGGATTATTTGGGATACGGTATTCACCAGTCTTTCCATCTTGGAATGTTTTGGGAGATTGTACGCTCCAGTTTTTACGGCTTGGAATCGCTTGCAATGCCCTATGCCCTAGTCATTTCACCTTGGAATATTTTGGGGTGTCATATGCCCCAGTCTTTTGTCTTGGAGTCATTTGCAGTGTTGTATGCGCTAGTATTTTTATCTTGGAATTCTTTGGTGGACTGTACACGCCAGTGTTTTCATCATGAAATCTTTTGGGAGACGCTACGTTCCAGTCTTTTCATCTTGGAATCTTTTGCGGTGCCGCAGCTCCAGACTTTTTGTCTTGGAATTTTTTGGGGCAGCTTAAGCCCCAGTCTTTTCATTTTGGAATTCTTTGGCGGACTGTATTCACCAGTTTTTTCATCTTGGAATCTTTTATGAGATCGTACATCCCAATCTTTTTGTCTTGGAATCGTTTGCAGTGCCGTCTGCCCCAATCTTTTCATCTTGGAACTCCTTGGGGGGACTATACACCCCAGTCTTTTAATCTAGGAATCTTTTGGGAGTCCGTATGCCCCAATCTTTTTGTCTTAGAATTCTTTGTGGCATTATACACCCCAGTCTTTTCATCTTGGAATCTTTTGGGAGACTGTATGCCCTACCTAGTCTTTTTGTCTTTGAATCATTGCAGTGTCATACTCCCCAGTCTTTTAATTTTGGAATCGTTTGCAGAGCTGTATTTCCTGATTATTTTTCTCTTGGAATTATTTGGGGGACTATATGCCCCAGTCTTTTCAACTTGGAATTTTTCAGGGAACCATATACTCCAGTCTTTTTATCTTGGAATCATGTGTATTGCTTTATTCCCTACACTTTTTTTTTTTTTTTTTTTTTTTTTTTTTGAGACAGAGTCTTGCTCTGTCGCCCAGGCTGGAGTGCAGTGGTGTGATCTCGGCTCCCAGGTTCAAGTGATTCTCCTGCCTTAGCCTCCCAAGTAGCTGTGACTACAGGCACCTGCCACCATGCCCGGCTAATTTTTTGTATTTTTAGTAGAGATGGGGTTTCACTGTGTTAGCCAGGATGGTCTCCATCTCCTGACCTCATGATCCGCCTGCCTCGGTCTCCTAAAGTGCTGGATTACAGGCGTGAGCCACCGTGCCCAGCCATTCCCTGGTCTTTTTGCCTTGGAATCATTTGTAGTGTCATACACCCCAGTTCTTTCATCTTGGAATTCTTTGGGGCACTGTGTGCCCCAGTGTTTCCATCTTGGAGTCACTTGCAGGGCTGTACTCTTCGAATCTTTGGGGACACCGTATGCCCCAGTCTTTCCCATCTTGGAATCTTTTCGGAGACCCTATGCCCAGTCTTTTTGTCTTGGACTCATTTGCAGGGCTATATGCCCCAGTCTTTTCATCCCAGAATCTTTTAAGAGATCGCATGCCCCAACCTTTCCATCCTGGGATCATTTGCAGTGCTGTACTCTGTGATCTTTTTGTGTCGTAATAGTTCGCGGTGTCATCTTGGAATTATCTTGTCATCTTGGAAGTGTCTTTTCATCTTGGAATTATTTCAGGGACTATAAGTCCCAGTTATCTGTATTGGAATTGTTTTCGGGGATGGATGCCCCAGTCTTTTCATTTTGGGGTCTTTGGAGAACCGTATGCCCCAGTGTTACTGTTTTAGCATTCTTTGCAGTACCGTGCACCGCAGTCTTTTCATCTTAGAATCCTTTGGGGTACCATACTCCCGGTTCATCTTGGAATTATCTGGGAGACCGTATGCCACAGTTTTTTTCAGTGTACCACAGTTTTAAACATTTATGTTTGCCTATTGAGAGACATCTTGGTTACTTCCAGTTGCCCCAGTTTTTTTGTCTTGGAATTCTTTGGAGGTACTGTATTTCCTCTTTTTGTCTTAGAATCATACACCCCAGTCTTCTCATCTTACAATTCTCTGGGGGTACAATATGCTCCAGTCTTTTCATCTTGGGATTCTTTCAGTGAACGCAGGTCCCAGTTTTTCTGTCTTGGAATTCTTTATGGGACCACACACCCCAGTCTGTCTTCCTGTCTTGGAAAGGTTCGCGCCACTCTTGCATGCAATCCCGCCGGCGGCACTCTGCAGGGCTTGGAGCCGCCTGCGCTACGGTATGCAGCACTCTCCACGGTAGCTCCCTGGGGACTCAGCTTTTCCAGTTCCCCATCTTTAGGCTGCAACATCATGGCAATGCCCAATAAAAAACAACGCAAGCAGTAGCCATCATGCTGCCAACACTGGCAGTGCCCTCTTGGGCAGTGGCCACTCTGCTGAGCGCATTACTAAGCCCAGAGCACTCTATGGACTCATCATCTCCATCTGGTGTTCACATATCCTGCTTGCTGCTCCAGTTGTCCCCAAAATATGCCCAGACTTGTTTTGAGCAGGTATAGTAAGATGCACAGACACACAAATGATTGCCAACGAACAAGTCACAGTTTATTATACTCACAGTCCCCAAGACACGGGAGGGGGTCATTCCACACAGGGCCACACAGGGAAGTGAAAAAGCAGAATGAGCAGGCGTAGAGAGAGGGAAAGCACTGGCAGACTATTATGGATTTCTCAGGAAGGAATGGGCAAAGGAAGGTAAGCAAATGGCGCAAATTTAGGATTGGATAGTTTGCATTGTTTCAGCAGATTCTGCGCTATAGGGTGCATTGCCAATTGTGTAAAAACTGGTTTTGGAGAGTCTGAGTATCTCTTAGTAAATCATGAATTTTAGGGTCTGATGCTCTCTCAGCAAATTGCTGCTTCTTCAAGATAGTGAACTGTAGCTTGGAGCCCACAGTGAAGGCCCTAGAAACGAGTCTGCCCGTTGTTCTCCCTCTTCTTTCTTTTCAAGATTTTAAAACTTGTAGCAATAAACATATAACATTAAATTTACCATATTTACCATTTTAAGCGTATAGTTCAGTAATATTAAGTATATTCACATTATTATGCAACAAATCCCTGGAACTTTTTCTTCTTGCAAATCTAAAAGTCTATAATCGGTAAACACTAATTCTCCTTCCCTCTTTCTGGCCTTTGGTAACCTCTTCCTACTGTTTCTGTGATTTTGACTACCTTATTTAGTCTTTCTTTTCTTTCTTTTTCTTTTTTTGTTTTTTTTCAGACAGGGTCTCACTCTGTTACACAGGCTGGAGTGCACATGCCGTGTTGTGATCACAGCTCACTGCAGCCTCGAACTTCCGGGCTCAAGTGATCCTCCTACATCAGCTTCCCGAGTAGCTGGGACTACAGGCACTCACCACCACACACTACTAATTTTTAAATCTTTTATAGAGACAGAGTTTCCCTATGGCTGGTCTCAAACTCCTGACCTCAAGGGATCCTCCCTCATGGCTGGGATTACTGGTGTGAGCCACTGTGCCGGGGGCGGTTTTTTTTTTTTTTTTTTAGAGACTGGGTCTCACTCTGTCGCCCAGGCTGGAATGCAGTGGTGGGATCACAGCTCATTGTAGGCTCCACCTCCTTGGGCTCAATCAATCCTACCATCTCAGCCTTTTAAATAGCTGGGATTACAGGTGTGCGCCACAACACCTAGCGATTTACTCCTTTAGATCGTTCATCGGAGTCCTTTTGTGACTGGCTCATTTTTTTTTAAGGACCCTACATACTGTTTTCCATAATGGCTATATTATTTTACATTCCTACCAACAGCTTCCAAGGGTCCCAACTTCTCCATTTTCTGGCCAACACTTGTTATTTTTGTTTCTCTTTTCTTTAATGGTGGGGATGTTATGGGCTGTGTTGAGGATCAGTACACAAACATTCGCATTTGAATACAATTCTTAACATACTAGAATGAAAATCTCAAAAGCCATGTCGTTGTGATCTTTTCTAAAATGATTCCAGTGACTTCCCAGCTTCAAAGCTGGGAGCAAATTTTCCTTAAGAGCTGTTAATTTACAATGTAATATAATATAAATTACATGCTCAAATTTTCAATCTTTCATGGCATATTAACAAAGTTCTTAGGAAAATTGGACTGCCATAACCAAAGATGTTACAGAGTGCACATAATCCTTTTCTTTCTTTCTTTCTTTTTTTTTTTTTTTTGAGATAGAATCTCAATCTGTACCCAGGCTGGAGTGCAATGGCACGATCTCGGCTCACTGCAACCTCTGCCTCCCAGGTTCAAGCAATTCTCCTGCCTCAGCCTCTCTAGCTGGGATTACAGGTGAGTGACACTGTGCCTGGTTAGTTTTTGTATTTTCAGTACAGACGGGGTTTCACTATGTTGGCCAGGCTGGTCTTGAACTCCTGACCTCAAGTGATCCTCCTGCTTCCCAAAGTGCTGGGATTACATGCGTGAGCTACCATACCCTGGTCAAGTGCACACAATTCTGACAGGGAGAGTAAAGATTAAGGAGTGGTTTTCTTTTCTTTCTTTTTGTTTTTCTTTTTTTTTAGACACAGGATCTTGCTTCGTCAGCCGGACTGGAAGACATTGGTGCGATCACAGCTCACTGCAGCTTTGAACTCCTGGGCTCAAGCGATCCTCTCAGCTGCCAGAGTAGCTGGGACTACAAGCGTGAGCCACCACGCCCACCCGACACTGCCCCCCTCCCACCAACCCCTTTTGAAAGTAAAATATTTAGAATGGCTTTTATTTCTAGGCAACTACCATTTATCCCCCCTCTGTCTTTCAATGTTCACCTGACAAGCTCCTGGTGGTAGCGGATAGCTCTGACAGAGAGTGACAGAAATAAGGTAAGGTCCCAAACTAGTGACCCCAGGCCTGGGTGGTATTTCATCTTTGGTGGTGCCATTGGTTTCCTGTTGTGAGATTATTCCTGCTGTTGGGGTTAGGACACTTAGGCCAGGGGCAAGGGACTGAGGGGGTGTGGTATGCGGTGTAGTGGGGGGTGGGGGGTGGAGGGTGGGAGGGGTGAGGGAAGACTCCTTCCTTTGCTACGGGTGTTACTTTCCTCATTCACTTTAGCATTTAGCCCCACCTTGGGCGGAGATAGCAATTGTTCCGTGCACATCAGCTTTCCTTGGCTCCACCTTGGGCGGAGATAGCAATTGTTCCGTGCACATCAGCTTTCCTTGGCTCGAGGCAGGGAGGACCTGGTCTTTAATCTGTCTTGTCTTTAACCTTAGTCAATCAGGAGCCGCTATGTGGTCAATTCTTGTTAGACCAGAGGCGCCTGGTCGAATGACTCTCTTTGGGAAGACTTGGGTTGATAATGGCAACCTCATACTTTAGGGTGGACACTGCAAACAACAGGCAGCAGAGGGCTTTATGCAGCTCGCATAGCAGCAGCACACCCCTCCAGCAAGCAGTTCTGCTTCCCCACATGGTGCTAGCCACGGGGGAGAGCCACAGCACACACGGGTCAAAGGCATTTTGTGGTGCCCCTCATGCTTGTGACTACACACCCTGCTTGCTGCGCCAGTTGTGTTTTTCTCTAATTTGATCTTTCCTCTAATTTGCTCCCAAGACAGAGACTAGCTGTGAAGTCTAGCTTGTACTGAAGGGGCTGCCCCGAAGGGGATGTTTATATTGTATTTTTCACAGAATACTTCTTTACCCTGACCTAATGCCTGATTGTCCAGCCTGTATCTGGGTGTCCCTGTCACAGGAAACTTGTTTTCATGGGCAGATGCCCTTGTGGCTCTTGTCTGACCTGTGTCCAGTTTATTCCAACGAAGCCGGAATACTCTCTCTGAGGGCCCTGACTGGCAGAAGGGTTCGCTTCCAGTGTTTAGCTCAGGTGACACACAGCGGAGGTAACACAATGAAACACGTGAAATAACAACAGCAGTGTGTCACTGACAGATCCCAGAGAGAAGAGGACAACATGCCTTGCGGGGCCAGCGGGAAGCGGGGAGCCATCTGGGACATGCACGCTCAGGCAGCGGGTGGGGAGCAAGCAAGAGTGTGCAGGGGAACTGTGGGCCAAGCCTTTAGAGGGGTCCAGGGCGTCACCCAAGCGGGTTTCCCGCGGGGAGTACTTTTTTTTTTTTTTTTTAAATCAGGTTTGGCTCCTGTTGCCCAGGCTGGAGTGCAGGGGCGTGATCTCGGCTTACTGCAACCTCTGTCTCCCCATTTTAAGCGATTATCCTGCCTCGGTCTCCCGAGTAGCTGAGATTACAGGTTGCCTACCACCATGCCTGGCTAATTTTTTTTTGTATTTTTAGTAGAGGTAGGGTTTCACCATGTTGGCCAGGCTGGTCTCGAACACCTTGACCTTAGGTGATCCACCTACCTCGGTCTCCCAAAGTGCTGGAATTACAGGCGTGAGCGACCGCGCCCAGCCCCCGTGGGGGGTTTAGAGCAAGTAGGCATGAATTCCGCGGGGGCACGCATGCTGTGACTGGGAGGGGGGCACTGTGGCATACCTGTGCAGTCCATGCAGGGTGTGGGGGCCAGTGGGTGAGTCTAGTAGGTTGTGCCTAGCTGTCCTCTAGGTAGGTGGTCACCAGGAGGTGGTGTATAAAGTAGATTGCTGGATCATGTACCTTGAGGAACAGAGAGGAGGCAGAGAGTTGAGAACTGGAAATGGTGTCAAGGGTGACTAAGCTCTGCTTCTGGTACGAGAAAGTCCAATTTATATTCAAAGTGGATGCCAGGTAACATAAAATTATAAGAATTCCCTACAGCTTTGTATTACAGGATATAAAACTACCCTCTCCACCTATGGTTTGTTAACTTGACACCCACAACAGTAAAGTGCTCCCATAATCTATATCCCACAGTTTTCTGGTTGTATAAAAAATAAACAGCAAATGATTTTGCCTCTTTTTTTAAAAAAAGCACTTAGTTGGGAAGCGGAGGCGGGTAGATCACGAGATCAGGCGATCAAGACCATCCTCACTAACACAGTGAAACCCCATCTCTACTAAAAAATAATAAAAAAAAAATTAGCTGGGGAATGGTGGCACACGCTCGTAGTCCCAGAGGCAGGAGAACCGCTTGAACCTGGGAGGTGGAGGTTCCAGTGATTGTGCCACTGCACTCCAGCCTGGGCGACAAAGCAAGACTCTGTCTTAAATAAATAAATAAATAAAAATAAAAAGCACTTAGGCCAGGCGTAGTGACTCAAGCCTGTAATCCCAGCATTTTAGGAGGCTGAGGTAGGAGTATTGTTGAGCCCAGGAGTTCAAGACCAGCCTGAGCAACATGGCAAAAACCTGTTTCTACAAAAAACAAAAAAAATTAGCCGGGCACAGTAGCGCATGCCTGTAGTCCCAGCTCTTCAGGACCCGGAGGCAGAAGGATTCCTTGAGCCCAGGAGGTCAAGGCTGCAGCGAGCCGTGTTCTTGCCACTGTACTCTAGCCTGGGTGGCAGAGCAAAACCCTGTTTCAAAAACAAACAAAAAAAGCTTTTACATTTAAAAAATCATATTTCTTCCTTCTTAAAAATATTTCCAGGCTGGTTGTGGTGGCTCATGCCTTTAATCTCAGCACGTTGGGAGGCCGAGATGGGAGGATTGCTTGAGGCCAGGAGTTTGAGACCAGCCCAGGCAATGTAGTGAGACCCATCTCTTTAAAAATCAAAAATCAAAATAAATAAATAGCCGGGCATGGTGACTGGTGCCTGTACTCCCAGCTACTTGGGAGGCTGAGGTGGGAAGAGTGCTTGAGCCCAGGAATTAAGGCTGCCGTGAGCTATGATCATGCCATTGCACCCCAATCTGGGTGATAGCAAAACCCTATCTCGAAAAAAAAAAATGCAGAGCTACTTGTATGTTTACAAATACAGTATTTGATACAAATATTTCTCAGAATTGCACAAGAAGGAAGACAGGGACCACTGATAAAACAAGGGTGTAGGATATTAACCAGACTTGGCTTCTTTCTCTCCTGCTTCAGCCGAGGCTGGCCTCTCCTTATTTTCAGTTTCGCCATTTTCTGCCGGAAAATCTTTACTTTCTGGTGTAGCTACTTTGGCCTGTTTGTCTTATACTCCCGTTTCCCTTTTCTTTGCATTTTTTTGTTTGTTTGTTTGTTTGAAGATTTATCCTTTCCTGTTGCCTCTTTCGGATTTGTTTTCACTTTTGTACGGGCAGGTTTAGCTGATAACCTCACCAGTCTTCGACTCTTCCTTCACTGCCCCTTCAGTTGTGCGGACCTTCCTCTTGGGCATCTTGGCAACAGGGAGGGCGCCTGAGGGTACTGGTGCCTGCAGGCTTTGAGCACGGGGAGCCTTCTTGAAGCAGGGCTGCCTGGCCACTTGGAAAAAGGTAGGGAGAAATCCATGTGGAAGAAGGTAGGGAGTAATCAGAAAGCCCAAGGTGGGACGTGAAATTAGAAAGCACTTGAGAGCCTGTTTGGAGGTTCTAACAGGGGAGTGCAGCTACTCATATACCCTCCATCAAAGAGCGATCCTCCTCTATCAGAGTGGGAGCTCACAGCTCCTACTTTGACAGAGCTCACAGCTTCAGGAGGGAGGGAACACCTGGCTAATCAGACAGATAAAAAACAAAGAGCTCTTAAGGTTCTCAAATCATCTTTGGATGGGGGATCCTAGGCGACCAGGTGGGCATATAGGGCAAGGCAGTTACAGAGAGATCCTGCAGTTTCTGACCCCCAAATCTCCTCTATTGTCTTTTTGTTTCCAGCAGAGTAAACTGTTGAACAGTAGAAGCCCAGTCTGTGGAGATAGTTTTTCCTGTGGCTGAGATATCATGACCCAGACACTGAATGCAGAACTTTGTCTTTAGCCACCTGGTGACCCTGTATTCCTAATGCCTTAGGTGTTCAGAAGAGCACTGTCATAAGGGGCAGGACATAGAAATCATCCACATATTGAAATAAAGTGAAGTTTCCTGCGTATTTTAAGTCCCTTAAATAGGACCCTCAGTAAATCCTTGGGGCATAACTGTCCAGATACATCGTTGTCCAGATATATTGTTGATTGTGAAGAAAAACAAATACTGAGAATCTTTATGAAAAAGGATGCTGAAAAAATCTGAACACAAACTGATGACAGGTGAAATATTAGATGTTGGAAGGGACCACAGCCAGCCTAGTATTAGGTTTGGGCATCAGGGGAAATCTGGGTTGTACAATTTTATTGATAGCTCTCAGATCTTGGACTGGCTGAAAATCCTCTTCCGTTTGGCTTTGTAATGGCCATAATGGGAGTGTTGCCTAGACTAGAAGTGGGGATTAGCCTTTCTTTGTCTATTAAATCTTGGGTTATTGGGTGGAGCCCTTCAAGTCCTCATGGTTTTAAATGATTTGGGGTAGTCTAGGGAGGAGTGTGGGAAGATCTGTTTCCACCTTAAGGAATTCTGCAGGCCATGTACCAGTGGGGTTTGTCGCCCACAAAGCAAGGATTTTGTCTAACAGTTGATGTAAATCCTTAGTAGAACAGTGCTAGGTTGAAGGGGGAAGAGGAACTCAGAGAAGTCAGACAAAGCCATTAGGGGACAGACATGGGGGGCAGGAGTTTGAGAGGGGTCCCTTGCGGGCACAGTGAATTTTGATACTCCAATTCCTGAAAAGATGCCTTTTTAACAGATTTACAGGGGTGAGAGAATTGAGAAAAAAGTTGTGCTGAGCTTTAAGAGGCCCCCCAAAAACATTAAGAGGTTGAGAAAGGCAAATCGTGAGACAAATGATCAAAACCTGCCGCTGAAAAAGTCTAGTAATGCTGAGGAAGGAGCACAAGAACCAGAGTGGTGGGTGGTGTTAAGGGTAGATGATTGTGCAGTCCAGATATTGATATCAATAAGAAACGTGGGCCGGGCACGGTGGCTCACATCTGTAATCCCAGCACTTTGGGAAGCTGAGGCGGGCGGATCACAAGGTTAGGAGTTCAAGATTGGCCTGGCCAACATGATGAAACTCCGTCTCTGCTAAAAGTACAAAAATTAGCTGGGTGTGGTGGCACGCGACTGTAGTCCCAGCTACTCGGGAGGCTGAGGCAGGAAAATTGCTTGAACCCAGGAGGCGGAGGTTGCAGTGAGCCGAGATCATGCCACTGCACTCCAGTCTGGGCAACAGAATGAGACTCTGTCTCATAAATAAATAAATAAAAGAAACATGCTGAAGTGCCTTTCAACTTTCAGTCTGGTGGCAGTTGAAAGTGCTGGACATTTACTTCCTTGGAGGGGAGTCAGTGATTTTCTACGAGAAGGGCCCTGAAAGTTTTCCCTCCTCTTAAGAGCTGGGCAATTCTGGACCCAGTGTTCTTTTTCTTTACAGTATTGACACACTTCTAGATCACTGAGAACCCGTGATTTTGGAGCTTGCCCCATGGGTTAAATAAAATCTTGGGGTTTTTCTAATTGTTGTGACTACATTGATTGCATTGCCACAAACCTGTGTATTTTCCAATTGTTTGGAAATGCTACCTTTATACTGTTGGACTAATGTCTGAAGCTCATACATGTCTGCATTTTTCTAGTTGATATTATTTTTTCTTTTTTTCTTTTTCTTTCTTTCTTTCTTTTTTTTTTTAAGACAGAATCTCGCTCTGTCACCCAGGCTGGAGTGCAATGGCGTGATTTCGGCTCACTGCAAACTCCTCCTCCCAGATTCAAGCGATTCTCCTGCCTCAGCCTCCTGAGTAGCTGGGATTACAGGCGTGTGCCACCACGCCCAGCAAATTTTTGTATTTTTAGTAGAGATGGGATTTCACCATGTTGGTCAGGCTGGTTTCCATCTCATGACCTCGTGATCTGCCCGCCTCAGCGTCCCAAAGTGCTGGGATTACAGGCGTGAGCCACTGCACCCAGGCACTGATACTATTTTTTTTTGTGATGTGTGAACTCCAGCCTGAGACCATGTACAAAGCTTGTGGCCACAACAGAGGTTTTTTGGGGAAGTCATTCTCACCCTGAATGTTCCTTCCATGTTGTCTCCAGTCGATGACGATAGTTTGCCACAGTTTCATCCCTTTGTTGTATACAGTTTTGAGTACATGGCCAATTGGTTTTGGTCAGATATTCAAAACTGTGCGGAGCAAAGGGGATAGAACTGAGGGATGCCTCGCAGTAGTTTATCTCTTATTTCTTTCAGTCTTCAAAAGGGGTCAGGGATAGGCTGAGAAAAAAGGTCCCCAGAAATGGTGGTCCGTTTGGCTTTTTTAAACCAAAAGGAGGCATTTCCAGGTTCAACCAAGAGCTGGTTATATTGATATAAGTCAGGGAGAGTATGACCCCAGGACAATTCTAAATTGTTCAGTAAATTGTCCTTTTCCTTTCCTTTCAAGGGTGATGGCATGTAATTCAGACCAAGACCAAAGTTTAAATTACGTCTCTTTCCTCAGTCTAGCTTGGGAACAGGGGCCTGCTGTACCCTGGCTTCATCTGTAGGAGATTAGGGCCCAGTGAATCTTAAGGTTACGGGGAGTTGAGGGGCACTGAGGTTCCGTTGGTAGAGAATATTGTGGGAAAGAAGCATGCAGGAGAGAGCTGGGAGCAGGATATGGAATTGCTATGGGGTTTTCTGGGTTAACATGTTTCTGAAGGCATGATGTAAAGGCCTCAATGGTTTGAGTAAGGTGTGAATTATTTTGCTGTTTTTTGGCTTCTTCCTTAAATAAGCAGACCCTTATGCATCTGCGAATTGTGTTCCTTTTTGCTCTGGGCGTCCCTTTAGGTGGATTAATTTGGGGATATCCGAGGAGCCCCAGAGGGCCATTGTAATTCAAGATCTTCAGTAAAGTTTTGCCGCGGAGAAAGAACCCGGCCAGTATTGGGACCATGGTGGTGGCGCAGGATTGGAGGAACAGAGGTTTCGGTTGACTGAGAAGTTCCTGTGAGAGAAACAGCCTCAAATAGGGAGAACAGAAAGATGTCGTGAGGAGTCAGGAAAGAAAAATTTCCAGGGATCAGGGAATGAATTCCAATCAGAACAAGGAGCCAGCAAGAACTTCCAGCCTAGGAGGTACTTTTCAAAAGAAGCCTGGGACTCTAACCCAGCTTCCGAGAGTATACTCAGAATTGTTAAGAACCAGGCAGGGCGCGGTGGCTCATGCCTGTAATCCCAGCACTTTGGAGGCTGAGGCGGGCGGATCACCTGAGGTCGGGAGTGTGAGATTAGCCTGACTAACAAGATGAAGCCCCATCTCTACTAAAAAAATACAAAATTAGCTGGGCATCATAGTGCACGCCTGTAATTCCAGCTACTTGGGAGGCTTAGGCAGGAGAATTGCTTGAACCCGGGAGGTGGAGGTTGCAGTGAGCCAAGATCGCGCCATTGCACTCCAGCCTGGGCAACAAGAGTGAAACTCTGCCTGGGGTGGGGGGGTGGGGGTGCGAAGAATTGTAAGAATCAAAACCTGTGCTCCATGTGCGTCAACAAATGCTTGTTCAGGCACTGGATGTGGAGTTCGATTCCCCACTGGATACCCAAACTGCAGGAGGTAGGTGGTTCCCATCCGGACCCAAGTCACCGTACCAGGCCATTGTCAGAAATACAGCGGGACTTGAGTTAAAGTGGTGAAAAAACAGATTTTATTCAGTAACTACTGAAAGCAGGGAAGGAGCTGAGCTCTATTCCAATTTGGGCAGAGATGATTTGGGTGTTTTAAAGAAAGAATGAGGGAGACGGGAATAAAGGAGCTCCGAAGTGTGGGGGAGGTGAAAAAGTGCCAAGGAGAGCTTCCGGATAGCGAAACACATGGAGGTTCCTGGAGGGTGTCCTCCCAGAGAGGACGTGGAACCTTCCCGCTCCCACTGCACACTTGCCCTGCGCGTCTCTTCCATCTGGCTGTTCATCTGCATACGTGGTAATTTCCTTTATAGTAAACCAGTAAACGGAAATTTGCAGCAGCTGTGAAAAACTTCAATTTTCTGAATCCACTTTTGATTTTTAGTGGCGATTGTTTAAATGCCTCAGTTTTAAGTACCATAACGAAAGGAAAGCATACGATTCCTTTATTAATGAATCAGAAGTACATTTTGCAGTTTTTGTTTTGCTTTTTCAGACAGGGTCTTATTCTGTCATCCAGGCTGGAGTGCATTGGTGGGAACACAGCTCACTACCTACTCAGCCTCCTGAGCTCAAGCGATCCTCCCACCTCAGTCTTTCGAGTTGCTAGGACCACAGGCGCCCACACACTACACTGCCTAACTAATGTTTTGTTTTATATTATATCATTTAATTTAATTTTATTTTGTAGAGACAGAGGTCTCACTATGTCAACCAGGCTAGTTTTGAACTCCCGACGTCAAGCAATCCTCCTCCCACCTCAGCCTCCCAAAGTGCTAAAATGATAGGTATGAGCCACTGCACCCAGCGATTTTGCAGTTTTTGGAAACCACGAGCTTGATTTTGGTGTGGACATTTTGGAAACAAATACACTTCATGTGTTCTCAGTAATGTTGATGATAGATTTACTTCTGAACCTCTTGGACGTGTATATGTTAGAAGTTCTCCACCAAATTTATATGGAATTAAATAGCTGTGAAATTACTGTAAGAAGAACCAAAGCAACATTGGAAATTTGGTAACTAATGCCATGTTGGAAGCTACTCGTGCCGATGTAGCATTGCTTCATACAGGTACTTCCAGATCTAATTGAATATATCCAGTGGGAAATTTCACTTTGAATGATTTTTTGGCTATCCTTCTCATAGTGGACCCCAGT
This sequence comes from Macaca mulatta, assembly GCF_049350105.2. Taxonomy (NCBI): domain Eukaryota; kingdom Metazoa; phylum Chordata; class Mammalia; order Primates; family Cercopithecidae; genus Macaca; species Macaca mulatta. The sequence goes on from NC_133417.1 coordinate 111,534,774, forward strand.
TTTAGTTGTCAGAGTAACACAGGCACAGCTGCTTGAAGGTCTTGAAAATGAGGTTAACAAATATTCAGCTTTAGATGGGAGTTTTTCTCAAGTTGTTGGACTAGAATGTGGACTCAATTCAGATGCAGAACTGGGACACTGAACAATAAGAGATACTGTGAAAGTTCAAGGACCACACAAAAAAAATTTACCTTCTTGTTGCTATAAACAATAAAAATTTACCTTCTTGTTGCACATGGGAAAGATAGTTACATTATGCCTGATAGTTGTTCTTGAATGTTTGACACAGAAACTGTACAAGTACCTTCCACAGTCATCATGAATCACTTTGAATCGATAAAAATTTTATAGGGAAGGAAGCAGTGTCTTTCAGGCCATTGAATGAATTTGATTACTACTACAAACAAATCATCATTATTAACAGCCTTCAAGGAAGAATCAGATAAACCATCAGCAGTAATTGTAGTACCTGGCATAGAAGGGCGAATTTGCCATATTTCTCAGCACATGAAAGAACATTTGTACCAACTTAGAGCTGAAGGGGAACAAGGTTTAAGAACTTTTCCCATTATTAGTGGTAATGCATCTGAAAATTTTGATCCTGATTGAAATACTATATGGGTAATATATAATCAATGCCCAAATGAATGGAGAAAACATACACTTTTAGCATTGTTAAGCACAGTAATGTAATTTTGGCCCTTTGGTATTGTTCTAGAATTAATTTTAATTCTAGGGATATTGCTCTAAATGTGCTTCTTATCACTTTTGACTCTTTAGTGTGTTATCCAGGAAACTATATATATATATATATACACTTGTGAACTGTTGTTTGTGATTTAAGCATATATATTGAATAATGTTTCCAGATTAAATGACTTCCAAGCTCCAAAGAAAAGAGTGCGAAGCATTGGTCAATATAAACGTGATTAGGCCAGCTGTGTCTGCTAGCAGGCAGTTATCTGAATTAGGGATCTATCCTCCCACAGAGAGTTGGAGACAGAGGCCTTACCCTTCTTGATGATTATATTTTGAAGGAACGGCTCTCAGATCCTTGAGAGAGATGCTCCGGAGTTACAAGAGCTACATATGTACAATTGTGAGGACTTTTTGCTAAATGCCCTAAGAAAGGGTGGTCAAGGAGCTATCATCAGATGTGTGCTGGCTAGAGCACATAGTAAATTTTCCTGGCAGCATTTAGCTTTCTCAGGCAGGCATTATTTAGGGGCCTGGGATCATTCTAGGGACACAGCCTTATGCTGCTAGAAGCCAACCTTGTTTGATCAGGTCTCCGTGCAGAGATTTGGATGGGGTTTTCATGTGCCAAGGGTTCTGCACTCTTCCTTCTCTGCCGCTTGGCACTGTGCATGGTGATCTGTACGGTAATCTACACAGTGTGGTGCTCTTCACTGCAATCTGTGGGACAGCTCAGGGAGAACTCAGCTTTTCCAGCCCCCCAGTTTTAGGTTGAAAAATCATGGTAATACGCATTGAAAAACAATACAAGCAGTAGCCAGCAAGCAGCAAGGTGCCAACACTGGGGTGCCCTCTCAGGCAGTGGCTGCCGTCTGCTGGGGCCAGTTATTAAGCCCAGAGCACTCTACGGACTCATCATCTTCATATGGTGTACACCACCTACCTTGCTTGCTGTACTAACTGTTCTAAAAATATACCCTAGCCTTGTTTTTGAGCAGGTGTAGTAAGGCACACACACCGGATGCGCAAATGATCGCCAGGAAGGAATATTGTTTTTTCTTTTCTCTTTTTTTTTTTTTTTTTGAAACGGAGTGTCGCTCTGTCACCCAAGCTGGAGTGCAGTGGTGTGATCTAAGCTCCCTGCACACTCTGCCTCCCGGATTCAAGCAATTCACCCTGCTTCAGCCTCCCAAGTAGCTGGGATTACAGGCGCGTGCCACCACTCCCGGCTAATTTTTTAGTTTTAGTAGAGACCGGCTTTTGCTATGTTGGCCAGGCTGGTCTCGAACTCCTGACCTCGTGATCTGCCCGCCTCGGCCTCCCAAAGTGGTGGGATTACAGGCGTGAGCCACCACACCTGGCACATTTTTTATTATACCCACAGTTCCCAAGACACGGAAGGCAGGCATACTACACAGGGCCACACAGGGAAGTGACAAATTGGGGTGAGCAAGTGTAGAGAGAGGGGAACTGCTGGCAGAGCCTTTATTATGAAATTTTCAGGAAAGAATGGGCGAAACAAAGTAAGCGAGTGGCGCAAATTTAGGATTGGATAGTTTGCACGGTTTCAGCAAATGCTGGGTTATAGGGTGGGTCCCTGGTGGTCTAGTACCTGGCGCTATAGTAAATAGGACAGGGGATAGTGTCCCAGGCTGTAGAGTTCTGATAAAAGGAGATGGCTGGGGGTGGTGGACAGGTGATTGGTTGGTTTGCATAGCAAAGGCGTGCTGGCAGGCAAGCTGTTTGTTATCTCTGGGAATTAGTTAAACCCAAGAAAGGTGGTTCCCCAGGTCCCAAAGGCCCTAATTGCATCAATAATACAGAAAATAAGAACATATAGTTAATCCAATTGGTCTTGTAGTGCTCTAGCATTACGAAATTTTCTGGAGCCCTTACCATATCATAATATTTGAATGTTACCAATTAATTTAAAAAAATAGGATCTGTGGAATTCACAGCCTCTAAATTCTTCCTTATAGAGTTATTCTATTTGAATATAAATTGCTTTATTGTTGCCAGTTAACTGGTGAAAATGTCGGAGTTTAAATAGAACAGCTCAATAATATAGTTTTCTTTTCTTTCTTTCTTTCTTTTTTTTTTTTTTGAGACAGAGTTTTGCTCTTGTTGCCCAGGCTGGAGTGCAATGGTGCGATCTCGGCTCACTGCAACCTCCGCCTCCCAGGTTCAAACGATTTTCCTACCTCAGCCTCCAAGTAGCTGGGATTACAGGCATGTGCCACCACGCTCGGCTAATTTTGTATTTTTAGTAGAGACGGGGGTTTCCTCCATGTTGGTCAGGCTGGTCTCGAACTCCCGACCTCAGGTGATCTGCCCGCCTCAGCCTCCCAAAGTGCTGGGATTACAGGTGTGAGCTACTGCAGTGGGCCAATAATATAGTTTTCATGTTGATGACCTCATTGTCTAACAGGCAATAGTAATTCTTTCTTTAAAGTTGAATCTCTAGAGGACATAAGCTTTGGATAATTTTTGAATTAAAGAAACAAGTGGGACGTTTGTAGCATTTTCAGCCCCAATTATCACCAGACATTAAAAGCACTCTTTGAGGGCTACCGATTTTGTTTCTACTAGTGAGAAAAGAGAAAGGAGGAGAAAAAAAACGGGTGAGTAAAAAAGAAAGAGGAGCAATAGAGAAAGAAAAAAGAGAAAGGAGTAGAATATGGCAAGAATTGGTAGAGAATTATTGGAAACAAATCTCAGCTATGACTGTATGAAGGAGGTGTATTACAAATGTTTCCATAAAGTATGAAGTGGAAAGACTTGAATGAAGGAAGAATACAATGTAAAGACTATAACTGAGAAGTTAAAATCACACTATGCCTAATTTTAAATTCATGTGGGGGGAAATGTTATCATGATTTTATACTTGTAGTTTCTTGCCCCTGCAACTCCTTTGCCCACATCTACTCCTGATAAGCAAAAGCAACTATTTTAAAAAATTTACTTTGAACTGGGCATGGTGTGGCTCATACCTGTAATCTCAGCACTTTGGGAGGCTGAGGTGGGAGGATCCTTTGAGGCCACGAATTTGAGACCAGCCTTAGCCACATAGCAAGACCCCATCTCTAAAGAAAAAAAAAAAATTGGCCTGATGCGGTGGTTTGCACCGGAAGTCCCAACTACTCAGGAGTCTAAGGCAGGAGGATCGCTTGAGCCCAGGTTGTAGGCTGCAGTGAATTACATGCCACTGCATTCCAGCCTGGTGACAGAGTGGGACTCGGTCTCTATTAAAAAAAAAAATTATTTTGTCCTAGGTGGATCATCTGTATGTTTACATTTAAAAAGGCTTATATTGCTATTTAGTGATTTGCTGACTGTAGACATTACATTATATATTAAATTCCTACATGACAGACGAGGAGTTATTAATAACTCATTTGCACGATTTCCCCTTGTAGTCTTCTCCCCACACTTAATTATACTGCCATTCCGTAATTGTCTATTGTATATTTCTGCAACTTAAAGCCATATACTTTAACTTCCTTTCTCTTTCCTTCCTTCCTTTCTTCCTTCCTTCCTTCCTTCCTTCTTTTCTTTTCTTTTCTTTTGTTTTCTTTTCTATTCTTTTCTTTTTTTCCTTGTCAGAATCTTGCTCTGTCGCCCACGCTGGAGTGCAGTGGCGTGATCTTGGCTCACTGCAGCCTCCGCCTCCACCTCCCGGGTTCAAGCGATTCTCCTGCCTCAGCCTCCCAGGTAGCTGGGATTACAGGCGTGTGCCACCATGCCTGGCTAATTTTTTAGTATTTTTTAGTAGAGACACGGTTTCACCATGTTGGTCAGGCTGGTCCCAAACTCCTTACCTCAAATGATCTGCCTGCCTCAGCCTCCCAAAGTGCTGGGATTGAAGGCATGAGCCACCACGCCATTCCCTCTCCTCCCCTCCCCGGCCGTCCCCTCCCTTCCTCCCTCTCTCTCTCTTTCTTTTTTCTTTCTTTCTCTCTCTCTCTCTTTTCTTTTCTTTTCTTTTTTTTTTGACAGTCTCACTCTGTTGCCTAGGTTGGAGTGCAGTGGTGCAATCTCAGATCACTGTAGCCTTGATCTCCCGGGCTTAAGCAGTCCTCCCACCTCAGTCTCCTGAGCAACTGGGACTATAGTCATGAGCCTCTGCACCTGCCCTGCCTGTTTTTTTTTTTTTTTTTTTTTTTTTTCTTGAGACAGATTCTCGCTCTGTCTTCAGGCTGGAGTGCAGTGGCACCATCTTGGCTCACTGCAACCTCTACTTCCCAGGTTCAAGTGATTCTCCTGCCTCAAGCCTCTGAGTAGCTGAGACTATAGGCACACGCTACCACACCCAGCTAATTTTTGCATTTTTAGTAGAGAGAGGGTTTCACCATTGTTGGCCAGGATGGTCTTGATCTCTTGACCTCCTGATCCACCCGTCTCGGCCTCTCAAAGTGCTGGGATTACAGGCGTGAGGTGCTGTGCCCGGCCTGCATTTTTTGCGTCAACATTTTTGTTCCAACAACTGGGAAGATGAGGACATTTAACACTACTATCTTTCCCTCTACCTTACAGGGAGGAATCAACATGACAAATGGAGATATTTTCTGACCATTCACATTACTTTAATTGGATTTTATTATTTATTTATTTTTGAGACGGAGTCTTCATTCTTTCTCTCAGGCTGGAGTGCAGTGGCGTGATCTCAGTTGCCTGCAACCTCCACCTCCTGGGTTCAAACGATTCTCCTGCCTCAGCCTCCTGAGTAGCTGAGATACAGGCTTAAGCCACCATTCCCAGCCAAATTTTTATTTTTAGAAGAGATGGGGTTTCACCATGTTGGTCAGGCTGGTCTCAAACTCCTGAGCTCAAATGATCCACCTGCCTCAGCCTCCCAAAGTGCTGGGATTACAGGCATGAGCCACTGCACCTGGCCCACAATTATTTTAAAATAATGATTTGGATGGGGCATGTGCATGAATCCCTTTATGCTTAAAGAAAACATTTTACTTTTTAAAGAGCTAACATGCCAGGCTTAGGGGTAAAAGCTTTATAATGATCTCACCTGACTCAATAGGTAGAATGAAGCACACAGTAATAGAATTTGGGAAAAGAAATAGCCCACACTCTAAATTGATGAAATCTAAATTCTTTTATGACCCAGCTATGAGATCTTGTTTTTTCCTAATAGCCTTTCCTTAAGACATTAGCCTAATATTAGCTTAAATGGCTTACAAAATGTAGGCATTATTGGAGTGCTTTCTAGACACAAAAGAGCGGGTTTTGGTGTTCCTTAGAAGAAGGAAGAATGTGAAATAACACATACCTAGCACTTTTTTCTCCCTGGACCAAATATGTTGGGGGAGGGAATGGAGTACCTACAAACCCAACCCTGATCTCTAAGGTCCTTTAACTATGTTTAGATGTGTAATGTGTTTAGATCTGTAACGGGTTAATAAATAATTGAGGGGGAAATTACAACTTTTGGAGCTTAACCTTATAGATAACTAAGCTCTTCCACAAAACGTGCCCACTGCCAGTAGACGGAAATCTGATTTGTGCCGACTGCTGATCTGATGCAGAATGGCACTCCCTTTGATGTTTTATGATAGTGTCATGTCGGAAGAAAAATTTTGCCAACTAAACTATAACACAACAATTTCGTGTAATTTAGTGTTTTTCTTTTTCTTTTTTTTTCCTCTTTGAGACAGGGTTTCCACTGTTGTCCAGGCTGGAATGCAGTGGTGCGATCACGGCTCGCTGCAGCCTCTACATCCCAGGCTCAGGTGATTCTCCCGCTTTAGCCTCCTGAGTAGCTGGGACTACAGGCATGCGCCACCATACATACCCGGCTGATTTTTTTGTATTCTTTGTAGAGACGAGGTCTCGCTGTTTCCCAAGTTGGTCTTGAACTCCTGGGATCAAGAGATCCTCCCGCCTTAGCCTCCCAAATTGCTGGGACTACAGTGCGAGCCACTGTACCTGGCCTATTTTTATTTCATACTCGGAGCACTCTCAGACCTTGACACATTTATTACGCATTGATCTTGTAAAATTGGTTTAGGTATTTCAGAAACTTATTCATATTCGGAACTCAACTTTTACTTATATATTTTTTTAATTTTTTTTTTTTTTGAGACGAAGTCTCACTCTATCACCCAGGCTGGAGTGCAGTGGCGTGATCTCAGCTCACTGCAACCTCTGCCTCGCAAGTTCAAGTGATTCTCCTGCCTCAGCCTCCCCAGTAGCTGGGATTACACGAACGCGCCACCATGCCTGGTTAACTTTTGTGTGTGTTTTTTTTTTTAGTAGAGATGGAGTTTTGCCATGTTGGCCAGGCTGGTCTCAAACTCCTGACCTCAGGTGATCCGCCCACCTCGGGCTCCCAAAGTGCTGGAATTACAGGCGTGAGCCACTGTGCCGGGCCCAGAGCTCAACTTTTATGAATTACTTTTTGAATCAGTTGTCCATGGCTGTAGTTTTCCACCGAAGGTGTTGGTGATGCATCTAACCTTAAGAGTGCCCCAGCCAGGCACAGTGGCTCATATCTGTAATCTCAGCACTTTGGGAGGTGAAGGTGGGCGGATCCCTTGATGCCAGGAGTTTGAGACCAGCCTGGGCAACAAAGTGAGAACCCCATCTCTACAAACAATAAAGAAAATAACCAGGCATGGTGGCACACGCCTGTGGTCCCAGCGGCTTGGGAGACTAAGGCAAGAGGATCGCTTGAACTTGGGAGATCGAGGCTGCAGTGAGCCATGTTTGTGCCACTGAACTCCAGCCTGGGTGACAGAAGGAGACCCTGTCTCAAAAAAAAAAAAAAAAAAAAAAAAAAAAAAAAAAAAAAAAGAGAGAAAGTAAGAATGCTGCATTATATTGTATGTGTATGCAGCATTTTCTTCCAAGCAGCTGATCTTATTCTGCAAGTTTTGATGTTGGCACCTTCTTGATCTCACCTGAATATGTCAATTGCGTGTTTTCACACAAAACATTCAAGACTTGTTTTCCTTTTTCGATGGTGTTATTGAATAAAATCTGTAGGGGTTGTAATTGACTAATCAGGCTATCAAGAATAATATCCAAGTTATTTCATTTTCGGGGGGTGCAAGTAGGCTTAGTATTTAACTGTTCATATATAGGTTCCCCAAATCCGTCAAGAATGAATGTACTTGGTGAGTAACCCAGGGCTTCCAGAAGACTACCGGTTCTTAGCCAGCCCCATCTCTTTCTTTTCTAAATGCTGGGGAAATCTCTTTTTGGTCCTAGGAAAATCTTCTCCAGGAAAATCTTCCTTCTTTCCCTAGGAAAATCTCTCTCCAAGTTTGAGTAACTTTTGTCTGTTAATTCCCTTCCTGCTAGGGTTATGTGTTTTATTAAACAATGCACTTATCTCAGTTGAAATGAGGACAACCTGCACAGCAACATCCACGTTGTAATATGTGGAGGTAATGACAACCAGGTCTGTACTGCTACCTGGTCAACGAGAGTTTGTAAGATGCATCTTGATTTCACAGATGTTAAACTGTGGGGAAAAATGTGGCTTAGCATCTGTGAAATACATAATGCCATGGTGGTTGGATCAATGTAAAGTGGATTTTCTATAATTCCAAAGTTAGGATGTGGAAAAAACTTGCCTTAAAAGAAATCCGTACTTTTTGGTATGTTAAATCTAAGGGAGGTTATAAATCGAACAGTTGCAGGAGTCCAAGTTTAAAGTGAGAGAAAGATGTAGTGGGGGAAGAAGGAGCTGAGAAATACAGAAAGAATGAAAACAATGGATGCAAAAGCAACGGGCAAGTTTTGTTTTGTGTTTGTTTGTTTTTTAAAGGGACAAAATCACAAGCTTATTAAAAAGGGTAACGACAATTTATAGCTACAGCCAAACAGCAAAGTAGCTCATTTTAAGATTATTTTTACATTAGACATAAGCTTTGCAACAGGGCCTCTCCATTTTAGTAAAATTGGTTTAGGTGTTCCAGAAACTTCTTATCGCAGATGATAATTTCATATTCAGTAGTGTTATTCATTTAGGTTTGTTATCTCCGTTACAACTAAACTGTTTTTGCTCACAACTATATTCGTAATGGGTAGCGCAGTGAATATAATTGCATGACCTAATGTTTGTTAATATTCGTAACCCTTTAATGTGCAGGATAGATCTTTGAATACCTAACTTCCTTAAGCCTCAGTTTTCTCATTTGTCAAAGGGGGGACAATAATAGGATTCATTCAGAGTTACTCTGAAATGAAATGCAGTAATGTATAGAAACCTTAACGCCTAGCACAGCAAGCGCTCATTGAACACCAGCTTTTGTGAGATGCACCTCACTATGAAATAGGCGTAGAAACAGAAAACGACTAGCTCTCTTAGCCCCGTTTTCTTTTCTACATTCATATGTTGCTTTGAATTGGCAAGCAGCTTTTATTTGGACCCTCAAACGCTAAAACCTTGGTCTCTGCTTCGCGTCCTAACTGCGCTATGAGTCTAGTCATTTTCGTTGGAACGTGATAGATTTCCAAGCTCCAGAGTGGGGCCCTGACCAGGGAGGAAGTGTCCGCTTTAAGAGCTCCTGGAGGGGAGGAAGGGGCTCCTCAGCCCGGGTGCGAGAGTGAGTGAGTGAGTGAGTGGGCGGGCGGGCAGGGGGCGGTCCCGCCGCTCCTGCGTCAGAAGGGGTCCGGTTTTCGCACCTTCCCTGACGTCAAACCTCCATCAGGGTTGCAACGCCACGTTGCCTTGGATGCCTGCGTGAGTGGAGTCGCCACTCGGAGCCCGCGTCCTGCGAGACGCGCTCCCTCCCCGCTTCTCCCCTGCGGATTGCAGGGGCCGAAGGCGCCTATTTCTGGCTCCGCGGGCAGCGGGGCCGCGGCGCTTGGACGGTGTGGGGTTCGGCCGCCGCCACGGAACCGGAATAAGAAGGGCGACCGCCCGGCGCGGTCCTCGGTCTCCACCGCGGCCCGGAAGGAATCCGGGAGGCCTCCGCGGAGGTGAGTGCCACGGCGGGGGCGGGGCGCGGCCGGGGCGACGCCCGCGGGCGGGGCGTGCTCGCCGGGCGCCCGGGGCGCCTTCTTCCTGAGGGACGCCAGGACCACTCGCTGGGCTCCCGCGGCCGCCTCGCAGGTCCTCGGCTTCCCCCAATCCCGCGTCCCTTTCTGCCCCTGCTGCGTGAGAGGTGTCAGCGGCTCCGGGCCGGGATCGAGGTGGCGGGGCGAGGGGAGGGGAGGAGGTGGGGCGCGGGCTGCACTGCGCTTCTGTCCGGGGCCCTGGGTCAGAGAGGCCTCGGGCCCGGGCTCGGGGAGGGGGCGGCCTGCGGGGTCGGATTGAGGGCCGGGAACCCGCGGAGTCTTGCCCCTGGGCACCTGTGGGGCCGAGATTCCGAGCCACCTGTCCACACACCCCCTTTCCCCAGCGCCCTGCGTTGGGTGCAGTTGGCCCCAGACCTAGGCCTTTCCCAGCCTCGGGCTATTGTAGTTTATTTGGAAACGTTTGATTTTTGTGTTAGTGATCCTTTTACTACCGCCGTGCAACAGTTGTGTAAATGTGGTCATGTTACGCCATCGTTTTTACTTGCTCCTAAGAAGGCCCTTGCCAGCTCCTGCGATTATCCCACGCGATGATTCTTGGTAGCTCGTGGAAAAAATGCGTAACAAGATACTGGTTCTCAAGGGACCAAAACCCCACCCCCACCTAAAGGAAATAGCTTGTTTTTGTTTTTCTTTTTTACAGCAATATGCTACGTGTGGGGAGGGGGAGGGACGACGGAGGCAGCCTGTAGCGATCTCATCCTCGGGAGAATCTGCTAACAATTTGGGGGTGTATCTTTCCCTTCTCATTAATTAATACACAAACGTGTGTTACATAAGGGGTGTTTATTTGCTTTTTTCACTAAATACATGGAAGACCTTTTCTCTATCGTTTGAACCCAAAGCCTAGAAGGCAAGAAAGCAACTCGTTAGAGAGTTGATAAAGTATCACTGCAGTGGCCAGTGATTTGGATAGAAATAAGCTGAATTCAGGGTAAGAACTGGTTTCTATAAAATATTGTTTACTCTGCGTAATAATTGGAGGCAGTGTTTTTTCAAACTGAGTTTTTTCAGCCGGTTCGTGAATTGTGAAATTAATTTAGTGGGTCATGACTAGCATGCAATTTTTTTTAAAAAGATTGCATTAAAAAATCAGAATGCATTACATGTAGTGAGAGTATTGTTTTGTGAAAAATGTTTGTGCGCGTGTGCATTGTGAAATTTAGTGGGTCGTGACTAGCATGAAAGATCGCATAGAAAATATCAGAATGCGTTACATGTAATGAGAGTATTGTTTTGTGAAAAATGTTTTAACTGTGCGTGTGTGCCTGTGAGTGTGTGCTCGGTTGTAATTAAAAATGTATTGGTTCCTGTGTGTCATGTTAAATAATCTTGAAAGTCGCTAATCCAAGGTACTGTCAGCACTCAGCTGAGCAATGATGCAATTAAAATAAACATTAGTTTTATTTTTTTCTTTGGAATAGTGGTGTTGTTGATTGCAGCAAATAAGAGTCCTAATTATTTGTTTTCACCTAATATTAAAGCAAGTAGTATTCCTAAAAATACAGAGAGGAAGTGTCAAAGTCGTTAAAAGGTTAAAGCATAAACTACTCAAATTGACCAGTGATCACATCTCAGTTACGCTGGTTATTGGTGTGAGACCTGCAATGAGATACCTCTTTTCTCTCAGCCTCAGTTCCCTGATTTGTTAAATGGGAATTAATCATGGCAGCTACCTTATAAAGCTGTTTGTTATTTAGATGAGATAATGCACAGGAAGCTGTTGACAGAGCGCCTAGCTCAGATTAAGTACTAAGTATTAGCTATTATTATTTTATTAAGACTGAATAGAGGTGTCTAGGATAATGCTTGTCACCAGAGGAAAGCCAGCATAGCGTGGATAATCCAAAAAAGGGGAAAACTGAAAATTAGTAGTGTTGTGTGGAGGAACTGACACTGAATTAGTGTGGTCTTTTTATGTCATTCAGCCATTGTTTTGTCATTGCCCCTCAATTGCTTCCCTACTACTGGACAGAAAATTCAGATTGTCTTATTCAGAAAACCAAATGCCTTTCTATTGTCTTTCCTTATTACTATTTTTTATTAAGTTGATGTCTCTTTTGTCAGGCATTTGAAAAATATGTTTTATGAGGATTGTGGGTTTTGTTGGTTCTTACCACACTGCCACACTCAGTTTGAGAAATACACACACGACAACTCCAAACTCATTTCAGAAATATTTTTATCGATGTTTACCTCTGCAGCTGGTGCAGATCTCAGGTGTGCAAGAAATATTTCTTAAAAAAAAAAAAAAAACCAAAATTCTGTTTTATTTTTATTTTAAGACATTTCTACCTTAAGTCATCTGGGTAGCTCAGAAATCTCTGTTCACTGCCTGGGATAGGTTTATGCAATTTTAAATGTTACATAAATGAATGAAATAAGAAGGTGAACATAGTCATTTTTTAAAAATAGCATTGTTATTTTTATGAAAAATAAATAGAATGCTTTGGATTCATAAAAAGGTTATATTTGCAAAAGAACTGGGTATGATAACTGTGAAAGATTAGGGAAAAATGTTTACCATTGATCATAATTCTGCTCTCAGATTTGAAACTGCCTTCAGATTTTTGTTCTGCTTTAGAGGAACAAAAATGGAAACTCAGGGGTGAATTACGATGTAGTTTATGAAAAGACATGTCTTGAAACTCTAATCTGTCAAAAAAGAAAAAAAAAAAAAGCAACAACCCCCATACTAAAAATACCAGTGAAACAAAAAAAGCCCAATTTGGTCTTAAACATATATAAATTTAGAAGTTTTAAGTTAAATATTAAGGTTATGTGTAGATTTAAAAAATTATCTTACTGATTGACTTTAAGAAGTTAACCCACCAACTGCTGGTTCTTGTCTTGACAGGGCTTTTATCTACACTGACAAAATACCATGCAATCATTAAACATTCTATTTTATTTTACTTTATTTTCTTCTATTTTATAATAGCATTTTATAATGATATATAAAGGTACTCATTATATGTGGTTCAGTGAGAGAGGGTGGCTATAGAATAGAATGTACTGTACCATCCCATTTTTGTAAAAATATGTTTAGAACAAAGAAGAATACGACACGTTAATGGTGGGTAGATTATGACTGATTTTTATGCTCTTTATTTTTATAATTGTACTATTATAAATGTTTTACTTTTGTAATAATTAATAAAAGTCATTTTTAAAAGAAAAATTAAATGTGTGTTTTCTTGTTTTATAAGCATACATGACTATGCTTTAAGGGATACTGACTCTCAACTTGGAGATTTTGGGAATTGACTAATTCTCCAGTATTTTAGGAAATGGTGCTGAGTAGTTAATAGTTATGTCCCTTACCCTTTGGAAAGCTGTTTTGAGTAGGAGAGAATCATTTTTCCAGAATTTTCTTAAACCACTCTCAAGTATACCTCTTTCCAAAAAAAACTTCTACAGTGCCTAAAGGTACGGTCTAAGTTCTTTAGTCTGCATTTGAATACTACCATGTCAAAATCCAGTCTACTTTCCCTGCTTTATTGCCCCTTAAATTCTCAAATGAAACCTTAGATTCAGCTGGATTTGTTAATTTACTGTCTCCAAATGTACCTTGTATTTTCTTGCTTTTGTACCTTTGCTTGTTTGTTAATTGGAATATCATTTCCCAACCTTTGAGTGAGTAAATCCCGCCCATTTTCCAGTATCTGGTTAAAAAACCATATCCACAGTGGCATCCCTGGCCACTCTAGCTAAAACTGAACTTTGCAGTTGAACTCATTGCATTTATTATTTTTGCTGAGGCATTTCTTAGGCAGCACCTCATTCTTTGGCTTGAATTTCTCAATTTCATTTAAAATTTTTTTGAGGGCAAGAAAACTTGTCTCATATTTGTCTCTATCCCTTAAAGTTTCTACCATGGAACTCTGCATTGAGTAGGTGCTTAGTAGTTATTCTTTAGGCCGGGCGTGGTGACTCACTCCTGTAATCCCAGCACTTTGGGATGCCGAGGCAGGTGGATCACCTGAGGTCGGGAGTTCAAGACCAGCCTGACCAACATGGAGAAACCCTGTCTCTACTAAAAATACAAAATTAGCCAGGCATGGTGGCGCATGCCTGTAATCCCAGCTACTCGGGAGGCTGAGGCAGGAGAATTGCTTGAACCCAGGAGGTGGAGGTTGTGGTGAGCTGAGATCGTGCCATTGCACTCCAGCCTGGGCAAAAAGAGCGAAACTCCGTCTCAAAAAAAAAAAAAAGTTATTCTTTGATTATACCGTGGTGTCACTGGCTTTCTTGAGCCCATGTGTTGGAATTTTTTCTTAATCAGTGATCCTGGATAAGGAGCAGCGCTTTGCCCACAACAATGCGGAAGAATAAAAAACATGCTTCTGCTTAATAGTGTATTGATGTAGATAGGTGATAAAAGAATTGACAGTATTTTTCATTAAAGCTAACGTGTACCTAAGCCTCGGGAAGTTTCTTATGAAGCTAATTTTGGGTTTGACAGCATTTTTGTTCTCAACCTTACCAGAGGCACAATTCAGCCTTACAGTCTTTTACAGCTACAGTTCCAGGAACCCAGAGACCTGCAGTGTTTGATGGTGGGTTAGATGGGCCATCACAGTCACTGCGCCAGAACTTTAGGAGGTCATGTGTGAGATTCAGTGGGTCATAGTATGTAAAGTGCTTTGTGTTCCAAAGTTAATATTTTTTCTTTTATTATTGGGAACATGTCACTTTTCAAAATATATCTGGATATGTTTGGTCAATGGTAGACACTTATGGGACCTCTTTTTAAAAATGATTTTATTTTAATTTACAGATATTTGCCTGAACTAATACAGCTGATGAAATACCTGACTTTTTCCTGCTCCAGGTAAATAATTTGTTACTTTAGAAATATCAGGTTCTAGTAGAATTCAGAGTTTGTATAAAAAGACCTATTTAGGCATGCAAAGTAATGTAAATCCAGACCCTAAAGAGGTGATTCTTTAATAAATAAGTTTTATTAGTTTATAAAAAATGATGACTTATGTTATTGAGTCAACTTATAGCAGAATCACCTTGAGCATTTTATTTTATTTTATTTTTTTGAGACAAAGCCTTGCTCTGTCGCCCAGGCTGGAGTGCAGTGGCGTGACCTTTGCACACTGCAGCCTCCACCTCCTGGGTTCAGACGATTTTCTTGCCTCAGCCTCCCAAGTAGCTGGGACTATAGGCATCTGCCACCACACCTAGCTAATTTTTGTATTTCTGGTAGTGATGGGGTTTTGCTGTGTTGGCCAGGCTGTTCTCGAACTCCTGACCTCAGGCGATCCACCTGCCTTGGCCTCCCAAAGTTCTGGGATTAGAGGCATGAGCCACCATGCCCGGCCACCTTGAGCATTTTAAATATGCTTCATAATGTATGTCCTGGGTTCCCTCAACCCATGGGATTTTGATTTGGTAAGTTTCTGATGGGGTCCTAGCATGTTAATTTTAAAAAATGCCAACACATGCTTCTGGTTTATTGTAACTCACTGCCATTATGGCACTAGAGATGACGGAAGTGGCAGGTGATAATGCCACAAGAGTTAAGGACCATAGGGTTAAAGACTAAAAATATTTAAGTATTTACATTTTGTGTGTATGTGATATTAGATTAATGGTTTACTTTTGTCCTTTATTTAATGAATGTTTTAATTATATTTTCAATCCCCCAAAAGTTTATTTTAGGATTTTGCAAAGCTTACATTTAAGCTCTAGGCTCTCTCAGCTTGAAATTTGCCTTATGTGTAAGTACAATTTAAAATAAAAGTTTGTTCTGTTTTATTGCTGTAGGTTAATAAGTGAAGTAAATTAGTGGAAAAAAGACCAAATTTTAAGTAAGTAATGTCTTACATGTTTTTTGTGTCAGAGGCTGATTTAATTGATTAATTTTCCCCATAAATGTGAGAAGTCAGAAAATCAATTTCTCATAATAAGAAGTAATAGGTAAGTAAATATTATGCTAGCATTTTGACTTAATTAAGTTTTTTTCACCTCATCTTATGGTTTTAAGGCTGTGATTTCATTTTTCAGTTATTGATTTTAATGATTAAATTTTTCCCATTGCAGAAATACTCATAACACATTATAGAATGATTGTTACATATTTTCCAACAGATGAGAATGCTTAAATTAATTGAAATACAAAATTATTTGCAGTTCTATTTTCAGCTTAACAAAGCAGCAAATAAACTGCATTAAAGTTTTTACTTAAAATAATCATAAATTATATGTACTTTGTGTCAGTTAATACATTGGGCATGAAAATTACTGGGGGAATTTAAAAAATTCTGAATCCTAGGCTTACCTCAGCTCTACTAAAATTTTGGGTATTCATCCTGGTTTGGCAGCCATGCAGTGTGTAATGTTGAAGGATTACACTTTTAGGTGAGTGGAAACTGGAAAACTATTTATTTGTAGAGAAATCTAAACACTAGTAGGAAAAAGAATCTGTCCTGTTTCTCTGGCTTACATCATTCTCAGAAGAAAACTGTTTTGTGTTTCAGAGGCTAAATTCGTTATTCTGATTTTTAGCAACTGTGTTGGATAAATTATTTAAAAATCTGCCTCTTTGTGAGCTGAGCAGAAAATGCCATGTGGTGTCTTTACACTCATGATGACAGAGAATGAGACGTCGTCAGATAATCTGGGGTTTGATATGGAAACATGATGGAGAAATTAATGAGCTCCATTAGAGTATAGTAAATATACCATAACAATATCATAGAAGTAATTGGTCTTCACAAATTTAATCTTGTATTCTTTGTTACTAAATCAGTATCTAATATCTCTGATAAGTTATTAGAAAAACTAAATATTTAGTCATCTAGTCTTCAAATATTGGCAACTAACTATTCTTTCATAAGATACATAGTTCTTGTCTCTGCTCCAGGCTCACTTATTTATTCAGTGGCTCATAGCAGCCTTGTATATTTTCCTAATTATTAGAAGTAGAAGTGAATTTCTGTTTTCTGCTAATTATCATAGCCATTTTCCTCATAAGATAAGGAATTATCATGATTTTTGCCATTTTTCTATTTGTTTTTCAGCTTGAGTATTCAAAGACAGTAGACATCTGACTTCAGTTATTTATTCAAGATGCAGAAAAGACAAGGATATTGCAGTTATTGCCGTGTGCAGTATCATAACCTGGAACAGGTGAGAGGTTTCTATTAATATGATAATATCTCAAAGGACCTAGTTGTGACTTTCTCTTACATTTTATTAAATTCATTTATTTATTTATTGAACAGATCATATTGGGAATCTGTTAGTTGGCAGACACTGTTTAAGGTTCTAGGGATATGACCATGAACAAAAACCAAGCCTCTTTTTTCATGAAGCTTGTATTCTAGTGTAGTAAGACAGAAGATAAATAATATATAAATTTAGTACATAATATGTGAGATTGTGATAAATGTTATGAGGAAAACAAAATAGGGAAGGGGTAGGGTAGCCAGGTAAGGCCTTTTTAAGGAAGTGACATTGAGTTGAGATTTGGAGTTTGGGTCTCAGGTTTACATTTATCTGGGGAAAGAGTTTCTAGGTAGAGGGAAGAGACAGAGACCCCGAGGTTACGGAGTGGTTGGCACACTAACGAAGAGTCAGGAGGCTGGTGGCTGCATGGATATGGGGAGGTGGGTGAGAAGTAATAGGCAAAGAATTCAGACTAGTAAATTGTGTATTTTAGATTCAGGAGGTATATGGGCTTGTTTGTTACATGGGTATATTGCATACCTGGTGGGGATTGGGCTTCTACTGTACCCATTACCCAAATCAGAGAAGTCGATTCTTTAAGACATTGTAGGCTAATGTAAGGACTTTGAATTTTATTTCAAGTGAGATGGGAGAGCATCTCAAAGTTTGAGCATAGGAGTTAAGTCATCTACTTTGTGTTTTAAAAGGCTCATTCTGGCTGCTGAGGGAAAAATAGTTGGTGTAGAGATTTAAAAATTTTGTTATCGTGATATAACTCATACACCATATACTTGACCCTTTAAGGTGTATAATTCAGTGAGGTTTTGTTATGTTCACAAAGTTGTACAACCATTGTCTAATTCCAGAACATTTTCATCACCCTAGAAGGAAGCCCTGTACCCATTGAGCAGTAACTGACTCCTCCCTTCTATCACTAGCCCCTGGCAACCACTTGTCTATTTCCTGTCTGTGTAGATTTGCTTATTCTGGATATTGCATGTAAATGGAATCAAACATTGTGTGGCCTTTTGTGTCTGCTTTCTTTAATGTAGCATAATATTTTCACGGTTCATCCATGTTGTAACGTGCATCACGACCTCCTTCCTTTTTATGGCTGACAATGTTCCATTACATGGGTATATCATATTTTGTTTATTCATTGAGCAATTTATGGATATTTGGGTTATTTTTACTTTTTGACTGTTTTGAATAGTGCTGCTATGGATATATGTGTACAAGTTTTTGTGTGGACATATGCTTTCACTTTTCTTAGGTTTACGTGTAGGATGGAATTGTTCGGTCATGTGGTAATTGTGTTTAACTTTTTTGAGAGGGTGCCTCACTGTTTGTCAAAGTGGCTGTACCTTACCACCAGCAATGTATGAGGGTTCCAGTTTCTCCACATTCTTGTCAGCACTTGTGGTTGTCTTTTTTGTTGTTGTTGTTGTTGTTGTTGTTATAGCCATCTTAGTGGATGTGAGATGGTATCATTTTGGTTTTGATTTGCATTTCCCTAATGACATACAGTGTCTTTTCATTCGCCATTTGTATATCTTGTTTAGAGGGATGCCTATTCAGATCCTTTTCCTGTTTTTAATTGTGTTGTGTTTTTATTGTTGAGTTGTAGAAGTCTTTATATATTTTGGATACTTGACTTTTATCAGACATATAATTTACAAATACTTTCTCCATTCTGTGGGTTGTCTTGTTACTTACTCCTTTTTTTTTTGAGATGGGGTCTTACATCGTTGCCCAGGCTGGAGGGCAGTAGTGCGATCATGGCACACTGTAGCCTCAGCCTCCTGGGCTCAAGCAGCTCTCCTGCCTCAGCCTCCCAAGTAGCTGGGACTACTGGTGTGCACCACCATACCCAGCTAATGTTTTATTTTTTGTAGAGATGGGGTCTCACCATGTTTCCCAGGCTGGTCTCAAACTCCTGGGCCCAAGTGATTCTCCTGCTTTGGCCTCTGAAAGTTTTGGGATTACAGGCATGAGCCACCACACCTGGCCTTCTTTTCACTTTCTTGATGCTATGTTTTGATGCACAAAAATTTTAAGTTTTGCTATGTTTTGCTCATGTTTTTGGTGTCAGAAGTGTTGCCTAATCTCAGGATTGAAGACATATGCCTATGTTTTCTTCTAAGAGTTTTATAGTTACTCTTACATTTAGGTCTTTTATCCGTTTTGAGTTCATTTTTGTATAAGGGTGTGAGATAGGGCTATACTTTTTTTTTCTTGCATCTGTAAAATTAAATCTATTTCCTAGAAATCATGTTAAAATTCATGCTCATCAGAGCTCACCCTGTGCTACCCATAGTGGATTTATATATGTATGTATTTATATTGATTTGTTTACTTTTATTATTTTTACAATAATTATACGTATTTATGGGGTACAGTGTGATATTTTGATACATGTATATAATGTGTAATAATCAAACTGGTAATTAGCATACTAATCGCCTCAAACATTTATCATTTCTTTGTGTTGGAAACATTTAAAATCCTCTCTTCAATTGTTTGGAAATTTACAATCAATTATTGTTAACTATAGTCATCCTACAGTGTTATATAGGATACTAGAACAACTAGAACGTATTCCTCCTATCTAGCTGTAATTTTGTATTTATTAATTATCGTCTCCTAATTTCTCTCCCCTGACTTCTTCCCAGCTTCTAGTAATCACCATTCTGTTCTCTACTTTTATGAGCACAACTTTGATGACAAGATTTTCTTCTTTTATGGCTGAATTGTATTCCACTGTGTATATATACCACATTTCCTTTTTTTTTTTCTTTTTTCCTTTTTTTTTTGTGAGGTAGAGTCTTGTTCTGTCACCCAGGCTGGAGTGCAGTGGCATGATCTTGGCTCAGTGCAACCTTTACCTCTTGGGTTCAAGCAATTCTCCTGCCTCAGCCTCCTGAGTAGCTGGGATTACAGGAGCATGCCAACATACCTGACTGATTTTTGTATTTTTAGTAGAGATGTGGTTTCACCATGTTGGCCAGGCTGGTCTTGAACTCCTGACCTCATGTGATCCACCTGCCTCAGCCTCCAAAAGTGTTGGGATTACAGGCATGAACCTCTGTGTCTGGCCCTTTTTTCTTTTATCTGTTGATGGACACTTAGATTGATTCTATATCTTAGCTATTGTGAACAGTGCTGTAGTAATAAACATTGGGGTGCAGATATCTCTTTGATATACTGATTTCCTTTCTTTTGCATAAATACCTAGTCAGTAGGATTGCTGGATCATATGATAGTTATATTTTTAGGTTAGTTAGAAAACAGTTGTAGGTGCTTGGAGTGACTGTGGGACCAGAGTCCTAGGCTCATAGGTTTATGAACTTATTGTTGCACCTGGATCTTGGGGTACAGATTTGCTCTTTGGTGGAGTTGGATGTCTTTTCTCTTTCTCCTTTGCACGTCTGTTCTGCCAGTGAGTTTTTTACTTTTGGAAGTTTTCATGACAGTAACTATTGTCTTTTTTACTTGCCAGATGTAGGACTCCTTTGATCATTTCTTGTAAGACTGATCTAGTGGTGATGAATTCCTTCAGTTTTTGTTTCTCTGGGAAAGACTTGATTTTTCTTTCATGTCTGAAGGATAGCTTTGCTGGGTATAGTATTGTTTGGCTGTTGGAATGGTTTTAGCACTTTTAATATATCATCCCGTTCTTTGCTGGCCTTTGAAGTTTCGCAGATAAATCTGCTGTTAGTCTAATGATGATTCCCTTATATGTGACTTGATGCTTTTGCTGTTTTTCAGATTCCATCTTTGGGGGTCTTCGACCTTTGACAGTTTATAATGTGCCTCAAGGAGGACATTTTTGGGTTGAATGTATTTGGGATTCTTCGAGCTTCCCATATCTGAATGTCCATAGACTTGGGAAGTTTTTTGCTATTAGTTCATTAAATAGGTTTTCTATGCCTTTCTTCTTGTCTTCCCTGTCTGGATTCCCCTAACACAAATATTTGTTCACTCAGTGGTGTCCCATAAGTCTTGTAGGTTTTTTTCACCTCTTTTGCATCATTTCTTTTTTTTCCCTCTTACTGGGTAATTTCAAATGACTGATCTAAAAATTTAGAGATTTCTTTCTTCTATTTTATCAAATCTGCTGTTGAATCTCTCTATTGTATTTTTTATTTCATTCATTGAATTCTTTAGCTGTAGGATTCCTGTTTGGTTCTTTTTTATGATTTTTTTCTGTGTTGAATTTTTGCTCATATGTGAATGGTTTTTCTGATTTTGTTGAATTGTCTATGTATATTTTCTTGTCTCATTGAGTTTCCTTAAGATCTTTATTTTGAATTCTTTTTCAGAATTAGTTTATTTTCTTTTCATTGTTTTTTTTTTTTTTTTAAATGAGAAAGTTATGTTCCTTTGGTGGTGTTATATTTCTTTGCTTTTTTATGTTTCTTATATCCCTGCATTGATGTGTCTGCATCTGGTGGAATAGTCACTTCTTCCATACTTTCTGGAGTGGCTTTCATATTGAATAACTTTCACCTGCAGCTGGGCTTTAATGTGCTACTTGGGAGAGTGTGGTTACTCTGTTGCCAGATAGATGCAGTGGTATATAGTCTTCTTTCCGTTTCTTCAGCTGTGTTCACCATCAGCAATAACTGTGGGCACCTCAGTGGCCTACACTGTAGAAGTCTGTGGCGGTGGCAGCAGCATAGGCTGAATGTCCTTGATGTCAAGGGCTTCTGGAATCCACCAATGGGGAGACTTAGCTGAGGAGATTCCTCTTGGTGTTAGGTCTGATACGGCCTGTAAGCAGCTTTAGTAGCACTGTGTTCCAGTTGCAGGTGTTTGGAGTGGCTGTGGTACCAGGGTCCTAGGCTCATAGGCTTATGAACCTATTGTTGCACCTGAATCTTGGGGTACAGATTTGCTTTTTGGTGGGGTTGGATGTAGGTTGCCCACAGAGCCAGGACCTGTCACTTTTAGGCACCCCCTAGTAGCTGGGGCCCAGGGAGTCAGGTTGTAGCTGAGATTTCTACCCCTGAAGGGCAGGGCACAGCACTGACCTGACTCCAGGGAAAAATAGTTGCTCTGGAGGTTTGATCCTGGGGAACAGGGTGTGGCTGCAGTTCAGAAACGTGAGCCAGTAGAGCTCAGTGGCAACTTAGGTCTCAGGGGATGAGGCATTGTGTAGTAATGACTCTAGACACTGGAATGGTAGGACTCAGCAGCAGCAGATACATAGCTATTGTTTGGACCCTGGGTAGGGCAGGGAACAGTACAGTGACTCCATTCCCCAGGTAAAGGCATGTCTCAGCAGCTCAGACTCTAGGGGTCTAGTCTGGTCTAGGAAAGCAGAGTACTAGAGTTGTTTGGCTAGTAGGATGAGGTGTCTAAGCTTAGCCACTGCTCTCTTTCCCTGGGACATGAGGTACTCAGCCCTGGGGTACACAGCTGCTCAGCTTGGCCAGGACACCATTTCCCAGGGGGGCATGTGCTGCTTCAGTTCAGGTTTGGGAGGGGATCGGGGACAGTGGCGTGACTGTTCCGGGTGGCCATTTCTCTGGGTGCCACTTCAGCTTAGGTACTGGGTTGTGTGACTACTCTAAATATCTAAGGCAGTTTCCTGCAATTCAGGATGCTACTTCAACCTAGGCACTGGGGACGCGTGACTGCTTTGAGCCACAAAGGTACTATTTTCCTGGGAGGCAGGGTACCACTTTAGCTCCAGCCTGATAGGGTGAGAGCAGAGGTGGGTGAAGTGGCTTCATTTCTTCTTGATTCTATGAGGAAGGATTTAACTACTGTTTGTATCTTGGCCTGAGGATGTCAGGCCACTGGGCTGGGATGATTCAGCAGTGGCTTAGCCTCAGGGATGAAAGGGAGCCATGGCTGCTTGCCCTTGGAGCAAAACACGTTTCAGCCATAGTTCCACTTGCAAGGTGGTGTAGCCACATGTCCTTTCCAAATAGTTTACAGGGGCCAGGGCACAGTATTGGCTTCTTCTTTCAGGGGAACACAGTGGTGTAGACTCCAGATAGCGCCTTCAGCTGGTCTTCGTCCTTGTGAGGACTGCAGGGGTGAGGTCTGTAGGTGTACAAGGTATTAATGGGGGTTGATTGTTGGAATCCTCTTGCTTGCCTCCTTGCTATAGGGAGAAGTTCTTCCTGGTTCCCCGCTGATCCCGGTTGGGAATCGGGTGCTGGAGGCCTGGCATTCCCTTCTGCTTTCTGTGTTGCCATTCTGAGTTCTTTGCTCACCCTGGTTTCTGTTTCTCCTCTGATGCACTCCATTGCCCTTCTTAAGTTGTTTTTGTTAAGATATAGTGGTTTGTTCATTGTGCTGGCCATCTTTTTCCAAGTTTATTCTTTTGCATGTGATGTACAGTAGTACCAGCACCATTTGTTGAAGACTATCCTTTCCTGATTCAATTGCCTTGACATCCTTGTTGAAAATCAGTTGACCATAAATATAAGGTTTACCTCTAGACTTTCAATTCCATTTTATTTATCTATATATCTGCTCTGATGCCAGCACCACATAGTCTTGATTACTGCAGCTTTGTAGTAAAATTTGGAATCATGACATTTGAGTCCTCCAACTTTGTTCCTCTTTTTCAAGATTGTTTTGGCTATTCTTGGTTCCTTGTATTTCCATATGAATTTAAAGATTACCTTGTTGGTTTCTGCAGAAAAGCAGCTGGAATTCTGATAGGGATTGTGTTGAATCTGTAGATACATTCATGGGGAATATACATCTTAATATTAAGTCTTCCAGTCCATGAATAGAGGTATGTATTTCCATTTACGGAGAGATTTAAAATCTTTCAACAGTGTTTTGTAATTTTCAGTGTACAAGTTTTACACTTCTTATGCTAAATTTATTCCTAAGCATTTTATTCATTTTGATGCTATTGTAAATGGAATAGTTTTCTTAAGTTCATTTTGGATTGTTTGTTGGGAGTGTATGGAGAGCTTCAATAGATTTTTAAATATTGATCTTGTGTCATACAACCTTGCTGACCTTGTTTATTAGTGCTAATTGTTTTTTTGTCAATTCCTTAGGATTTTCTATATACTAGATTATGTCCTTTCCAAATAGTTTTACTGCTTTTTTCCCCAATCTGGATGCCATTATTTCTTTTTCTTGCCTAATTGCTCTTGCTAGAATTTCTAGTATGATGAGTGTTAAATTACGGTAGTGAGAATGGATATCCTTGTTTTGTTTTGAATCTTGGGAGAAAACTTTCAGTCTTTTGTCATTAAGTTTGATGTTAGTTGTGGGTTTTAGCCTTCTATTCCTAATTTGATAAGTGTTTAATCATGAAAGGGTATAGGCTTTTGTCAAACGCTTTTCTGCAACTATTAGATAAGTATGCGTTTTTTTCCTTTAGTCTATTAATATAATATATTACAGTATTCGTCAGCTCAGGCTGCCATAATAAAATACCATAGACTAGTTAACTTAAATCAGCAGTCCCCAGCCTTTTTGGCACCAGGGACCAGTTTTGTGGAAGACAATTTTTCCACAGACAGGGTGGAGGGGTGGTTTTGGGATTTAACTGTTCCACCTCAGATCATCAGGCATTAGATTCTCATAAGGAGCACGCAACCTAGATCCCTTGCATGCACAGTTCACAATAGAGTTTATGCTCCTATGAGAATCTAATGTCTCCACTGATCTGACAGGAGGTGGAGCTCAGGTAGTAGCGCTTGCTTGCCTGCCGCTTACCTCCTGCTGTGTGGCCCGGTTCCTAGCAGGCCATGGACCAATTCCTAACAGCCCTTCTTACTGTGTCCTTCTGTAGCAGAGGGAGAGGGCAATTTCTCTTCCTATTTTATAAGGCCACCAATCCTATTGAATGATGTCGCTACTGTTATGACTTCATTTAACCTAAATTACCTCCTAAAAGCCCTGCTTCCAAATACAGTCACATTAGGGGTTAGAACCTCAACATGTGAATTTTGGGGGGGATGCAGTTCAACCTATAGCAGTTAGATTGGTTGGTTTTCAGATGTTAAACTAATCTTGCATTTGTGGGCTAAATCCCACTTGGTCATGGTATATAATCCTTTTTATATGTTGCTGGATTTGGTTTGCTATTAATAATATTTTGTTGAGGATGTTTGCAGCCTTGTATTTCAAGGCTTTGGAGAACTATAAAAGCAGTGAAGTAATATGGGGCCCATATCTAGTGAAGTACTTAACAGAAACAATGGAAGCCAAAAGAAAGAAAACAACTGCGCCTAGAATTCTCTACTCAATACGTATATCTTTTAATAAGGAAGGTGAAATAAAACTATTTTCAGGAAATAAAAATTAAGGGAATTTGTCACCAGCAGACTCTCACTAAAGGAAAAACTAAAAAGGAGTTCTTCAGGCAGAAGGAAAATGATTCCCGATGGAAGCTCAGAGATACAGGAAG
This sequence comes from Macaca mulatta, assembly GCF_049350105.2. Lineage (NCBI taxonomy): Eukaryota > Metazoa > Chordata > Mammalia > Primates > Cercopithecidae > Macaca > Macaca mulatta. The sequence goes on from NC_133417.1 coordinate 111,560,083, forward strand.
TAATGAAGAACAGTGGAAAGGTAAATATGTAGGCAATCTAAGTGAATTCTGTCTTGTGGGATGAACAACAATGGCATATAAATTGGGAGGGGAGTAAATAATGTTAATTTCTAAGGACTTTGCATTGTTTATAAAGAGAATAAAAGTAACAAGTAATTTTAGACATTGACAGTTCAGGGTTGCTCATTGTAATCTCTTACCAAAATAGACTATGAAAAGTCTATAACTAACTACAGAGTTAACAGAAAGGGAAAAATTGAAATGATGAAATGTAGTCCACAAGAAGACAAGAAAGGAGAGGAAAAGGGATAATTGTATAGGCAAGAATAACAGATTGAAAAAGAAAAAGTTAAATACAACTCTATCAATAATATATTAAGTGAAAATAGATTTGATGCTTGAATTACAACTGTATTCAATATTTTGTCAGAGGTCCTACTCAAGGAAATAAGGAAAGGAAAATAAAAATGATGAAGACTGGATAAGAAGAAATAAAACTATTATTTATACACAACATGTGGCCATAAAAACTCAAAAGATATCTAGGTAAACCATTAGAATCAATAAGTGAGTTAAAAAAGGTGGTTAGACCAATGTAAAAAGAAACTATTTTTATATACAGATACCATGTAGAAAATGAGATAAAAAAATTACAATAGCATCAAAGAACATCAAAATCTAGGGAATAAACATGAGAAAATGTGAGATCTTTAAACTAGAAACTATAAACATTGAAAGAAATTTTCATGTTCATGGATTGAAGAATCAATATTGTAAACATGTCATTTGTGCCTAGATTGTTATATTTATCCAATGTAATTTCAATCAAAATCCCAGAGAATTATTTTTTTTAATGAAAAGCCAATTCCAAAAATAAATGTGGGAAAGTAAAAGGCTCCAGAAGAACTAGGATAATCTTAAGAACAAAGTGAATAGATGTCCTCTATTAGATACTAAAACTTATGAAACTTTAGTCTTTAAAATAATATAGTCTTGCTGCAGAGTTAGACCATGGAAACAAACCAGGAATTCCAGAAACAGACACATATATGGACGTCTGATTTGTAACAAAGGTGGTGCTGCACAGCAGTGAGGACAGAACTTTCTTCAATAAGTGATACTGGGTCAGTTGAATATTCATATGGAGAGGAAAGTGAAACTTTATTGCCGAATCACCCTGCATATAAAAATCAGTTAGAAGTAGACTATAGACATAAATATTGTAGCCAAAATAGTAAAGCTTCTAGAAACAGGAGAAAATCTCTAGGACTTTGATGGTAAAGAGAGATTTCTGGCCACAAAAACCACTGACAAAAAAAGAAAAACTCTGGACTGAGAAACAATGGAAGATGTTTAAGAAAGTGAAAAGAAGCTCCAGAGAGGAAGATGGTACTCGAAACACATATAATTGAGCAAAGAACTGGTGTCCAGAATAAGGAATTTCTACACATCCATAAGGAAGAGACAGAACATCCATTTGAAAAATAGAGAGACTTAACAGACCCAACATAAAAGAGGATATCCAGATGGCCAGTAAATATGAAAAGCTATCACAAAAATTACAGATTAAGGCCACAGTGATATAACAATAAACATCCTTATAATTGCTAAAATGAAACAGACTGACAATACCAAGTGTTGATGAGGAGCTAGGAATACTGCTGGTAGGAATATACATTGGTACAGCCACTTTGGAAGACTGGTCGATAGTGAGTACTAAAGCTGAGCGTGCGCAAATTTTTATGACCCAGAAGTTTCACTCCTATTAATGTACTCAACAAAAATACATGCACATTGGCACCAAAAGACACATACAAGAAGGTTCTTCACAGCATTATTAGTAATAGCCAAAAGCTGGAAACAACACAATTGTCCGTCAAGAGTAGAATGAATGAATGAAATATGGCATATTCATACAATGAAATATTATGCAGAAAAGAAGATGAACAGATTCAGCTAATATGGATGAATGTCACATATATAATTTGAGTAAAATAAGCTGAATGCAAAAGCATACATATTATATGACTCCATTTATATACATTTCAGAAAATTTCAAAACTATAGTATTAAAAGTTAGGTAATAGTTACTTTTGGGGAAAAGGGAAGGGATATTAGATTGGGATGGGACATTACAGGGATTTCTGGATGCTTGTCAACTTTTCATGGATAGATGGTAAGGATGTGTCCACTTTGTGATAGTTGATTGAGCTGTATGCATATGATTTGTGTACTTTATGTATGTTATACATCAATTCAAAAAATCTAAAGGAACTGACACCTTATGGGATGTAAATGAAGTTTTCTATTCACATTTCTTTTTTCTTTTTGCCTTGGCAGAGAGAGGACAAGGTTGGATTTTATTATTTATTTTTGTAATTTCAACTTTTATTTTAGATTTGGGGGGACACATGTCCAGGCTTGTTACGTGGGTATATTGTGTGATGCTGAGGTTTGGGTTACAAATGATTCCATCATTCAGGTAGTGAGCATAGTACCTGATAGGTAGTTTTTCAGCCCTTGCCCCCTGCCCTGCCTCTCCTGACCCAGTATCTCCCAGTGCCTTTTATTCCCATCTTTATGTCCACATGTACCTAATGTTTAGCTCCCACTTAAAAGTGAGAACATGCGGTATTTGGTTTTCTGTTCCTGTGTAAATTTGCTTAGGATGATGGCCTCCAGCTGCATCCATGTTGCTGCAAATGACACCATCTCATTTTTTATGGCTGTGTAGCATTCCATGATGTATATGTACCACATATTCTTCATTCAGTAAGGTTGGATTTTAACTGAATATTTACTTGTTTCCTTGTGCATTTGTCCCCTTTAACCACCAGGCATTCTAACTCTGGTGATGGGTCCTGGACAGTGGAGAGTTTTGTAGCAGGATTTTGAAAGTGTCATAATGTAGATTGTTCCTGGGGCTAGGAGCACTAGCTAGCATGGACCTCTGAAGTCAACATGGAAGAAGATAATGCCAAGAGTTGTAACAGTGGTCAGGAGTTAGCAACCTGATTTAAGTTCTTTAACACCTTTACCGGGATATTTTAAAATATCTTTTCTAAGTATTGTTAAATTAAAATGCACTATTAAATTATAAATAACATGTTAGAAATATGCCATTTCCTAGCATGATACAAAGAAAGAGGATAAGCTTTGGAGTTATTAAAATCCTGGCCTTGCTGTTTGCTCAGTATAAAACTTTGGGCAGTTTACTCTAATTCTTTTTTTTTTTTTCTTTTCTTTTCTGTTTTTTTTGTTGTTGTTGTTTGAGACAGAATCTCCCTCTGTCACCCAGGTTGGAGTGCAGTGATGCAGTCTCAGCTCACTGCAACCTCCGCCTCCAGGGTTCAAGCAGTTCTCCTGCCTGAGCCTCCCCAGTAGCTAGGACTAGGCACGCAGCACCACCATGCCTGGGTAATTTTTTTTTTGTTCACTAGAGACGGGGTTTCGCCTTGTTGGCCAGGCTGGTCTTAAACTGACCTCAGGTGATCTGCCCACCGCAGCCTCCCAAAGTGCTGGGATTACAGGCCTGAGCCACTGTGCCCAGCCCAGTTTACTCTTAATTTTTTGTACCTTAGTCTTTTCATGCTAAATGGGGACAATATTCTTAGTGAAAAGTCAGTGAAGATTACTGTGTAAATGGAATAGCACTGTGTTTGGTACATCATAGGTGCTCCATAGGTAGACTTTTTCCCATTCTGCTTGCTAGTCCACTAAATAATATTAGTAAAGAAAGAATCTTTCTAACTGTAGAGAGAATTACAAGTCTGAGAAATTTAGTGTATTTATTTTAATTTTGTGTTCAAGTTAGGATTTTTAATTTCTGAAAGAAAATAAAGGGGCCTTTTTTGTCAGTTAATCTTTGACCTCTTTTAATACAATAATCCAACCCTGTTCTCTCTCTTAACAGATTTTCATTTTAAAAAACATTTACTCATTGAAAAAGATAAGAATTTATAAGAAAAATTGAAAAATTACCCATAACTGCACCACACTGACATCTGTACTAGTAAGGTTTGGTATACATACACACTAGTCCCCCCTTATCTGTCGTTGGTTTCAGTTACAGCCAAACATGACTGGAAAATATTATATGGAAAATTCCAGAAATAAATGGGCAAATAAATTGCACGTCATTCTGAGTAGCTTGATGAAATCCTTTGCTGTTACTCATTGTCCCACTCAGAATATGAATCATCCATTTGTCCAGCATATTCCTGCTGTATATACCATCTGCCCATTAGTCACTCAGTAACTGTCTTGGTTATTAGATCAATTGTTGGATATCATGGTGCTTGTGTTCAAGTAACCCTTATTTTACTTTTATTACAGTGTATTGTTATAATTGTTTTGTTTCATTATCAGTTATTGTCGTTAATCCCTTACTGTGTCTAGTTTATAAATTAATCTTTATCATAGGTACGTAAGGAAAAACATATATAGGTTTGGTACTATCCACCGTTTCAGGCATCCACTGGGGGGGTCTTGGAACAAATCCCCTGAGGATAATAGGGGACTACTGTAATTTCTTCCATTTACTTGTCTGTATGTTTTTAAACTGTAGTTTGACATGAAACCATACATGTAGTTTTTGCATTCCTCATTTTTTTCTAAATCCAGCACCTTAGACCGCTTGGCCACACTACCACACTCATTTTTTCTTAATATGTAACGTTTCCCCATGTTATTAAAAATTCTTTGTATTATTTTAGATAGCTGCGTAGTATTACATCTTAGAGCCTATTATAACTGAAGTCTTTTACTGTTAGAAACTTAGGAGGTTTCCAGTTTTTTGTTATACTATGATAATGGTATCTTTTTTGCATGAATCATTTACCTTTAAGACTATTTCCTTAGGCTATACTTAAGGAAATCTCATTATTTTACCTAAGGGAAAGTAGTTTTATGGTTTTTAGATGCAAATTTCAGAATTGCTTTATAGAAAAGCTGTCAGTTCATAATTTAACCAGGAGTATATAAATGAATCCGTTTTGTCGAACTCTCACTACTAAATACTATCCATTTAAAAATATTCCATTTCTTTTTTCTTTATAGCATTTGTTCAGTGCTCAGCACAGGAGTTTGACCAGACAGAGTAGACGTCAAATATGTACCAGCAGTTTGATGGAGCGTTTCTTACAGGATGTACTGCAGCACCACCCATATCACTGTCAAGAGAGCAGGTAAAGTAGTTGATTGGAATAATATTTATACGTAGTTATATGTTACAGTGGGTGTTTGTGTTCATGTCCCAATCAATACTTTAAGTGAATCTTTGAATCAAGGAATATAAAGTGAAATTTTAGTAACTTTCATTTGCAATTTTAAATTTTTCTTAGCTTAAGTAAGAAATTTCACTATAGAAGATATGGACTACATTATGTTTTTTTCCTAAATAAAAGTCTTAGGCTAATAAATAATTGTATATCATTAAGATGTTTTATAAGTATGTTATAGGATTAAGCAGGGGGAAAAGGAGGAAGAAATAGTTTTTATCTGTTTGTTTGTTTGTTTTTTCTGAGGTGGAGTTTCGCTCTTGTTGCCCAGGGTAGAGTGCAATGGCATGATCTCAGCTCACCGCAACCTCCACCTCCCAGGTTCAAGCGATTCTCCTGCCTCAGCCTCCCGAGTAGCTGGGATTACAGGCATGCGCCACCAAGCCTGGCTAATTTTTTGTATTTTTATTAGAGGCGAGGTTTCCCCATGTTGGTCAGGCTGGTCTGGAACTACCGACCTCAGGTGATCCACCCAGCTTGGCCTCCCAAAGTGCTGAGATTACAGGTGTGAGCCACCGCACCTGCAAAATAGTTTTTGGAAGGTTAGCAACAGAAAATCTGATGACAAAAGCAGAGTAAGGACAATCAAGTCAAAACTGAGTCAGTTCCACATTAATAGAACTCTTTGCTAATTCTGAGTAAAAGAGATATCAAAAAGAATTGGGTTTTTAAATAACTGTCTTTATTTTGATAGCTTTTCTTGTATCCATTTGTTTTAGTTGTTTTTAATAAAAGTAATTATTTTGATAACATTTAAGAGTTAATGCCCTATGTTAAAGAAAAACATTGGTAGAAAATCAGATTAAATACTGTGGTAAGTTTTTAGCTCCAGCTGTACAAGATAAGGTAAAAATAGATCATTAGCACATCTGTGCAGAATTAACTGAGATGTGCACCAATTAGTAGAAAAAGAGATAAACTTCTTTGCCTTGCAGATCACTAACATAGACCTTAGAAATGGCAAAAATATTTTAATGGGGAAAAGTTAGAGGAAAACAAGATGATTTCTTAGCTGATGGGAAGATAGAATTAGCCTATCCTGGGGTCAGTATAAATTTCCAGTTTTTTTGTTTTTTTTTGAGACGGAGTCTTGCTCTGTCACGATCTCAGCTCACTGCAACCTCCGCCTTCCTGATTCAAGCAGTTCTTCCTGCCTCAGTCTCCTGAGTAGCTGGGATTAGAGGCACACATCACCACGCCTGGCTAATTTTTTTGTATGTTTAGTAGAGACTGGGTTTTGCCATGTTGGCCAGGCTGGTCTTGAACTCCTGACCTCAGATGATCTGCCCGCCTTGGCTTCCCAAAGTGCTGGGATTACAGGCATGAGTCACCGTGCCCAGCTCCATTGTATAACTCTCATGAGCAGTGCTTCAGCAAACATGTTTTTACATGAAACTGTTTCTTTTTTGTTTTGTTTTGTTTTTTTGAGACAGAGTCTCACTCTGTTGGCCAGGTTGGAGTGCTATGGCATGGTCTTGGGTCATTGCAACCTCCATCTCCCGGACTCAAGCAATTCTCCTGCCTCAGCCTCCCGAGTAGCTGGGATTACAGGCATGTGCCACCATGCCTGGCTAATCTGTGTATTTTTAGTAGAGATGGGTTTCACCATGTTGGCCAGGCTGGTCTCAAACTCCCGACCTCAGGTAATCTGCCCACCTCGCCCTCCCAGAGTGCTGGGATTACAGGCGTGAGCTACTGCACGCGGCCACATGCAACTATTTCTATGTTATATCTTGCTAGAATTTGAAGTTCTGGGTCAGAGTTTATGGACCTTAAAAATGTTTTTTTAATTTTTTTTTTTATTTTTTAACTTTCCTTTTTGGAATAATTTCAGGCTTACAAAAATGTTGCAAAACGGGTACAAGAAGTTCTTGGATCACCTTCCCCTGGCTTTCTCAAATATTAAATCCAAAATAACCACAGAGGGCCAGGAGTGGTGGCTCACACCTGTAATCCCAGCACTTTGGGAAGCCAAGGAGGGCTGATGGCTTGAGGTCAGGAGTTCAAGACCAGCCTGGCCAACATGGTGAAACCCCTGTCTCTACTAAGAATATAAAAATTTGCTAGGCATGTTGGCACATGCCTGTAGTCCCAGCTACTCGGGAGGCTGAGGTAGAATAGTTCCTTGAACTGTACTCCAGCCTGGGTGACAAAGCTAGACTCCATCTTAAAAAAAAAGATAAAAAAAACCACAGTACAATGATAAAAACCAGGAAACTACAAATGCAGTAGGAGGATTACTTGACTACGGGAGTTGGAGGCTGCAGTGTACTTTGACCTCCCCGCAGCCCGTGAATAGGTGCATCCAGCCTGGGCAACAAAGTGAGGCCTGTTCTGGCCTCTAAAAAAAACAAGCCCCAAGCTGGACGCAGTGGCTCACACCTATAATACCACCACTTTGGGAGGCCGAGGCGGGCGGATCACCTGAGGTTGGGAGTTTGAGACCAGCCTGACCAACATGGAGAAACCCTGCCTCTACTAAAAATACAAAAAATTAGCTGGGCATGGTGGTGCATGCCTGTAATCCCAGGTACTCAGGAGGCTGAGGCAGGAGAATTGCTTGAACCCGGGAGGTGGAGGTTGTGGTGAGTCGAGATTGTGCCATTGCACTCCAGTCTGGGCAACAAGAGCGAAACTTCGTCTCAAAACAAACAAACCCAAAGCAAAATCTCCCTGAACCCTGCTCAGAGGGAGCCAATTTTAAAAACACAAAAACCAGAAACCAAGAAATTACATTGATACCATACTAACAGCTAATCTATAGACCTTGTTTAAATTTTGTTGGTTGTCTTAACTCATGTCCATTTCTTGGACCAGAAGCCAATCCAGAATCACACATTGCATTTTGTTGTCAGCATCTCCCTAGTTTTCCTTTATCTTAAATCGTTCCTCAGTTTTTCTTTGTTTTTAAGACCATGATACTTTCTTTATAGAGTACTGGCCAGTTAATTTATGGGATAGCCTTCAATTTTTGTCTGTCTGATATTTTCTTATGATTAAACTTTGGTCATGCATTTTGGGCACGAATATCTTAGAATCGATGTTGTGCCCTTCTCAGTGTGGAATCAGGAGACACATAAGGTTGCCCTATCATTTGGGTGATGTTAGCTTGAGCCACTTGATTAAGGTACTACTGTCTGCCAAGTTACTCCACTGTGAAGTTACTGTTTTTCCTAATTAATAAGGATCGGTATGGGGGAGAACTTTGAGACTGAGTAAATACCCTGTTTCTTATCTTACTTTTGCCCACTTATTTTGTGCAGCCATTAATGATTCTTTAATCAAAATTCTACCATAAAGAAGATCTTGTTCTTTCACTTATTTATTCAAGTATTTAATATTTATTTATATCATTATAGACTCATGGATATTTCTTTTATTCTATGGGTTTTAATTTGTTACTAGTTATTATTTATTTTGTTGCTCACATTGTGTATGGACATTTGAAATCCTTGCTAGACACTTCCTAGAAGGCTATACCAATTTATACTCACACCAGCAGCATAAGAGAATGCCGATTTCCTGTCACTGTTGCTAACCCTGGGATTATCAGCTTCTTTTTTCCCTACCAAAATAATGGGCCAAAAATGTGTAGATATACATACTGATAATCCCATATTATCTATTTTCAGGTAGAACTTTTTTGTGTATTGATTGGCCATATTTTATTCTATGATATGTTTGTTAATATACTTTGCCCATTTTTCTATTGAGTTATTTGTATATTTTGGCTTTGTAAGCAATATTTGAGTATGAGTAATATCCTTTGTATTTTAAATGTGTTACAGATTTTTTTTCGGAACCCAGTTGTTTGTCTTTTAACTGTATATGTTACTCTTTATCATACAGAAATTAAAATTTTTGATTTAATCAGATGTAAGGAGAATTTTTCTTTACGGCTTCTTTTATGCCTTTTTCTTCATGCCTTTGTTTTTTGTTTTAAATACTTGTAATCATCTTGGAGTTTCTTTTTATATGTGGTGTGAGGCAGGACTTCTTGTATCTCTCATTATCCCTGCTGATATAAAATGTCACCACCTGTGTCATAACCTGAGTTCTTGTATTTGTGTATATGTGTGTATGTAGATCTTTTTGCATATCATTTTGTTTCCTTGATTTTAAAAAAATCACATGCCAATAGTACATTATTTTATTATATATGTATAAACTTTCTAACTTACAGGATTTATGATTTAAAAAAATTTCCTTTCTGTTCTCTTCTTGTCTAGACATTGTAAATTTTTCTATTTTAGCTTTCCTGAAAGTCAGCTCTTGCTTTATTTTTGTTTTGTCTTCATTAATTTTTTCCTTTTCTTAATATATTTCATCTACCTTCTTATGGGGGCAATTTGGTTGTTATTTTTTTCATCTTAAATTGGATGCCCAGTTGTATTTATGAATTCTTTTCTTAATGGAAGTATTTAACAGTATGATGTTTTTATTTTGGCCATATATCATAGTTTTTATTTCTTTTAGATAATTTAAAAAATATTTTCTTTTTAGCGCAAGAGTTTTTCTTTTTAGCTCAAGAGTTTAGCTGTTTTTTGTTCGTTTGTAGGTCTCACTCTGTGGCCCAGGCTGGAGTGCAGCGCGTGATTATAGCTCACTGTAGTCTCAAAGTCCTGGGCTCAAGTGACCCACCTGCTTCAAACTCTCGAGTATCTGGGACTATAGGCATGTACCACCATGCCTGGCTTATTTTTTAAAATTTTTGTAGAAACAGGATCTCATTATGTTGCCAAGGCTGTTCTCGAACTCTTGGCCTCAAGTGATCTTCTCACTTGAGTCTTCCAAAGTGAGGGGATTACAGGCATGAACCACCACACCTGGCCAAAAGAGTGGTTTTTAATCTTTAATGGTTAGCTTTTTAGAGAGCTTTTTTTTGTTGTGTAGTTACAAATGATGTGTTAAATGTGGATTATGATTTAATTGTTAAACATATTATACACACACAAATACAGATGCAGATCAAAGCATCCAGATGGCAGTTCATGACCTTCTTGGGATTTTACAAACTGTATGATTTTATGATTCTACCTTCTTTTCTTTTCTCCCTTTTCTTTCTTTTCTTAGCTACATGTTGCAAAATTGGTTTTATTTTGAGAATGTTGTGGTAGTCCTTAAGACAAATGAAGAAGTCTAGGGTTCTGAAGAACTAGAGTAAAGTGGTTGTTGCACTGCAATGTCATTGTTGAGAAGTATGAAAAATTAGGATTGTTTTTTGCTGTATCACAATACTTTGGATGCCGGGTTAACTTTTTTATTTTCCAAATTCAAAATTAATATTAAGGCAATCAATTTATATGGGAAAGATAGTAACAGTAATACTTAGGCTAAAATAAAATTGCATATGGCTGACACATGTGCATGTTCTCTTAGACAAATGACATCTCAAATTGGAAAAATTCAATACATTTTTAGGTGTTTATTTTTAATTTTTATAGGCTGTTTTTATAAACAGTTTCAGATTAATGGAAACATTGAGGAAATAGTACAGAGTGGGCCTATAATGCTCTCTCACCCAGTTTCTCTATTATTAACGTTAATGTGGTATATTTGTTACAAGTAATGAACTGATATTAGTAAAGTCCATGGTTTATTCAGACTTCTTAGTTTCTACTTAAACTAAGTTTTCTTAAACTAAGATTTCCTTAGTTTTACTAGTTTTTCAGTTTCAGAATCACATCCAGGATACCACATTACATTCACTTGTAATGTCTCTTTAGATCTTTCTTGGCTGTGACAGTTTAATCTTTTTTTTTTTTTTTTTTTTTTCTTAAGTCTAGATGTGATGATACTTACCTCCTTGAATTGTTATTATTTTTTATGTGTCTGCCTTCTGCAGCTACTTGAATGGTCTTTAAGAGGCAGCTCAACTTTTTTTGAATTTGCCTTAGTACCTAGCATAGTGCCTGTAATGCAGTAGTAAGTCCTTAGTAGATGGTTGTTACGTGAATGAATGTTTGCCTGACTTTAAGAATTCAGGCTAGGCCGGGCGCGGTGGCTCAAGCCTGTAATCCCAGCACTTTGGGAGGCCGAGACGGGCGGATCACGAGGTCGGGAGATCGAGACCATCCTGGCTAATACGGTGAAACCCCGTCTCTACTAAAAAATACAAAAAACTAGCCGGGCGAGGTGGCGGGCGCCTGCAGTCCCAGCTACTCGGGAGGCTGAGGCAGGAGAATGGCATAAACCTGGGAGTCAGAGCTTGCAGTGAGCTGAGATCCGGCCACTGCACTCCAGCCTGGGCGACAGAGCAAGACTCCGTCTCAAAAAAAAAAAAAAGAGTTCAGGCCATGGCAATATCATTAGGTCAGCTGGTTATATACATGAAAGAGCAGTCCCTGAAATGCTTTGGTTAAACATGTTGTCTTGATACTGATAGAAGAGATTCATAGACTGATTTTAGATATGAAAATTTTGGGTCTTTTTAAAAATAATGGAATTTAAATTTTGAATGGGAAATGCATATACATAGACATAATTCACAGGGCACGTTCAAAAGTAAGTCTTCTTAAATTGCTGCCATCCTGTAATCACTTCACTAGAGGTAACACGTGATACCTCTAGACTTCTACAGTTGTATGTGCCATTCTCTAGATATTCTAAGTGCATTATTTTTTCCCTTCTATTTTACATAAATGGTAGCTTTCTGTGTACCCTTGCTTTTCACTGACAATGTTTATAGTAATTGGTTTTTATTTGTATGTATAGAGGTGTTTTATTATTTTTAAAAACCACATTGTATTCCATTAAATACCATTAATTATTTAACCAGTACCCAGTTACTGAGTATTCAGGTTGATTCTAGTCATTTGCTATTACTCCTCCCTCCTCTCAAAAGCAGCAGTAAATATTCTTGTACATGCCTCATTAAACCCATGAGAAAACCAAAAGTGGAATTAGAGGTCAGAGGGTATGTACATTCTTAATTTTAATAGACATTGCAAAATTGCTTTTTGTAGAGGTTACAAATCTACATAGAGGTTAACCAGTAACCGTTAACTGATCTATATTCCTGTGAACAATGTATTAAAGTGCCTTTGTTCTTACACCTTCACCAAAACATTGTGTTAAGATTAATAATAGCTAACATTTGTGAATGCTTACTATGTGTCGAGCTGTTTCTTCATTTTAATGCTCCTTACATGTAACAATTAATTTACTCATCAAAACAATCTCATGAGGAAAATAGTGTAAGATTCCCTTTTTTTGGAGGCAGAAACTGAAGCATACAAAGTTAAGTAACATATGTCAAACTTTTTGCTGTTACTACTCTGATAATTGAAAAATAATATATGATTTTATTTGATTAATCATTTATGTTTAGGGGCCATTTGTATTTCAGTAGCAATTGGTAGCACCACCTCCACCTTCTGCAGTAATTCCCTCCCCGCAGTCCATGCGGTGTTCAGCCTGTGGTGACTGCCTGGATTCCTTGTCCTTTAAGGATAGTCCAGAATAGAAAGCAAATAACGTTTATTATGCCTCTCTTTTAATATTTTAAACAGATATTAGAATATGTTTATGAGTCTCCCCCCTTTCTTTTTAGTTCAACACGAGATGAGACACATGTGAATACTGGGTCATCATCTGAAGTGGTGCATTTGGATGATGATTTTTCTGAAGAAGAGGAAGAGGATGAGGATAAGATTGAGGATGAGGATGCTACTGAAGAGAGACCCTCCGAGGCTTCAGAACCTATTGAAGAGTTACATTCCAGACCTCATAAATCTCAGGAAGGCACACAGGAGGTTTCAGTTCGACCATCAGTTATTCAAAAACTGGAGAAGGGACAGCAGCAGCCCTTGGAGTTTGTTCATAAAATTGGGGCCGGTGTGAAAAAATGTAATCTAGTAGATATTGGTCAGGCTACAAATAATGGAAGCAACTTGGTACGCCCGCCAGTGATTTATAATGCTCCTGCTAGTTGTTTATCTGAAAGCTCTAATGATAGACCAGTTACAACTAATACAACTGGTTTACCGGCAGCAGCTCATTTGGATTCAGTTAGCAAATGTGACCCAAACAAAGTTGACAAATACCTTGAACAGCCAGACGGGGCCTCTAGAAATCCTGTGCCATCATCCCATGTAGAAACTTCTTCATTTTCACATCAGAAACCTAAAGAATCAAATAGGAAATACTTACGCATGAATTCAGATAAGTTGGTTTTGTGGAGAGATGTAAAATCTCAGGGTAAAACTTTGTCAGCTGGCTTGAAATTCCAGGAACGCATGGGTACTAAGGACTCCTTAAGAGTTAAATCTCCTTCCAAATTAGCAGTAAACCCGAATAAAACTGACATGCCTTTGAATAAAGGAATCTTTGAAGATACTATTCCAAAGCACCATGAGGAATTCTTTTCTAATATGGATTGTACCCAAGAAGAAAAGCACTTGGTTTTTAACAAGAAAGCCTTTTGGGAACAGAAGTGCTCAGTGAGTTCCGAAATGAAGTTTGATTGTAGCTCTCTTCAGTCAGCATCTGATCAGCCCCAAGAGACTGCACAAGACATAAATCTTTGGAAGGAGGAGCGAATTGACCAAGAAGATAACTATGAATCTAGAGGTTCAGAAATGAGTTTTGATTGCAGTTCCTCTTTTCATTCACTGACTGACCAATCTAAAGTGAGTGCCAAAGAAGTAAACCTTTCCAAGGAAGTATGTACTGATGTACAGTATAAGAATAATACATCTTATGTTTCTAAAAGAAGTTCTGATTGCGGTGACATTCTTCACTTGGTTACGAACCAATCCCAAATGACTGTTAAAGAAATAAGTCTTCAGAATGCAAGGCGTATTAGCCTGGTTGACCAAAGCTATGAATCTAGTGATTCTGAAACAAATTTTGATTGTGATGCTTCACCTCAGTCCACTAGTGACTACCCTCACCAATCTGTAAAAGAAGTAAGCCTTTCTAAGGAAGTGCACATTGGTTTGGTTGATAAGAACTATGGTTCCAGTAGTTCTGAAGTAAGTGCTGATTCTGTTTTCCCACTGCAGTCAGTGGTTGACCGACCACCGGTGGTTGTCAGAGAAACAAAACTTCGGAAGAAGGCTCATTCTGGCTTGGTTGATAACTATGGATCGAGTTGTTCTGAAACAAGTTTTGATTGTGATGTTTCTCTTGAGTCAGTAGTTGATCATCCCCAGCTGACTGTCAAAGGAAGAAACCTGAAAGGTAGACAAGTCCACCTAAAACATAAGAAGCGTAAACCCAGTAGTGCTAAAGCACGTTTTGATTGTGATGTCTCACTCGGGACAGTTGCAGATGAATCCCAGAGGGCCGTTGAAAAGATAAATCTTCTAAAGGAGAAGAATGCTGACCTTATGGATGTGAACTATGAATCCCATGGTCTTGTAATGGGTTTTCACACCGGTGCTCAGTTAGTGGCTGACCAGCCTCAAGTAGCAGAAATAGAGCCTCAGAAAGTGGATGTTGACCTTGAGAATAAGAGTGTTCAGTCTAGCAGTTCTTCTCTAAGTTCTGATTCTCCGGCTTCTCTTTATCATTCAGCTCACGATGAGCCTCAAGAAGCTTTGGATGAAGTAAATCTTAAAGAGTTAAATATTGACATGGAAGTTAAGAGCTATGATTGCTCCAGCTCTGAGTTGACTTTTGATTCTGACCCGCCTCTTCTGTCAGTTTCTGAGCAGTCTCATCTGGATGCTGAAGGAAAAGAACGGCACATTGACCTGGAAGATGAGAGCTGTGAGTCAGATAGTTCTGAAATAACTTTTGATTCTGATATTCCTCTTTATTCAGTAATTGACCAACCTGAAGTAGCTGTTTATGAGGAAGAAACTGTTGATCTGGAAAGTAAAAGTAATGAATCTTGTGTTTCTGAAATAACTTTTGATTCTGATATTCCTCTTCATTCAGGAAATGATCACCCTGAAGTAGCTGTTAAAGAAGTAATTCAGAAAGAAGAGTACATTCACTTAGAAAGGAAGAATGATGAACCCAGTGGTTCTGAAATAAGTTTGGATTCCTATGCCCCTCGTCATTCAGTGACTAATTCTCCCGAAGTAGCTGTTAAAAAGCTAAATCCTCAAAAAGAAGACCAGGTACACTTAGAAAATAAGGAAAATGAACCTATTGATTCGGAAGTAAGTTTGGATTATAATATCATTTTTCATTCAGTGACTGGACATTCTGAAGATCCCATTAAAAAAATAAACCTTCACACAAAAGAGCACATGTACTTAGAAAATAAGAGTGGTTTTGAAACAAGTTTGGATTCTGATGTCCCTCTTCGGCCAGCGACTCACAAACCTGAAGTAATTGTCAAAGAAACATGGCTTCAAAGAGAAAAGCATGCTGAATTCCAAGGTGGAAGTGCTGAATTCAGTGGTTCAAAAACAAGTTTAGATTCTAGTGTCCCTCATTATTCAGTAACTGAATCTCAAGTAGCTGTTAACAAAATAAACAGAAAGAAGCAATATGTTCTAGAAAACTATGATAAATGTAGTGGTTCTGAAATAATTTTGGATTCTAATGTTCCACCTCAGTCAATGACTGACCAAACTCAGCTAGCTTTTTTGAAGGAAAAACATGTTAATCTGAGAGACAAAAACAGTAAATCAGGTGATTCTGAAATAACTTTTGATTCTGAACAACTTCAGGAAGCGGTTAAAAAAATAGACCAATGGAAGGAAGAGGTTATTGGCCTGAAAAATAAGATTAATGAACCTAGTACTTCTAAATTAATACATGATTCTGATGTTTCTGTCCAATCTGTGGCTGATCAACCCAAAGTAGCTATTAAACATGTAAACCTTGAGAATGAAAACCATATGTACTTGGAAGTTAAGAACAGCCAATATCGTTGTTCTGAAATGAATTTGGACTCTCGTTTCTTGGTTCAGTCAATAGTCAATCGACCTCAAATAACTATTTTGGAGCGGGACCACATTGAGCTAGAAGGTAAGCACAATCAGCGTTGTGGTTCTGAAATAAGTTTTGATTCTGATGACCCTCTTCAGTCAGTGGCTGACCAGCTGAGAGAAACCGTTAAAGAAATAAGCCTTTGGAAGGATGAAGAAGTTGACATGGAAGATAGCAGGAATGAAGCTAAGGGTTTTGAAATTATGTATGATTCTGCTGTTCTTCAGCCAGTGGCTGGCCAACCTGAAGGAGTAGTTAAGGAGGTCAGTCTTTGGAAAGAGCATGTTGACTTGGAAAATAAGATTGTCAAACCTACCAATACTAAAATAAATTTTGATTCTCATGAACCCCTTCTGTCTGTGACTAATAAAATTCAAGGGGTGAATAAAGAAAGAAATCTTTTGAGGGAGGAACGTGTTTGTCTGGATGATAAGGGCTATGTGCCCAGTGATTCTGGAATAATTTATGTTTCAAATATCCCTCCTCAGTCAGTGATAAAACAACCCCAAATTTTGCAAGAGGAGCATGCCAGTCTGGAAGATAAGAGCAGTATTTCTTACAGTCCTGAAGAAAGTTCTGATTCCAGTGACTCTTTCCAGGCAGCAGCAGATGAGCTTCAAAAATCTGCCAAAGAAATAAATCTTTGGAAGGAAGACCATATTTATCTGGAAGATAAGAGCTATAAATTAGGTGATTTTGATGTAAGTTATGCTTCTCATATTCCTGTTCAGTTTGTGACTGATCAATCTTCTGTGCCTGTCAAAGAAATAAACGTGCAAAAGAAGAATCATAATAATCTAGCAAGTAAGAACTGTGAAGTCTGTGGTTCTAAAATAAAATGTGATTCTTGTGTTCGTCTTCAGTCAGAAGTTGACCAACCTCAAGTGTCTTACAAAGAGGCAGACCTTCAGAAGGAAGAGCATGTTGTCATGGAAGAAAAGACCGGTGGACCTAGTGATTCAGAAATGATGTATGATTCTGATGTTCCTTTTCAAATAGTGGTTAACCAGTTTCCAGGGTCAGTCAAAGAAACACATCTTCCAAAGGTGATACTTTTGGATCTGGTGCCCAGTGATAGTGATTATGAAGTAATTTCAGATGATATTCCCCTTCAGTTAGTGACTGACCCACCTCAGTTGACTGTCAAAGATATCAACTGTATAAATACAGAATGTATTGATATAGAAGATAAGAGCTGTGACTCTTTTGGTTCTGAAGTCAGGTGTAGTTGTAAAGCCTCTACTCCCTCAATGACAAACCAATGCAAAGAGACTTTCAAAATAATAAACCGGAAGAAAGACTATATTATTCTGGGAGAGCCAAGTTGTCAGTCTTGTGGTTCTGAAATGAGTTTTAATGTTGATGCCTCTGATGAGTCCATGACTTACGAGTCACAAGGACCTGATGAGAAAATGGCGAAATATATTGACTCAGAAGATAAGAGCTGTGGATATAATGGTTCTAAAGGAAAATTTAATTTGGGAGACACTTCTCATCGAACGACTCACCGACTGCAGAAAGCTCGCAAAGAAGCCAAGCTTCGGAAAGATCCAAGAAATGCTGGCCTAAAAGGTAAGAGCTGTCAGTCTAGTGCTTCTGCAGTTGATTTTGGTGCCTCTTCCAAGTCAGCGCTCCATCGAAGGGCCGATAAAAAAAAACGTTCAAAGCTAAAACATAGAGATTTAGAAGATGTGAGCTGTGAACCGGATGGTTTTGAGATGAATTTTCAGTGTGCTCCCCCTCTTCTGTCTGATACTGATCAGCCTCAAGAAACTGTTAAGAAAAGACACCCTTGTAAGAAGGTGTCTTTTGACTTGAAAGAAAAGAACCGTGATTCCCAGTCAAGCTGTGTTCCCAAGGTTGATTCTGTAAGGAACCTGAAAAAAGCAAAGGGTGTCATAGAAGATAATACTGATGAACCAGTTCTTGAAGCCTTACCTCATGTACCTCCTTCATTTGTGGGGAAAACATGGTCTCAGATAATGAGAGAAGATGACATGAAAATTAATGCTCTTGTGAAGGAATTTAGGGAAGGTCGTTTCCACTGTTACTTTGATGATGACTGTGAGACCAAAAAAGTTTCTTTGAAGGGAAAAAAAAAGGTTACCTGGGCTGACTTGCAGGGTAAGGAGGACACTGCATCAACTCAAGCTCTGTCAGAAAGTGATGATATTGTCTGTGGTATTTCAGATATTGATGACTTGTCAGTGGCCTTAGATAAACCATGCCATCGTCATCCTTCAGCAGAGAGGCCTCCTAAGCAAAAGTGGCGTGTGGCTTCTCAACGCCAGACAGCGAAAATCAGCCATAGTACTCAGACCAGTTGTAAGAATTACCCAGTGATGAAAAGAAAAATAATTAGACAAGAGGAAGACCCACCAAAAAGTAAGTGTTCACGTTTACAGGATGACAGAAAAACTAAAAAGAAAGTCAAAATTGGGACAGTTGAATTTCCTGCATCATGTACTAAAGTTTTGAAGCCCGTGCAACCCAAAGCCTTAGTCTGTATTCTTTCTTCTTTAAATATTAAACTGAAGGAGGGTGAAGGCCTCCACTTCCCTAAAATGAGGCACCATAGTTGGGATAATGATATTCAGTTTATATGCAAATATAAACGGAATATCTTTGATTATTATGAGCCCCTGATTAAGCAAATTGTAATTAATCCTCCCCTGAATGTACTAGTACCAGAGTTTGAGAGGCGTAACTGGGTTAAAATTCATTTTAATAGGAGCAACCAAAACTCCAGTGCAGGAGATAATGATGCTGATGGACAAGGCTCTGCTTCAGCACCTTTAATGGCAGTGCCGGCAAGATACGGATTTAATTCACGTCAGGGAACCAGTGACCCTTCTCTGTTTCTGGAAGAATCAAAGATTCTGCATGCTCATGAGGTTCCAAAGAAAAGAAATTTCCAGCTAACATTTTTAAATCGTGATGTTGTCAAAATCTCTCCAAAATCAGTTAGAAATAAGTTTTTGGAAAGTAAAAGTAAAAAGAAAATTCATGGAAAGAAGGTGACAACCAGTAGTAATAAGTTAGGTTGTCCCAAAAAGGTTTATAAACCAATTATTCTCCAGCAAAAACCCAGAAAAGCTTCAGAGAAACAGTCAATTTGGATTCGGACCAAACCAAGTGATATAATTAGAAAGTATATTTCAAAATACTCTGTTTTTTTACGTCATAGATATCAGTCCAGGAGGGCTTTTCTTGGAATGTATCTGAAAAAGAAAAAATCTGTTGTCAGTAGGCTAAAGGAGGTGAAGAGAACAGCTAAAGTGCTTTTGAATTCCTCAGTTCCACCAGCTGGTGCTGAAGAGCTGTCGAGCGCTACGGCAAATCCTCCTGCAAAGCGACCTGTGCCTGTGCGGGCTTCTTGCCACATCACACGAAGGAAGAAGAGGAGTGATGAAAGCTACCATGGCCGAAAGAGAAGTCCTGCTGGACCTGTGAGAGCATATGATCTGAGAAGCTCATCTTGTTTACAACAATGTGGAAGAAGGATGACTCGGCTAGCAAACAAATTGAGAGGTAATGAGACAAAATAGAAGTTGTTTTTGTGTTTAGGCTAGTTGAGGATTCAGTACTTCAATTGAAATATATTTGGTACTTTGCACACACAGCTTTCCCAACTTTGGTGAGAAAACTAATCTTGAACTATTTTGCTATCAATATTATTTTTCACAATTTTTATATTCATTTAAAATTAGTGTTTAGAGTCCTTTCATTTTAAGATTCAAAGCAACCTTTGTCCAACATTTTCTGTAGAAGAACTTCATCTTAATTTATGTCACAAAGTAATTTAGCACCATATATAGAATTTTGTTCCTCAAATCATATCCCTCTTATTTTTTATGATTATCTCTCTCATCCCTGCAAATTTAACATTGTGAGAATGAATATAGCAAACTTATTACAAAGAAGGAACTATAATGAATTATGTCAGCTTTTGAATGGAGTTGACTTAAATGAATACAAACAAAATGTAGTTTGTCTTTCTTTTTAAAACATTCCAGAAAATGAGATTCCGTAATCTTTAATACAGTTTTTAAAAACTGGTGATTTTTTTTTATGCCTAACACAAACTCCTCCTGCTTCATTTAAATTGGATCTGCAAGTCTCTAACTTTTATCATTTGGATGCATGCACACATACAGTCTCTATAAGTTTTTTGGGTTAGCCTTATTAGATCTTAAAAGGGAAAATAATTTTGCCCATGTGTTTAAGCATTCCCCCCCCTTTTTTTAACCACCTTTACTCCCTTCTACATGAAGAGTTGGTGGTTTAATATGAAAATCCAGGTTACTTTGTGGCCTTATCTCCTAAAAATATTTTAGGCATTACCATATTAGTTTTTATTTTTATTTTTATTTTTATTTTTATTTATTATTATTATTTTTGAGACGGAGTCTCACTCCGTTGCCCAGGCTGGAGTGCAGTGGCCTGATCTCGGCTCACCGCAACCTCCGCCTCCTGGGTTCAAGTGATTCTCCTGCCTGAGCCTCCCAAGTAGCTGGGACTACAGGCGTGCGCCACCATGCCTGGCTAATTTTTGTATTTTTAGTAGAGGTGGGGGTTTTACTGTGTTGGCCAGGCTGGTCTCTAACTCCTGACCTTGTGATCCACCTGCCTTAGCCTCCCAAAGTGCTGGGATTACAGGCGTGAGCCACCGCACCCAGCTTACCATATCAGTTTTTAATAATTTGTACTGAAATTATTGGCTTGGTAATATTTGGGCAGGCCATTAATTCTCATTAGAAAATTACTTAATATTTCAAAGAATTGAATAAAACTGGTAATCTTTGTGGAGGCCCATTTTGCGAGTGGAAACCTGTATTTATACATTAGTTTGTCTTTAACTTGTTAACAGATTTTAACAGTTCAAATAAAAGATGTTAACGAGATGCAGTTTGAGTCTGGGATACTCAGAATACATCCAGAACTTGCATTCAGGGACACTGATTGAGTTGGTACAGATGCATTCAGTTGTCGTTCATTCATGTTAAGCCAAGATCCTGGATCTTCTATCATTAATGTTAAGGGGAAACATGAATTACAACTATATTGTATGACTGCCGTATTTTCTTGAAACTAAGGTCAGTGTTAAACCATATCTTGATTTCAGAATTTAAAATGTGTTACCTTAGAAATAATGAAATATAGTGTAACAGTTGGTTTCTAAATGTGGTTTTATTTCAGGGGCCATTGTTTAACCTGTGTGTATGCTATGATGGAGTTCTTTTGTAATTTCTTTACTTCTAAATTTAAATAGTAATTGTGTTTAAAAACAATGTTTTTGTTTTTAGTTGCAAAGCAGCATATATCTCATTTCCTTCGACCTTGCCTCCTCATACACAAATATATTTTCATTTCTCTTCTTAAAAGATCACTGTGGGCCAGTAGTTTAAAATAATCCTCCAATTTTAACTTAGAAACAAAGCTTTATCCTAGTGACTAGGAAGTAAACAAACAGCTGATGTATAAAATATTCTATTTGTGGGTATTGGTGTCTTTTTTCCCTGTGGAATATACACATAGTTCCCTTAAATTTTATTAATAGACATTCTGTATTCTTTTGGTGTAAGTTTAAAAGCAAGAGATCAAATGAAAATATATATTACGTACTTATGATGTGTTATATCTATTGTGATTACATCATGTGAGATAACAGTTCTTATAATTCAAGTAATTCAAATTTCAAGTTATACAAATGTTACCATTTTCACATTGGAAGCCCTTCTAAGTACCATTTTCATTGGGGGCAGGGAGAAGGTTTATGTTTAAATTTTATATTACCAAACATAGAAGTACAGTGCTGTACTGATGGTTTTGTTTAAAGTTTTTGAAATGTTTAGTAGTTCTTGTAATCATTATTTTAGACAAGCGTGAAAACTTGAAATTGTTGAAACTTATAATTTAAATTAAATTGGAAATTACTTTCAGAATTTGGTAGTATACAAGATGTGCCCCTTTGTCTAAATAAATGTTGGCTTAATTTGCAGATTAGATAAAACAATTGATGTTTTTGTGTATTCAAGAGTGCATTAAATTCTTTTAATAGTAAAAAGTCAAATTACAACCATAATGAGTATTTTATTAATCTTGTTCTTGTTCAGTATTTTGCATAGATTTTTATTGTAATTGTCCTGAGTTCTACAGTATGTGGACAGTATCGTGTGAAGTGTGTTTTTGCATTTGTGCATTTAAATTATTTATGTAACTAGGGCTCTGAGTAACACTTTTTTTTTTTGGTTGAAGAAAAGCTATATTTAAATATTCAAATAATTATATATTTCCATGTAAAACTAATGTGAAGACTAATGTATTTTTTATATTGCAATGTAAAAGCTAAACTTGTTTTTGATGTTATCAAGATAAAATTTATTAAACCTTGAAATTTGTCTCTGTTCTCTCTTCATGTTAGAAACTTTTTCTGGGAATACTCGAAGAATAAGAGAATAATGGCCTGAGAGATTATAAATGAGAGAATGTAAATGTTGATGCCAGCGAGAAAATAGTTTAACCAAAGATATACAGATTATATTTGATGCAGTAGTTATTTCAAAGGATTAAAATTAAACCATTTATTTGGCTGGTAGAGTGGTGGATTAGCAGCTTTTCACTTTGTGTACCTGGATTGAAAGGGCCCGTGAACAAGACTGAGTTCATGAGGCTGCATCTATATCACTGTTTGACACCTACTGGGAAGGGAGGACTTGGGAGCCTCCACTGCCACAGCATGTATTATAAAGGACAAGAAAACATGAGAAAGTGTATGTGGGTCAGTGAGGTAGGTGCCTTTGGCCCCAGTAGTACTGACTTCCAGAGTTTATTGGCCTAGATGTTATTGCCAGGATGAACAACATCGTAATATTTTTTTTCTTTCTTGAGGCGGAGCCTTTCTTCGTTGCCCAGGCTGGAGTGCAGTGGTGCAATTTCAGCTCACTGCAACCTCTGCCTTCCAGGTTCAAGTGATTCTCCTGCCTCAGCCTCCCGAGTAGCTGGAATTACATGCATGTGCCACCACACCCAGCTAATTTTTGTATTTTTTGTAGAGACTGGGTTTTACCATGTTGGCCAGGCTGGTCTCGAACTCCAGACCTCAGTTTGAGACCACCTGCCTTGGCCTCCCAAAGTGCTGGGATTACAAGCATGAGCCACCACACCCGGCCTCTAATATTTATAATAAAAATCACGGCTGGGCATGGTGGCTCACGTCTGTAGTCCTAGCACTTTGGGAGGCCGAGGTGGGTGGATCACGAGGTCAGGAGATCAAGACCATCCTGGATAACATGGTGAAACCCCATCTCTACTAAATACAAAAAAGTAACCTGGCCTGGTGGCAGGTGCCTGTAGTCCCCACTACTCAGGAGGCTGAGGCAGGAGAATGGCGTGAATCCGGGAGGTGGAGCTTGCAGTGAGCCGAGATCACGCCACTGCACTCCAGCCCGGGAGACAGAGCGAGACTCCGTCTCAAAAAATAAATAAATAAATAAATGACTAGAGTGAAAATGTAAAATGGAGTCCATTTTCAGCAAAGGGCTTCTATGTAAAGAAAATATAGTTTGTTGTTGAATCTTTAAGTATAAACTTATAATTTTCTGTGTTTATAATTTATTACATGAATGTTACAATAAATTTATTTCCAGGTTTCCTTATTTTAAGGTTAAAAGGGGTGTGTGTGTGTGTGTGTGTGTGTGTGTGTGTGTGTGAATATCTTGGCCCTTACTGAGTGCCAGACATTGTTCTAAGTTTTTAATCTGTTATCTCATTTGATCTTCAAAGGACCATTATGAGTTAGATACTGTAATTTTCACGATATATTAGATGAGAAAATTGTGGCATATTGTAGTTTATAGTTAATCATCATTCCCACCCTCCAGTTCCAAGCCAGCACTAATCTAATTTCTGTCTTTGTAGTATAGCCTTTTCTGGATAGTTCATATGAATGGAGTAGTAAAATACGTGGCCTTTTGTGTTGGCTACTTTCATTTACCACGATGTTTTGTCGTTGTGTTGTAGCACAAAATTTGTTCCTTTTTATTGCTGAATAATACTTACAGTTCGTTTTTAATGAAAATAATAACACAGCCCTGGTCTCCTGGTAGCAAATATGAGAAAACCACTAGGTTTGAGCCTAGCTGTTCCCTTTATCCCTCTTCTATGTGTTATCCTTGGTAACTCCCCAGACCCAAGACCAGACAGGACCATTGCCTTCTAGAGTTCTCTTATTCCATACCTGGATGTTTGTGCTTCCTCTCTTGGACTTTTTGTCCCTTTACTACCCTTCCTGGCATTCTTTTCACTGTTCTGTGAATTCTCATTTTCAGTGTCAACACATTACCCTGTGTTCTCAGTGCGTTCATAGTGGATTGTTGGCAGGTAATTGGAATCTGAGAATTTTATCCAAGTTGCTCATTATTCTAATCTCCATGAGCCACAGAGCCAGGAACTGCTTGATGGTGTACTGGTTGTGGCGAACACTCTTTTTTGAAAATTACTCTCTTACATAACCACAGCATGTATCATCAAAATCAGGAAATCAGCATTGATCTGATAAGACCATCTACTCCACAGACGTTGTTCAGGTTTGGGGGATTATTCCAGAATGTTCTCTCCTGGTCCAGGATTTGATCCAAGATTATCTACTGGCATGACTCTAATTTTCTTCAGTATGGAGCAGTTCCTCAGCCTTTCTTTGTATTTCATAGCATAACTTATTGAAGATAACTAGGTTTTTTTTGGTGGAAACTCAGTTTAATGTTTCTTCATAATCTGCTTTTCTAGGGGAGGAGCAGAAATTCTGTATTCTTAGTGAACTAGAGCCATGTGATGTCAATTTGAATAAATGTGATAGAAGATACCCAGTGTTGGTCCTTAGGGAAAAAGGTTTTCATAATCAGAAGTAGGGGCTCTCACTGAGGTTGAGTTATCAACAAATAGTTACATTTTCTGGCAGTATTGACTGTGAATTTTATCTAATTATTTAACTCATAGATAAGACAATCACTTATTCATACATTTAACAAATATTACTTCTACCCCTACTACATGCTTACCCCTGTGTGGGTGCCAGGGATCCAGGCATCAACCAAACAGGTTGCTCACCCTTATGCACTGTGCATAAGGTTGCTCACCCTTATGCACTGATACGTGTGAGGGGGAATTTGAATAGTGGTAAGTCAGTGGGCTTGCAACATAATTCTTGTGCTTTCAAAAATCGTTCATAGACTCATATAGCTAACACTCACAGGATACTGCTCTTTGGCATTGACCAATTCCTCCACTTTCTGCCTTGAGACCCATTGCAAGCTGTTTCTGATCATTGTCTGGAAAGATTGTTTTCCTGTGTTTGTGTTATTTTGAAAAGGCTCTCTGTGTTGGTTTGGTGCACCAGGATAGTGTTATGTAGACTCACTTGCCACAGCAAAAAAAAAAAAAAAAAAAAAAAAATCCTAAGGAGAAGTTGGTATACTCATCAGATGTTAAGTTTTTGAGCTGAGATTTTGTCAGCTTTTTTGACCTGGAAAAATAGAAGGCTTACTATTTTTTTTTTTTTTTTTTTTTTTTTGAGAGTTGTCACTGGTCACAGATAATTAAATAAGTAAAGTGAGTGGTGTTTATCCATTGAGCTAGACCTAGTTTACTAGCTGATTGACTACCTGAAAATCTGAGTTTGAATGTGGTTATTTCACTGTGTCAAATGGTAGCCTAGTAATTGATTATTAGTGCTGTTTTACACAGTTGCCTTCTTATGTCTAGGATATATTTAGGTGAGTGAGTGAGGTAGCTTTGATGCCTTAATAGAACCAGAGAAACCACTTGGCCATAATAACTGATAGTTTTCGGGTTTTCATACTGTGCTTACTACTTAACACATCTGTAACCTAGCAGAGCTGCAACGTTCCTCTTCTTTTTGTTCCTACAGAGAAAGGATCTCAAGTCTAACTTAGAATGTGGCATAACAATGTGTGACAGTCTTTTGAGGAACAAATCACAGTAATCCCAAATTGCCCAGGGTAATCGATAGCAACTGCCAGATTGCATTTGGAGCCAGGACATTTCTTTGGCTATACTGGATGATCATGTAAGATCTGGAAGAACATGAGGATGGTTATAAGTGGCTGGATAAAAACAAAATGAAAATATATGAGTTCCTGTTGTGCTAAAGATGTTGATGAGAATTATTCTGAAGAAAAATGGCCACTACATTTTAAGTGCTAATTTAAGAATGGCTGCTGCTGCTTAGAGATTGTTGAGTATACTGATTCTAAATTACGTAGTTTAAGTTGTGTAAATTTAAATTCTGGAGTAGGTTTTTTTTTTTTAATACCATATCCATCATAAAACAGCTGTTTTCACTTGCCATAGGTGAAACTATGGGCAAACATTTATGTGCAGGTGTGTTGTAGCAACAGATCTTGTTAACAGTGTAAGTGCTTAAGGAATTTTTAGTACAGATTCTGTGAGTTAAAATTACAGTATGGAATGGTCATGAAGCCTGATTCCCTTCCTCAGCCCCACTGTCCAGTAGAAAAACAATCCTGATTTAGTCTTCAGTATGTAATCTATCTTCTTCTTGGACATACAGAAGGGTTTGTATTATATAGTATTTAGGGCTTAACATCTTGTGCCAAGTAATTTTGGTTTTCTTCTGAATCACAGTAAAACTATGTGGAAATCAATTCAAGAAAAATTTGCTTGATGCTAGTGCATGACGGTAAGTGGGGGCATTGGGAGTTCATCCTGAGTAAAGGAAGAGAGCCTGTTCCTTAAGCAGAGTCCATTCTGCCAGTGAATTGCCCACATCTCCAAATGAACATAATGCAGTTGGGTCGGGGAGAATGACACAGGAGGCTCAGCATCATTTCTGTCTCCTCACTTTTCTTGGCACCATATCCTAACACAAAGTTTTATTGAATATTTACCTAAAATTTCTCCCACATTGGTTATTTTCACTTCTGTGGTTTGACACTGTGATAACAGATGGAACAAACAAGAGCCTGGTCAAAACTTCAAACAAAAAATCTGGGGAACAAGCTGTCCACAGGGTCTTTGAAAAGCTCTGATACATTCCCAGGGATCTAAAAGGTTGCATAAATGTGCAAAGCTGTGGGCATGCCTGGGAAAGACCTGAGAGGGCCCTACTCTTTCACCTCTGGCTGATTGGAGTTTCTGTGCAAGTAGGAAGTGAAGGCTAAGGCAGAGTTCTAAGCTGCCTGAATGTTGAGGGCATGTCTTAACACACATACATACATCTAGAGCTTCTCAGCAAATAATGGAATATTTATTGGTTCACAGAATTTAAGGAAATGTCTGTCAAATCATTGGCTGACCACTAAGTTAACTGAGCAGAGACTTCAGTTGCTGTACAGTACAGGGAGTAAAGACTATTGAATTAGTCCCGGAAGGTCACTATGCTAACAAATAGCAGCAGCAGAAACAACAAAACAGCAATTACAACAAACCCTAAGGGTGGGGGAAATCTGATTTCCAGAGTTTCTACATTATATTATCTAAAATACTTAGTTTTCAATTAAAAATATTGAAATATGCAAAGAAATAGGAAAGTATGACCTATGCACAGGAAAAGAACTGTCAATAGAAACCATTCCTGAGAGGTCTTATTGTTGGACTTACAAATACTTTAAATGAGCTATTAAATATATGTATTATTTATAGGATAAATATAAAAATATTATAGACCAGGTGCAGTGACTCATGCCTATAATCCCAGCACTTTGGGAGGCTGAGATGGGTGGATTGCTTTGAGCCTAGAAGTTCAAGACCAGCCTGGGCAACATGGTGAAAGCCCATCATGCATGCCTGTGGTCCCAGCTACTCTGGTGGCTGAGGTGGGAGGATCGTTTGAGCCTAGGAAGTTGAGGCTGCAGTGAGCTGTGATTGCACCACTGCACTCCAACCTGCACAACAGAGTGGGATCCTGTCTCAAAAAATATTTTTAAATATTAATATATACATAAAAATGAAGTCTAAAGGAAACCATGTCTAAATAATTAAAATACGAGAACAATGCTTAACCGAATAGATAATATCAATAAAGAAAAACTGGAAAAAAGAACTAAATTATAAAGTTGGAAAACTTTTTAAAATATATTTCTTGATAAAAATGTGTAAACCTTGTCCTCTTCACTAGGTTATGTAGACTTCTTAAAGGTGTTAACAGTTATTGTGTACATTACATTTTTGTGTCGGTCAATATGCCTACTGTAATAAAAGGTTTTCCTTCTTTCCACCTAGCATCACTTGTGTATATATATTTATTGTGTATATATATTATATTTATTATGTGCCTGTCTTCCCTACTAACTTGATGAGAATGGGGCCTTGTTTACTCACCAATTTCTATCCAGCATGTGTGTATTAGTCCGTTTTCACACTGCTATAAAGACACACTTGAGACTGGGTTGTTTATAAAGAAAAGAGATTTAATTGACTCACAGTTCTTCATGACTGGGGAGGCCCCAGGAAACTTACAATCATGGTGGAAGGGGAAGCAGGCACATCTTACATGGTGGCAGGTGAAAGAGCATGCAAGAGCAGAGAAAACTGCCGTATGAAATCATCGGATCTCGTCAGAACTCACTATCACAAGAACAGCATGGGGGAAACCACCCCCATGATCCAATCACCTCCCTCCCTTGACACGTGGGGAGTCGACACAATTCAAGATGAGATTTGGGTGGAGATACAGAGGCAAGCCGTATCAGTGTGATTCAATATCTGGATGATAGTAAGTTTTCAAAACATATATGTGCAATCAAGAAATTACAAAATAAACATGGTATAAAATATTAAAAATATGGTATAAAAAATAAAAAATAGTACACCTGTATAGGGCTCTTAGCATAAATGGAACTTGCAGTTTAGACGTTGCTCTGGGTGAGAGTGAGTGATGAGTGAATGTGAAGGCTATGACATTACTGTATAATACTGTAGACTTTAAAAACACCCTACATTTAGCTACACTAAATTTATGTAAAAATATTTTTCTTTGATAATAACCTTAGCTTAGTGTAACATTTTTACTTTCTAAGCTTTTACATTTTTAAACCTTTTTTGATGTTATAATAACATTAAATACTTTGTGTAGCTGTATAAAAATATTTTTTTATATTCATACTCTATAAGCTTTTTTCTATTTCCTTTTTTTTTTTTTTTTTAACTTTTAAACTATTTTGGTAAAAACTAAGACACAAACACATACATTAGCCTGGGCCTACACAGGGTCAGGATCATCAATATCACTGTCTGCCACCTCCACATCTTGTCCCAATGGAAGGTCTTCAGGGACAGTAACAAGCATGGAGCTGTCATCCCCTGTGATAAAAATGCCTTCTTCTCAAACACCTTCTAAAGAACCTGCCTGAGGCTGTTTTATAGTTAATCTTTTAACAAACAAAAGGAGCCAGGTGCAGTGGCTCAAGCCTATAATCCCAGCACTTTGGGAGGCTGAGGCGGGCAGAGCCCTTGAGGTCAGGAGTTTGAGACTAGCCTGGCTGACATGGTGAACTCCCGCCTCTACTAAAAATACAAAAATTAGCTGGGTGTGGTGGTGTGCACCTGTAATCCCAGCTACTCAGGAGGCTGAGGCAGGAGAATCTCTTGAACCCAGGAGGCAGAGGTTGCAGTGAGCCAAGATCACGCCACTGCACTCCAGCCTGGGTGACAGAGTGAGACTACGTCTCGAAAAAAAAAAAAAAAAACAGAAACAAAAATAACCTAAGTAAAAGGAGTATATTCTATTAAAATAACAATAAAAAGTATAGCACAATAAATACATGAACCAGTAGCATAGTTGCTTATTACCACTATCGGGTATTATGTACTGTACATAATTGTATGTGCTATAGTTTTATGTGACTGGAAGCACGATCGGTTTGTTTTACATGAGCATCATCACAAACACAAAATGTTATGTCGCATTACAACATTGAGGTGGCTATGACATCACTAGATGATAGGAATTTTTCAGCTCCATCATAATCTTACGGGACAACCATCATATATGCAGTCTCTTCTTGACCAAAACGTTGTTCTGTGGCACATGACTGTATTATTAGATGTCAAAATTCCTGTAACCTCGGCACTAATTTCCTTATCTTGGAAGTGGGAAAGAATATTAATTAAACTGGCACTATGTGCAGTTTAACAATCATATGGTCTCTAGATCAGGAATTCTTAGCCTCCCTGGCTGTCCCTACTGAGTATGATTGGTTGAACAATAGGTGTCCTCCTGTCCTTTGCAAGAAAGCACGCACAGAACTCCAAAAGTTATTGTCTTTACATGAGATTCCCAATGATAGACTCCCTGTGGGGTCGCTAGGGGAATGGGCTCCACTATGGCACACTGGGTGATCTTGGACATATCCACATAGGCTGTGCAGGCAAAGGCTGGAACCACAGCTAACCTGAGTCTTGGCGGAAGCACCTTATTATTCTCCCAGCACATGACAGAATGTGAGGTCCATGATTAGTGGCTCCAAGGCCA
This sequence comes from Macaca mulatta, assembly GCF_049350105.2. Taxonomy (NCBI): domain Eukaryota; kingdom Metazoa; phylum Chordata; class Mammalia; order Primates; family Cercopithecidae; genus Macaca; species Macaca mulatta. The sequence continues at coordinate 111,590,764 of NC_133417.1, forward strand.
TCTCTCAGGAGTCTTTCATGCCTCCTGGGTTCTGGTGAGGTATGAAGTTTTCTGGCTTAGAATACAGCTGCAGACTCTAAAACTGCCTACCTGCAGTTTAGAATGGGCTTCTCAGCAATGCGATGGCCCACAGCTCACATGGCAATCATCTGGCCCCCTTTGTTTTGGGTCATCCTTTTTGTTGTATGAGACAAGGATCACAGGGAGCTGGAACTTTTGGCTACCTTCTGTCTAGGTAAGTAATACATTGTCTAAGTCTAAAAAGGATTCGTGTGTCTCCTCTGATTGAATCTGTCCACCAGGCCTTGGTCTTGGCCCTGCTTGCTGCTCTGTGCTTTACGGGGCCCTGATCCCAGTGTGGGAGGCCTCTCAACCCAGACCTGGGGGGCCACTCTCTCACCTGGCTGCGTCTCCCCTCCTCTGTGGGATTAGCCCACAGAATTTTAAGTCCAGATCCTGGTTCTTTCTCCTAGGTAGCTTTTAATCTTCCATACTTTGTTGTAGGGGATGAGTTTTGTTTTGTTGTTTTTTCCCCTAATTTTCAAAGTTGGACAGAAGAAGGTCCTGAGATTCACGGAGGGCCATAGACTTGGTGTGGCAGCTGGCTTCTTTTTTCTTTATAATTGGCCTTGAAAAAAATTTATACATGTATAAAATTATGTATATAATTGACCTATATTAAAATTCAAATACCTAACACTGGGATTCTGGAAGGGTTAATTTCTATCATGCTACAACATGAATGAACCTTGAAATCATGATGCTTAGTGAAAGAAACCAGACCAAAAAGCAACATTTTATATGATTGCATTTCTATGAATGGTTCAGAGCAGGCACATTCAAGACATGGAGCAGTGATTGCTAGGAAACAGTGAAAGGGGAGATGGACAGTGACTGCTAATGGGTTTTTTTGGGGGAGTAATAAAAATATTCTGGTATTAGATAGTGGTAATGGTTGTACAACTTGTGACTACATTAAAAATTACTTATTATACAGTTTAAAAGGGTGAATTTTGTATGTAAATGATGTCTGAGTTTTTTAAATTACATAAGATAAATTATAAACTTGGTGTATTAGTTTCCATGGCTGCTGTAACAACCAACCATCAACTTGGAACTTGTGGCGTAAAACAACAGAAATCTACCCTCTCACAATTCTGAGGCCAAATGTCTGAAATCAAGTTGTCGGCAGGCCTCTTCTACCTCTGGAAGCTCTATGAGAGAATCTGTTCCTTGCCTGACAGCTTTGGTGGCTGCCGGCATACCTTGGTCACATTACTCTAATCTGCCTCTGTCCTCACATTGCCTTCTCGTGTGTGTGTGTGTGTGTGTGTGTGTGTGTGTGTGTGTGTCCTCTCCCTCTGACTCTGTGGTGTCAATTCCCACACAGCTTTTGCTTCTTATTATGCAGAAGAGGGTTTGTTTCATTGAATTTCATTTAAAAATACTCTCTAATAACTTTCCATTTTAGTCAGTCTACCAAAAAAAAAATGCAACAGAGATTTTACATATGGTTCTTTCTTCTATTTGTTCATAATAAAAAGCCAAGGCTGATGTTTGCACTGTCACACTGTGAAAGGCAAATCCATTGAGGAATAAAAAGCAATATGCATCTTTCTGCTGTTTTTTTTTTTTTTTTTTTTTTTTTTTTTTGAGACTGGGTCTCCCTCTGTCTCCCAGGCTGAAATGCAGTAGTGCCGTCATATCTCACTGCAGCCTTCATCTACCAGGCTCAAGCAATCCTCCCACCTCAGCCTCCCGAGTAACTAGCACTAGGGGCGCCCACCAACATGCCTGGCTATTTTTTATTTTTGCTTTTTGTAGAGAAGGGGTCTCTTTATGATTCCCAGGCTCTTCCCGAACTCCTGGACGCAAGTGATCCTCCTGCCTTGGCCTCTCAAAGTGCTGGGATTTCAGGCATGAGTCACCGCATTCGGTCTGGTCAATTTTTAATTGTCTGTCTGCCTGTCTCATTAGAATGTAAGTTTCATGAAGATAAGAACTTTTTTCTGTTTTGGTTCCTGTTGTATTCCCATTGCGTACCAGAGTATCTAGAATAGAGTAGATACTTCATAAATAATTGTTGAATGAATGAATTAGTGACTTTAGGTTTATTACAGGTGCTGTAGCTAACAGTACAAATTGAGATCCTTAATGAGTACTTCAGTGTGTGCTGTTATTTAGAGGCCCATTGGTGGGGTGATGGTGAAGTAAGAAATATAAGTTAATGTTATTAGATTGGCTGGTAAGAAAAATCGATCACATGTGTCAGTTTAGGCCCTCCAGGAAGGAGACACTGGGATGAGTTAGACATGCAACAGCTGTACTGTGAAAGACACCTGTCAAAACTGCCTGGGAATTAGAAAGAAGGCGGAGCAAGAGGAGGCGGAGGAAGTCTTCAGATGCAGTGCAAGTCTGATGCCTATGTAAGGAGATGGGGGAAAGAAAGAGGGTTGTGTGGGAACAGCCACAGACAATAGTGCCTGTCTGAGAAAGTCTCAGCCAGCCCACCAGAAAGCTCCGGTATAAAGATTTCCCATAGATGAGTTCCAACCCGGGCAGCAATGGCTCAGTCGTTAGCTGGGGGCTATCCAGGAGGATCATGGACTGAGCCCAAATACTTCAGGTTCTTGAAGGGAGATCCACGAGGTGCACTTCGTGGTTACCACGGTCCTCCCATGCCATGCAGATCCACTTCTCCACACACAATTGGGGAGCAACTTTTTCAGGGTTTGCTACAGTGTTGCCTCTCAGCTTGGGTCTTGGCAGGTCATCTCACCAGCCAGCCAGATCTAGAAGCCTGGTTGCATTTTGGATGGCATTGTGTCTGGTATAACCAGAGGATCCCATGGTCATGGACCCACTACTCTACTTCCTTTGCTATCAAGTAGGTTGGACGCTATGTTGTGTGTGAGTTCATGCCTGCAGATTAGCTACTCTAAGCTCCCAGATCATGGTGCTGGCAAGAAAGGTATAAGTAGGAAAGACAAGCCCTTACTTGAAGTAAGTGTTTATTCCTGAGAGAATAAATCACTGGTCCTTCCATAACATAAGAGGTCCAATGTAGTCAACTTGACCAGAAATGGCTAGTTGGTCCCCTCGAGGAACAGTGCCATCTCACGGGTTCAGTATTGGTCTCTATTGTTGGCAGATTAGACACTCAGTGGTAACAGTACCTAGATGAGCACTGGCAAGTAAATGCTGTTGTCTACACTGTTGGGTCCATATGTTTCCCCATCTTTGCCAGGGTAACTACTCCATTTGCATGCCATTCGTTTCAGTTGTATTTTATTTTATTTTTTGAGATGGAGTCTCACTTTGTTGCTCATGCTAGAGTGCAGTGGCCTGATCTTGGCTCACTGCAACCTCCGCCTCCAGGTTCAAGTGACTCTCCTGCCTCAGCTTCCTGATGAGCTGGGACTACAGGCATGCGCCACCACGCCTGGCTAATTTTTGTACTTTTAGTAGAGATGGGGTTTCACCATGTTAGTTAGACTGGTCTCGATCTCCTGACCTCAGATGATCTGCCCGCCTTGGCCTCTCAAAGTCCTGGGATTACAGGTGTGAGCCACCGCACCCAGCCCTTTCCAGTTCTTAAGTGATGGATAATGAAGACTGGCTAATGTCAGTTGGCTAAGCCATTTTATCTACTTGGTTGCTTATTGCCTCTTCTCTGGTACATGCTTTCTGGTGGGCATTAATGTGTGATACAACAATTTACACTTTGTGCTTATCTCCATATGTCCACCCACTTGTCCCTACTCCAGAATTCTTTACATCAGTCTCTCAGAATTTGCTTTCTAGGCTCTTGACCAGCCTCCCGGGCCATTAATTACTGCCTGTGATTCCATATGTATTCTTATGTCAGACCACCTCTCCTTCCACACAAAGTGAATGACCAAGTGTACCTGGTGAAGCTTCTGTCATTGGAAAGATTGTATCTTGCTACTGTTTTTCAAGGGCAGTCCTGAAGGGGACTGTAAAGCAGCCTCCATTTATTTTCAGCTTTTATCCACAAACAAAGCCAACACATTTATAAATGAAGCTCAGATTGTCTCTTCTGACTTCAGCTGGTCATGTGGGACCCTCTGTATGCCCAGTAGGTATAAGCTAAAGAAGGAGCATTGAAGTGGGAGCCTGCACTACCGCCTCAGGCAGGTCACAGTGCTACTTGTTCTGCCTGGGCTAATCCTAGGTGTACCCTTTTCTATCCTTATGGGGGACTTCTGCTGGGCAGTTTTCTACCACCACCTGGCCTCTACTCGTTGTCACCACTGCTATTAGCAAGCTACTCTCTGAGACTGCTTCTCCTTTAGTCAGCCCTGGACTATGGAAGAGGACCACTCCTGAATTCCTTAGTTATGTTGGTACTTCTCTAACCACTGCATTTCTGATGGCCTTTAGGTGTCTTCTAGGTTCTCCTATGAAGCATAATCCTCTGATTGGTTTTCTGGCCCTACATAATACATACATTCCAGCATGCCTATTTCCCTGCCTTATCATTATTTCACCCCTACTTGATAGTAATTCATGCATTTCAAGTTCACTCAGTATGGGCCATCACTTTCTCCAGGTTTTTAAAACCACCCTTAGGCCAGGTGTGATGGCTCATACCTGTAATCCCAGCACTTTGGGAGGCCAAGACAGGTGGATCACTTGAGGTCAGGCGTTTGAGACCTGCCTGGCCAATATGGTGAAAATTAGCTGGACATGGTGGTGCATACCTGAAATCCCAGACACTCAGGAGGCTGAGGCAGGAAAATCTCTTGAACCCGGGAGGCAGAGATTGCAGTGAGTCGAGATTGCACCATTGCACTCCAGCCTGGGCAACTAAAGTGAAACTCCGTCTCAAAAAATAAAATAAAACCACCGTTTCAGTTAGTTTGTCCCATCCCCTTCCTAGGGTGTTAAATCCCGTGTTCTAAGAAAGTGCTCCTAAGTCAATAAACTCTTAAACAAACAGCAGTTGATCAGGCATACTCAAAATCCAATCCCATGGTTTCTGCTAGTATATCCTAGCTAATCCTTACAGCATCTGTCTTATCATTGCCAGTATGTGCCCAGTTGTTTTAGTTGAGATTTAACCCTAGTTATCAATCTGGCAGCCAGGTGAGAAGAGGGGTCAGCTTCTGAAGGGAAATCAGTTGTCTTGCAGAGGAGGGGTCTTTTCACATAGGGGAAATGCTAACTCAAATAGGGTCTCATGGAAGAATCACTAACTCTGAATACGGAGGGGTAGGGAACCTCAGCATGCTCTGAGAGCCAAAGTCTTTGAGGATTCATCCACGTCCCATGATTCAGGGTCCCGTAGTTTCTAAACAAAGCCTCGATCTTAGCATAACAGACTTGCCTTGGCTGAGTATTCATTGTCTTTGAAGTTTGGCTACCCTGAATTTGCTCCACAGCTGTGTCTGTTCTCTCACTGCAGGAGATAAAGGCCTCTTTGTAAGCTGCCAGAGAGGTCCTTTGGCTCTCATACTTAGTTTTTAAATGTTTGTTAACTGCCTTCAATTTCTCATTATCCTATTGTATGGCATCAATACAAATTAATAACCAGCCAATTCCATTGTCCTTGTATGCATCATTCACCCTCAACTGCCTGAATTATCACACTGGCCAGAGAAGTTGCCTCTACCGGAATACTGTTCTGAGTCACCATTGGTAAAAGTTTAGCAAACAGACCCCTACATTTTGCCAGAGACTAGCCATGCCACCATGGGGTCATCATTTCTAGCAAGGAAGTGAGTTACCTAATCCCCGAGGTCCATCTTGCTATCTGCTGTCTTGGACCACTCTCAGTTATCAATGGATTAAGTCTGGTTTCTCTAAGGGAGAGGACGCCAAACCCAAGTTGGCAATGCGAGAGATTCATGAAAGTGACCCTGTGAAATGTAAAAGGAAGAAGAAATAGGAATGGGTAGGTAAGGAGAAGAAGAGAGGTAGATTAAGGAGGAAGAGCTAAATCTCAGGCAAGCCAATGGGGACTCTGGCATAAAGACTGCCAGGAGGTGAATTCCATGCTGGGCGAATGAGTAGCTTCTCATATATCGCCAGACTCAGTTACTGGCTTGGGACTGCTTGAGAAGAACGTAGCTTCAGCTCAAATGATGTGGCATATCCTGAAGGTAATATAGCTGGAGGCTGCCAGCTAATATACAGCTTCATGCTGACTGGCAAGTTCTTTCTTTCTTTTTCCTTTTTTATTTTACTTTAAGTTCTGGGATACATGTACCGAACATGCAGATTTGTTACATAGATATACACGTGCCATGGTGGTTTGTTGCACCTATCAACCTGTTGTCTAGGTTTTAAGCCCCGCATGAATTAGGTATTTGTCCTAATGGTCTCCCCCACCTTGCCCCCCACCCCCCGACAAGCCCCAGTGTGTGATGTTCCCCTCCCTGTGTCCGTGTGTTCTCATTGTTCATCTCCCACTTATGAGTGAGAGGCAAGTTCTTTCTTGAAGGAAAATTCAAGTGGCACACATGAATGGCTGCCATACCACATCAGTTATTCATCTATAAACCCAGGTGTGGTAGGTTGATAATGACTCTCAAAGATACGTCCACTTCAGAATCACCAGAACCTGTGAATATTTGGAAAATGGGTCTTTGCAGATATGATTAAGTTGAGAACCTTGAGATGAGATGATCTTGATGGACCCTAAATGCTACAAGTGTTTTTACTAGAAAGAGGCAGAGGCAAAGGGGACACACACACACAAACACACACACACACACACACACACACACACACGCACAAGAAGGCAATGTGAGGACAGAGGCAGAGATTGGAGTAATGTGACCAAGGAATGCCAGCAGCCACCAAAGCTGTCAGGCAAGGAATAGAATATCTCATAGAGCTTCCAGAGGGAGTGGAGCCCTGCCGACACCTTGATTTCAGACTTTTGGCCTCAGAACTATGAGAGAATATATTTCTGTTGTTTTAAGCCACAGGTTATACCTTTAGAGTTGTTTGTTACAGCAGCCATGGAAACTAATACACCAAGTTTATAAGTTATTTTATGTAATTTTTAAAGCTCAGACATCATTTACATAGCATTAAATTCATCACTTTAAAGTGTATAATTGATTTTTAGTGTAGTTACAAGTTGTACAACCATTACCACTATCTAATTCCAGAACATTTTCATCACCCCTAAAAGAAACTCCATCCCCCATAGCAATCCCTCAGCATCTCCTCTCACTCTGCTTCCTAGCAATCACGAATCCATGTTAAGTCTCTATGTATTTGCCTGTTCTGACCTTTCATATAAAGGCAATTGGCTGGGCACGGTGGCTCACGCCTTTAATCCCAGCACTTTGGGAGGCTGAGGCAGGTGGATCACCTGAGGTCAGGAGCATGAGACCAGCCTGGCCAATGTGGTGAAACCCCGTCTCTACTAAAAATACAAAAATGGCCAGGCGTGGTGGTAGGCACCTCTAATCCCAGCTATTAGGGAGGCTGAGGCAAGAGAATTGCTTGAATCTGGGAGGCGGAGGTTGCAGTGAGCGGAAATTGCACCACTAACCTGAGCAACAGAGTGAGACTCCATCTCCATAGATAGATAGATAGATAGATAGATAGATAGATAGATAGATAGATAAATCAATAATGGCAATCATACAATATGTTGCTTTTTGGCCCAGTTTCTTTCATGTATCATTATGTTTTCAAAGTTCATCCATGAATGTTGTGGCATGAATCAGTACTTCATTCTTTTTCATGGTCAAATAATATTCCAATGTACAGCTATACCCCCTTTAGTTTGTCCATCAGTGATGGACTTTTGGGCATAATTTCTTGAAATCAAATTTCTATAGGTAAAAAATTTTTATTTGAACCATGTGTTACCCAGATGTCAATTTGAATCATTGTTTCTCTTAATATTTTGAATAAATCTCAATTCTGAATCTGGTAGAAAGTCCAAAATGCCCTCAATATATTTCCAGCAAGTCCAAGTTTGTTCTGCCTGTGAGCAGTAAATCAATCACTGTGACACGAGTTTTAGAAAAGAGAAAAGACTTATTTGCAAGGGCACTGATTGAAGAGACAGGAGAACAGCTCTTGAATGCACCTCCCCAAAGATAAGGCTTAGGGATGTTTACGCATCAGGGAAGTGGGTGGTCTAAGGTGTGGGGAAAGGTGACTGGTAGTGGGGAAAAATGAAGCAACAGGTTCATTCTGTGCAAATATAGCTGAAGTTCATGGCATTTTGGAGGACATATGTACAGAAAATGATGGTGCTACCATAATCTAAGGATGAAGTTTTTGGCCCTCTGATGTCAAAAAACCACCCCTCAGGCACTTGCACAGGCCCAATTCAAGGGCTGGTGGTCTCCACTAGTTTGAACCGGACAGGAGCTAGCCCAAGTTTCTGAAAAACAACTGAAGTGACCATTCCTATGGTGATCTATGAATGTTATTTCTAAAGTAGCTAGTGAAGGTTAAGTTTTGACGTCCAGTGGCAAGGCCTCCAGCTTCGTGGAAAAAGAAAACAAAAAAACAAAACAAAACAATAACACCCAAAACACAAAAAGCAAGTGAACACAAGCAAGAAGGGCAGGCAGACCTGATCAAATTGACCTCTTGGTTTCCAATGTTTTTATAGATCCTTAAGTTGGGAGAGCAAGGAAGGCTTAAATTATCACAATCACCTCTGGTTCCTATAGTTTGCATTCACTGAATTCTTGTTGTTTGTTCTGAATATTGAGGCTGATTCTTTATCTTGGCATTGGAATGTTCCCAAACTTGGAACTCAGCTCCTTTCCTCTTCTCCTATATCAGTTTTGATTTTTGTTGCAAATGGCAAAAAACTGCCTCAAACTGGCTTGGGCAAAATAAGTACATGAGCATCTCGAGTAGCAGTTCTCAAGCTTTCTGAGCTCAGGATGTCTCACACTCTTCAAAATTACTAAGGATCCCAAAGAACTTTTGGGTTACATCTATTGTTATGTATTGCATTAGAAATTAAAACTAAGAAAGGTTTAACATTTTTACTCATTAATTCAATTAAAAACAGCAATAATAATCCTAGTATATGCTACCACAAATAACACATTTTAAATAAAAGAGAATTATATTTTCCAAAACAAAAAATTAGTGTGAAGAGTGACATTGACATTTAAAAAATATTTTAGTGCTTAATTTAATAGAAGACTGCTGGATTCTTATATCTTCTTCTGCATTCAATCTGTTGTAAAATGTGGCTTCTAGATAACTATAAAGAAAATTTGGCTTCTTAGAGATATAAATTAGAATGAACAAGGAGTATTTTAATAGCTTGTCAGATAATTATTGATCTTGTTCTTTGAAATTTCACCAAAATTTGATAAGTGGTAGTTTCTTAAAGATTAGTTGCAATGTGGAATGTAAAACCATACCAGTGATTTTTTTTTTTTTTTTTTTTTTGAGAGGCAGTCTCGCTCTGCTGCCCAGGCTACAGTGCAGTGGTGTAATCTCGGCTCACTGCAACCTCCGCCTTCCAGGTTCAAGCAATTATCCTGCCTCAGCCTCCCAAGTAGCTGGGATTATGGGTGCTCGCCACCATGCCCAGCTAACTTTTGTCTTTTTAGTAGAGACGGGGTTTCACCATTTTGGCCTGGCTGGTCTTGAACTCCTGACCTCACATGATCCACCTGCCTAGGCCTCCCAAAGTACTGGATTACAGGCATGAGCCACTGCACCTGGCCCATACCGGTGATCTTTTTATGCTTTCTTACATTCAAATCCATTGCTCTAATTTGCACTTTGAACGGATCTTTTACCCATGCATGATTTTGTAACATTATGAATTAGTTGTCTGGAAAGTATCGTTTCCCTGAGTTATGTAGATCTTTCAAATGTTGGCACATTTCATTATACAATATCAAAAAAAGCACATTTGTTATATTATTACCAATTTAATCATAAAAGCCGTTAAGTATGGGTAAACTGTTATGTACTCAGTGTTGGATACAAGTTTTCCGAAATCTTAAGTGTTTACTTGAAAGCTAGCATTTTATCATTAGGAACAAAATTGTCAGCTGCTTTCTTTGAAGTTAAAGTCTCACTGTGTTCATTTTCAATAAAATGTCTGCCAAATACCCATATCTGAATTAGCATTGTGCCTGTCAGTTGTTCTTTCTAGTGAAATAGTGTTACATGAAAAAGCAGCTAGTTCAGCTCATGAATCAACTTCATAAATGCTTTCCTAGAGACAAAACTATTTTATTTTAGCATGCCGTAGAAGTTCCTTATGCATGTTTTCCATTTCATCTTACAGAATATTTTAAAATACATGTTCCCAACAGTTCAAATTTAAGAAAATTAACATTTTTTTGTGTGCTTTATGCAGGGCAGTATTAAGTGAAACTGACCTTTTCCCCCTCCAGGAAGTACATGTTGGTAAAGAATAAGAGGACCACTAGCATGGTTTGGTGCCACTATATTAAAATGTACCGAGGGGCAGCACTTTTCTTCACTATTGCCTTGTGATATCAATAGAAACGTTAACATGGTGAGAGGCAGAAGCAGAACCCCCAAATTATGTCTTAGTAATATTATAAAATTGATTTTTTGTCTCACGGACTCCCTGAAAGGGTCTTCCAGATTCCCAACAGTCCATGGGTCATCGTTTGGGAGCTGGTGACTTGCAGCATGCTGTTCTCGTAGGATTAAGCCTTCATCATCTCAGTCAAGGAACCCTGAGACAGGAGGCTGGGAGCTGCAAACATCACAATTTTGCATTGAAATTAGACTTGGACAAAGAGTATTTAAATTGTTTGATCTACCAATTATCTGTTTATCATGTGACATGTTTACTTATGTACTTATATCACTTAGTTCGTACGGTTTATCTTATAAGTTAGAGCAACGAATTCATCAGTGGAATTTTATAAATATTTTATAGTTAGTAAGAAATAGTTTGATGAGATAAAAGGTAATCTTTCAGCTTGAAAAATGAAGTTATTCAGTTACTGTAGAACTCTAGATGTTCCAAGGACATAAGTCACCTATAAGAATAGAGAAAAAGGCAGAAATCAATGATAGTATTTCATACGGGGAAAGTGCATTTTCACATTCCAAAATTAATCATTATTGTATTGGAATCTAAAAGGAGAACATTTTCAATACGAATTCTGTTTCTGTTACTTGCTATTGGAAATGGGTAACATTTATTGATAAGCAACTTTATAGAACACAGCAAGTTTTATATATACACACACACACACATATATACACATATATATACATACACACACACATACACACATATATTTTTTTTGAGATGGAGTCTTGCTCTGTTGCCCAGGCTGGAGTGCAGTGGCATGATCTCAGCTCACTGCAACCTCTGCCTCCCAGGTTCAAGTGATTCTCCTGCCTCAGCCTCCTGAGTAGCTGGGATTACAGGTGCACGCCACCACGCCTGGCTGATTTTTTATTTTTAGTAGAGACGGGGTTTCACCATGTTGGTCAGGATGGTCTCAAACTCTTGATCTCATGATCCACCTGCGTCGGCCTCCCAAAGTGCTGGGATTACAGGCGTGAGCCACCGCGCCTGGCCAAGTTCTATATTTTTTAAGGACACGTTTTTATTGAGGCCAGTTTCAGTTTAAGCAACAACAAGATTAAGAAGTTGTTATGTGAGTGGAGAGTTATACTAAAAGGTTTTTAAAATGGTCATGAGGATATGCAAAAAGAGAATTCCAGTGTGTCTTCAGGTGATAAGAAAGGACTCGCCTTACACATTAGTAGTAGCCAGTGAGAAAAAAATAGAAATCCATAGATACTACTGCTTTGAGAGAACCAAGATATGTAGTTGTCTTGCTATGAAGAATAATTGGGAGGTTTGATCAAATCTCTGCTAAGAAAAAGTGCTATGATCCTAAGAACTTAAAAGCTTCTTGTCAGGGAAGTATCTGATGCAGTGACCTTCACCATGGTGACGCATCTCGCTTATTCAGATAACACTTTTTAAAAATAAATTGAGGATCTGTTCTATTCAAGGCACAGAATAATTGCTCTGAGAAAAAATTGTAAATACGTGTCAAACCTGCGTGTTAGAATTAACCAAAAGCTTAACAATAGTTTAGTAACATGGTGATATGATACAAGAAAATTGAAACACGGCACAAGATTGGACGCACATATATACAGTCCTCCATCCCTTATTCATCTACTTTTATTCCGACTAACTTACACTTTATCCTTTCCTAGTCTTTCATCCTCTGAGAGAGTCCCAGGCATTACCCTCCTCCTTCCTTCTCTCTTCGTTCATTTATTCAGCAAATATGTATAGATCATTGCTTGTGTGCCAGGCTCCCTGTTAAGCACAAAGGATACAGCCGTGCACAAGGCACATAGGTCCATTTGACACTTACAGTCTCGTTGAGAAGATAAAAATTAAACAAATAATGACATAACCAATACTTATAGTTGTGATAAGTCCTACCCAGGAAAAATAGAGAGGGCCACGAAAATGTAAAGCAGATCTGACCTAGACTTGTGGGTTTGGACTGAGATTCAGTCCTGTGTACAGGTCAGATAGCCAGAGTCATCAGGCCAGTAACTAATTGTGTAAGCCCAAGGGACTAGGGGACATATGAAGCTACGGTAGGGTGACCAGTCAGATTGAGGTGCTTCCAGGGCCATGGGACTATTAGTGCTAAAATTAGGGAGGTCCTGGGTAAACTGATATGAGTTGGCCACCTAGGACTGTATTCATCCCAGAAAATTTTCTATCCAGTGACAGGCTCTAAGCACCTTTGAAATTGATGAATTTTAAAGAGGCACCTAGTAATGATACAGAATTTTCCCACCTTGTCATATAAAGGGATGGGTTGTGAAATGTATGAACTGGATCACAGGAGGTGAGACCCAAGGGCAGGTCTCTGCCACTGCAGAACATTGTTCAATGTGGCACTGGAGATTCCTGGTGGCCCCAAGCCCATTCAGTCAGACTGCTTCATTTACAGAGGGAGCGGTGATTAAGTGACTTTACTGTGGTCAACATCACTAGTTGACAATAGAAGTGATGCAGATCTGGTTTCCCTGGAAACAGACTCTGAGATGGAGATTCTATTGCAAATGATTTATTAAGGCTTGTTCTCAGGAGTGAGGGAAGCAGGATTGGGCAGAGAAATTGAACTCTGATGCAGCCTTAGCCTGGAAACAAAAGCTGGAGGAATCTTCAGAGATGTGCAGATAAAGATGAGGGGGCTGAGCCCCCCAGTCATTGCATGCAGACTGACTCCTGGGGGAGGCATAACCTTTTGGCTGAGGTCCCTTTTAATCAGCTGAGGCCATGAGTACTTAAGTCTTGAGGAGAGGACCTGGGTGGCACACAATCTCACACACCAGGTCTTCCAATTTCAGGTCAATGTTTCCATTTTATCAAGCGTCGACATTTACCAAGATTTGCCCAGAAACATCTTTCAGCTCTTGATTTAACATATAGTTAAATAAATGCCCTGGCTTCAGAAAGATACCGTTCAATAATGTAAAATCATAAAGCTGTTAATAATGAATTCATCTGTAGATTAAAAATGGGATATAATTACTGTATAATACTTTCACTGAAAAGACACTGATTATCTCAGGTGGAAGCTGACTTTTACAATATAAATTATGATGTGCCTATGACTAAAGAACCAGATATTTCTAGAATGCCAGCATTTGCCAAGATAAAATATGAGATGACATTTCTCTGATAGCTTAGAAAGTATTTCATGGACCTCTGAGAAGTTTCAACACAAAGTTAACAGAGTTGATAAAATATATCTAAAGACATAATTTTCAAAGATTTACATTAATCAATTATTTTTAAAAACTGTCAATGAAGCCAAGATTTCAGACCTTGATTTAATAGACTTTGGGCTTTTCCTCAATATTAACATAGTGTTATGTAAAAGCATAACCAAAAGTCTACATTTCATCATATAAAATTAGGACTTTTGGGATTGAGTCGGTTATAAACAAAAAAAAAATCACATTTTTGCCTTGAAATCTGATATGGTGAAATTGCAGAATAATAGCCTTCAACGCAGGTTACGTATTAGAATTGCCAGAGGAACATAAGAAAATGTTCAGACCCCACTCATTCTAGACATTTTGAGTTAGAATATTGATGTGGGTCCCAGAGTTTGGATTTTAGCCAAGCTCCCAAAGTAATTCCCAAACAGCTAGCCAGGCACTAGTCTAGTGTCCTCATTTACTTTTGTGAACTGCTGGCATAGAGTACAGCTTCTTTTCCAGGGCCATGTTTTGTTGTAGTTGCCTTTTTAAAAACAGTGGTAAAATATGCATAACATAAAATTTACTGGCTGGGCGTGGTGGCTCATACCTATAATCCCAGCACTTTGGAGGCCGAGACAGGAGGGCTGCTTGAGCCCAAGGGCTTGAGACCAGCCTGGACAAAATAGCAAAACTCTGTTTCTAAAGAAAATGAGCCGGGCATGGTGGTGCATGCCTGTGGTCCCAGCTACTCGGGAGGCTGAGGTATGTGGGTTATGTAAGCCTGGAGGCTGGGGATCAAGGCTGCAGTGAGCCGTGATTGTGCCACTGCACTCCAGCCTGGGTGACAGAGCAAGACCCCATCTCAGCCCCCCGAAATCTATACATCTATACCATTTTAACCATTTTTAAGTGTACAGTTCAGTAGCATTAAGTACCTTCCGTACATAACTACATTGCTGCATAGCCATCACCACTATCCATCACCAAAACTTTATCATCTTCCCTAACTGAAAATTTGTACCCATTAAACAATCATTCTCCATTCTCTGCCTCTTCCCAGGATCTAGTAACCACCATTCTATTTTCTTTGTGAATTTGACTTTCTGAGTTTCCTTATATAAGTGGTACTATACAGCATTTGTCCCTTTGGGACTGGCTTATTTCACTTGACATAACATCCTTAAGGTTCATCTGTGTTGTAGCATGTCTCAGAATTTCCTTCCTTCTTAAGGCTGAATACTATGCCTTCTCACCACATTGTAGATGGACACTTGTCTTGCCTCCACTTTTGGCTATTGTGAATAATACTGTTACGAACATAGAAATATAAATATCTGTTCAAGTCCCTGCTTTCATCTCTCTCGGATACATACCAGAAGTGGAGTTGCTTGATCAGATGATAATTCCATTTTTAATTTTTAAAGAAATCACCACAGCATTTCTCACAGCAGCTCCACCATTTTATCAACAACAATGCACAGGATTCCAATTTCTCCATATCCTCACCAATGATAATTATTTTGTTTTTTAAAAAATAATAGCCATCCTAAATGGTATGACGTATCTCATCGTGGTTTTGATTTACATTTCTCGAATGATTAGCGATGTTGCACATCCTTTCTGTGTTTATTGGCCATTTGTATATCTTCTTTGGAGAAATATCTATTCAAATCCTTTGCTCATTTTAAAAAGCACGGTTTTTTTGTTGTTGTTGAGTTGCAGGGGTTCTTCATTTATTATGGGTATTAACTCCTAGTCAGATATGTCAGTTGTGGATATTTTCTCTTATTCTGTGGGTTGCCTTTTAACTCTGTTAATAATGTCCTTTGATGCACAAAATTTTTATATGTACAGTCCAACTTAATCTGTTTTTTGTTGTTGCCTGAATTTTTGTTATCATATCCAAGAAATCATTTCCAAAATCCATGACACAAAGTTTTCTTCTATGAGTTTTATAACTTTAGCTCTTACATTTAAGTCTTTGATCTAGTTTGAGATAATTTTTATATATGGTCTAAAGTAAGAGTCCAACTTCATTTTTTAAAAAAATTTTTGCATGTGGATATCGGTTTTCCCAGCAGCATTTAGTTGAAAAGACTTGTCTTTTCCCCACTGAATGATCTTGGCATCCCTGTTGAAAATCATTTGACTATATATGCAAAGGTTTATTCCTGGGATCTCTTTTCTATTCTATTGGTCTATATGTCTATCTTTATGCTAGTACCACACTGCTTTGCTTACTGTAGTTTTGTAGTAAGTTCTGAAATCAGAAAGTGTGAGATCTGAAACTTTGTTTTCATTTTAAAGATTTGTTTTGGCTATTTGTGACCTCTTGAAATTCCATAGATGTAACTGACTTAACAATTGCTTCTTTTAAAGATGATTTTAGATGAAGTATATTACATATAAAGAAACGTACAGGCCAGGCTCACACCTGTAGTCCCAGCACTTTGGGAGGCCAAGGCAGGCAGATTGTTTGAGCTCAGGAGTTTAAGACCAGCCTGGGCAACATGGCGAAACCCCATCTCTACAAATAAATACAAAAACTAGCCAGGCAGAGTGGTGCATGCCTGTAGTCCCAGCTACTCAGGAGACTGAGATGACAGAATCACTTTTAGCTGGAGAGGCCGAGGCTGCAGTTAGCCATGATTGTGCCACTGCACTCTGGCCAAGGTGACAGAGTAAGACCCGATCTCAAAAAAGGGGGAAAGGGAGACAGAGAGAGAGAAAAAGAAGTGAAAATGAATTATCAATCAATTATAACAAAGTGAATACCTGGGTAACTATCACTTGGTTCAATAAATAGAACATTGCCAGGACACCAGAAGCCCCTTTTGTCTCATCCCAATTTCCATTACTTTACCCCCCCAAAATTTGGCCTTCCAATGCTATAGTTTAGTTTTGCCTGTTTTTGAACTTTATTTTAATGGAATTGTACAGTTGTACTCTTTTTATTTCTGGCTTCTTTTGTACAGTTGTTTGTGGGAGTCATCTGTTTTTACGTATAGCTGTAGTTTCTTCATGTTTCATTCCTGCAAGATTTGATTATTCACAAACAGGCTTACCTTTAATTTTTAAAAGAGCTAAGAGGACTGGGAACCTGTTTTACTTATATCTCTCAGGAGTCACATATTTAACAGTATGCATACTATTTTGTCTTAGTCATTTGCAGACCAGCCAGAATCTGTAGGCTTTAAAAATGCATAAAGTTAGCTTGGACAGCTGGGAAAGACTCAGTAGTGCTCTGTAGAAGGAAGTCTAGGCAGTAGGCAACAAAGTGGTCTGGTAGTAGGTACTAGGCAGAAGTGCTATGTCAAGCTGGAAATGCAAACATTTAGGATCAAATGGACCTTCCAGTATCTTTTAAATCACAGCATATAGATAGATGACTGCCAATTTTGTATTTATGAACAATTGGTTCCAAATCCGATCAAGCAACAACTTGCTGGGAGTTAAAGGTACTTACTTTATGAGGCACATTGAATTGAGACTATGTCGAAGAGTCCATGGTGCTGAAGTAATGCCAGTGAAATGACATGTGAATAGAATTCTACTTCCCATCCACGGCCCTAGCCTTTCTCTCAACTAATCTCTCCTCCCTTCCTCCTTTACTCCCTTCCCTAATTGCTTTCACATCTGCTGGAACTATTTTCAGAATTCGTTATTCAGGCCAATTCATTTTGACATAACTGGCAGGTTAATCATGTGACTGGTTAAATTAATCATGGGTTAGAAATCTGTCATTATGGTACCATATTGGAGCTATCATAACTCAAGTGTTATCTTTTGAACTAATTTTCCTCCCCCTTTCCTCAGCTTAACATCTAATTTCCATTTTAAAGGAGAGCTCCCTGAAACTGTCTTACTCACTGTTCTGATTTAATTCAATATCTTCATTGCTGACCTAATGAGAGTTGGAATCTTATTTCTTCTATTTTGGAAGGGACACACAAAATGGCTGGAATATGATTCAGAATTACAGAAGTTTCCACAGGGTGTACCTGTTTTACAGTAAATGCAATTATTGTAATACAAATTGTGCATATAAACTGTTCAGAGCATGATTGGGTCACAGGTATTCAGAGCTCAAAGGAACTCGGTTATAATTTAGCTAAGAGACTGGCCTGCTATAGAGTATAGTAATTTGGTCACATTGGAAAGTATTTTAGTAGCTATTTAGCAGCTACACTCTTTTTGTTGTTGTTGTTGTTGTTGTTGCTGTTGTTGTTGAGACAGGGTCTCACTCTGTTGCCCAGACTAGAGTGCAGTGGTATGATCTCGGCTTACTGCAACCTCTGCCTCCTGGGTTGAAATGATTCTCCTGCCTCAGCCTCCAGAGTAGCCGGTATTACAGGCGCATGCCACTACCGCCCAGCTGAGTTTTGTATTTTTAGTAGAGACGGGATTTCACCATTTTGGTCAAGCTGATCTCTAGCTCCTGACTTCAAATGATCCACCCACCTCGGCTTCCCAAAGTGCTGGGATTATAGGCATGAGCCACAGCGCCCAGCCGCAGCTACACTCTAATATGAGAATAAAACAAAATGAAAAGGGATGGATATGTAATATACGGTTCTTGAAACTGGGATCTAGGTTTGTTCATCTTTGAATGCCTACTAAGTGTTTACCATATATATGGCTGAAGGCATTTCCTTTATTAACCTCCTTTATTTATCTGTCATCTACGTTTGTGGTATAATTTAAGAGATATTAAAAGGTCCATTTGCCCTCCAATTTTTGCCATTCCAGTGTGATATGAGACTTGAAATCCTCACCATGATAGCTGTTCCTCACCATGATAGCCATCCCATTCAATTAAGTCATCCTATTGAAGGTCCCCAGGACTACGCAAATATTAATACTTCTGCCAGGTACCTACTGTCATTCATCTCCCTCGTAAAACTGCTCACTATTTTAAAAAGACGGTGTCTCACTCTGTCATCCAGGTTGCAACCTCAAACTCCTGGGATCAAGAAATCCTCCTGCCTCAGCTCAGCCTCCCAAGTAACTGGAATTAAATGTGAGCCACCACACTTAGCTAATTAAAATTTTTTTTTTTTTTTAAGAGATAGGAGCTTGCTATGTTGCTCAGGCTGATCTCAAACTCCCGGCCTCAAGCAATCCTTCTGCCTCAGCCTCCTGAATAGCTGAAATTACGGGCATGAGCCACCATGACCCACACTCACTATTTTTGATGCTATTCTCACTTTACCCATTCCAACCTTCCTTACCTCCTTCCTGAGAATTTCCCTAACTCCTTAATATTTAACCAGTTAGTGGCTGTGGGAAAACAGCTTGCTGTATGGCAAGAGTGATGCCATCTTGAAGTGAAACCTCCATGATGATTGATGTTTGAAACCCACATATCAAAGTGTTCTTTAAACAATGCCTGTAGCATAGATAACCCCTCATAAAGATGTTTACCTAACCTTCCCAGTGGTCATGAATTTCACAAGGAAGTCTGAGGCATAACTAGCTGCACATGTTTTACCCTAAAATCTTGCTATACAAAGAGTACTTTCTGGAGGACGGGTGTGGGGATCCATTATCTTGTGGCCACCAGAGAAATGGCTTCTATTGATAAGTCCCTATTAAATATTTCTTTCTGAGAAACTAGATTTGTCTGCTTCTTTCTTTGACCTCTCAGCACCCTTGGCCTTTGGGGGTAGGTTTGCATAGACTTGCTTACCTCGGAACAGTGGTTGTCTCTGCCTCTGTCATGGTCCCCACCAATCTTGAAGTAGGATTTAGTGAGTCTTTGCATTTCCGCAAATATAGTACATACCTGCTATAATGCAGGTATGTACAACCCCTTATCTCTACAGATAAGGGGTTCTCTGTGTTTCTCCCATCTGCTGGCTGAATACCATATTGTTACTGGACTTTCTGTCAGCCCTCATGGGCACTGCTCTTCTCTCATGGATCTGTGAGTAATAAAATGCTTGGGTTATTTCATGTGTTTTGGTATGCCCACTTCCTCTGTGTGCCACCTGACCAACACACCTGAACCCAACTCTCCTTATAGTCGGGGCTGTCCTAGAGAGTGGCTATCTTGGTAAGAATAAACTGGACACAGGTCAGACACAAGCTACAAGGGCATCTGTCAGTGTAAACAAGCTTCCTGTGAGAGGTACACGTGGTTACGGGTTGGAAATGTAGGCATTAGGCCAAGATAGATAAAGGAGTATTCTGTGAAGTGTATTGTAAATATCCACAACCACCTCCCTGGAGCCCTGTTAGGGGAGGGCTAGACTTTATAGCTACTCTCCCGGGAAAGATATTTTTCAAGACCAAATCCCATGGAAAGATCAAATGAGGGGAAAGTACTATTGGTACAGTGAGTAGGGGGTGTGGTCACAGCTGTGAGGGACACAGCAACATAGCTTTAGCCTGCTCTTGGCTTACTAACTGGCTCTCCCATGTGTCTGACACCATGTGGGAAGACCCCCTATTGCTGTGTGCTGCTGCCTGCTGTCTTAGTTGAGTGCTGCCAAAACTCCCCTCCCTGTGTTGGATGGGTCCTAGAAAGTCCAAGTCCTCCCTGGGAACCATAAATTGCCAACCTTAGTAGGGTAAGAGGGGTGACCATGGTCATTATCACTCCCCAGAATAGGAATTGCTGATCAGACTGAAATGGACTATATTCCAAGGCCATGAATGGCTCATTCTTATTCATTACTGGGAGGCAGAAGCAGGTGACATGGCTTGGATGTTTGTCCCCTCCAAATCTCATGTTGAAATGTAATCCCCAATGTTGGAAACGGGGCCTAGTGGGAGGTGTTGAATCATAGGAGCGGATCCCTCATAAATGGCTTAGGGTCATTCTCATGATAATGACTGAGTTCTTGAGATACCTGGTTGTTTAAAAGAGTGTGACACCTCCCCAATCCCCTTGTTCCCTCTCTTGCCATATGACATGTCTGCTCCTGCTTAGCCTTCTGCCACAATTGTAAGCTCCCTGAAACTTCACCTGAAGCTGAGCAGATGCTAGTATCATTCTTCTTGTATGGCCCATAGAACTGTGAGTCAATTAAACCTCTTTTCTTTATAAATTACCCAGTCTCAGGTACTTCTTTATAGCAATCCCAAATGGACTAAACAGAACATTGATAGCAAGAGTGGGGTGTTGCTATAAAGATGTTTGAAGATGTGGAAGTGGCCTTGGAACTGGGTAATGGGCAGAAGTTGTAGGAGTTTGGAAGGCTCAGAAGAAGATAGGAAGACAACAGAGAGTTTGAAACTTCTTAGAGACTGTGAGATGGTTGTGACCAATATGCTGATAGAAATACCAGCAGTGAAGGCCAGGCTGACCAGGTCTCAGATGGAAATGAGGAAGTTATTGGGAACTGAGTTAAGGTCACCTGTGTTATGCCCTAGCAAAGGGCTTGGCTGCATTGTGTCCATGTCCAAGTGTTACCAGAAAGGGGTCCTGATCCAGATCCCAAGAGGGTTCTTGGATCTGACGCGAGAAAGAATTCAGGGGGCTGGGTGCGGTGGCTCATGCCTGTCAACCCAGCACTTTGGGAGGCTGAGTCGCGTGGATCCCCTGAGGTCAGAAGTTTGAGACCAGACTGACCAACATGGTGAAACCCTATCTCTACTAAAAATACAAAAATTAGCCCAGTGTGGTGGCAAGCACCTGTATTCCCAGCCACTTGGGAGGCTGAGGCAGGAGAATTGCTTGAACTTGGGAGGCAGAGGTTGCAGTGAGCCGAGATCACACCACTGCACTCCACCGGCCTGGGCGACAGAGTGAGACTCCACTTCAAAAAAAAAAAAAAAGAAAAAAGGCCAGATGCAGTGGCTCATGCCTGTAATCCCAGCACTTTGGGAGGCTGAGGCAGGCGGATCACCTGAGATCAGGAGTTTGAGACCAGCCTGGCCAACATGGTAAAGTCGCTGGAACCCGGGAGACAAAGGCTGCAGTGGGCCGAGATTGCGCCACTGCACTCCAGCCTGGGTGACAGAGCAAGACTTCATCTCAAAAAAGAAAGAAAGAAAGAATGTGCAAAGTGAAAACAAGTTTATTAAGAAAGTAAAGGAATAAAAGAATGGCTACTCCTCAGGCAGAGCAGCCCTGAGGGCTGCTGGTTGACCATTTTTACGGTTATTTCTTGATGATATGCTAAACAAGGGGTGGATTATTCATGCCTCTCCTTTTTAGACCATATAGGGTAACTTCTTGATGTTGCCAGGGCATTTGTAAACTGTCATGGCACTGGTAGGAGTGTAGCAGTGAGGACGACCAGAGTCACTCTTGTGGCCATCTTGGTTTTGCAGGGTTTTGGCCGGCTTCTTTACTGCAAACTGTTTTACCAGCAAGGTCTTTATGACTTGTATTTTATGCTGACCTCGTATCTCATCCTGTGATTTAGAATGCCTTAACCATCTGGGAATGCAGGCCAGTAGGTTTCAGCCTCATTTTACCACGCTCCTATTTAAGATGGAGTTGCTCTGGTTCACACGCCTCTGACACTAGGGGTTTGTGGAAGGTTGAACTTAAGAGTATCAGGTGGAAGAAATTGCTAAGCAGTAAAGCATTCAACATGTATCCTGGCTGCTATGAACAGCCTACAAACAGATATGAGAGCAAATAAATGACTTAAAGTTGGAACTTATGGTTAAAAGGGAAGCAGAGTGTAAGAATTTGGAAAAATCACAGTCTAGCCATGTGGCAGAGAAGGAAAAAGCATTTTCCGAAAGGAAAACAAGCAGGCTGTGGAGCAATTACTTGCTAGAGAGATTGGCATGACTGAAAGAGAACCAGGTGAAATATCCAAGATAATGGGAAAAAGGCCTCGAAGGCATTTTAGAAATCCCTAAGGCAGCCCCTCCCATCCAAGGCCCAGAAGCCTAGGAGCCAAGAAAGGTTTCGTGAGCCAGGCCTAGGGCTCCAATGTCCTGTGCAGCCTCAGGACACTGCTCCCCACATCTCCGCTGCTCCAGCTGTGGCTCAAAGGTCCCCAGATACAGCTTTGCGCTGTTGCTGCGGAGAGTGCAAGCTTTAAGGCTTGGCAGCTTCCACACGGTGTTAAGCCTTCAGGTGCTCAGAATGCAAGAGTGAAGGCGGCTTGGCAGTGTCCACCTAGATTTCAGAGGATGTGTGGGAAAGTCTGTGTGCCCAAGCAGAAGCCTGCCACGGGGGCAGAACCCCCACAGAGAACCTTTACTAGGTGAGTACCTAGGGGAAATGTGGGGTTGGAGCCCCTAAACGGTCCCCACCAGGACACTGCTTAGCACAGCTGTGGGAAGGGGACTGCTATCCTCCAGACCCAAGAGCGGTACAGCCACCGGCAGCCTGCATTCTTAGTGTGGACAAGCTGCAGGCAATCAACTCCAGCCTACGAGAGCAGCCATGGGGCTAGCACTCTACAAAGGCCTTGTAAGTCGACCCCTTGCATCAGTGTGCCCAGGACGTGGGACATGGAGTCAAAGGAGATGATTTTTGAGTTTTAAAATGTAATGCCTATCCCCCTGGGTTTCAGAATTGTGTAGGAATTGTAGCCCCTTTCTTCTGGCCAATTTCTCCTTTTTGGAATGGTGATGTTTACTCAGTGCCTGTACCACCGCTGTGTCTTGGAAGTAAATAACTTGTTTTGATTTCACAGGCTCATAGGTGTAAGGAACTTGACTTGCATCTCAGATGAGACTTCGGGTTTTTGATTGAGTTGATGCTGGAATGAGCTAAGACTTTGGGGGATTATTGGGAAGGGATGACTGTATTTTGCAGTGTAAGGAGGACATAACATTTGAGGGGCCAGGGATGAAATGATGTGGTTTGGATGTTTGTCTGCTCCAAGTCTCATGTTGAGATGTAATCCCCAGTGTTGGAGGTGAGGCCTAATGTGAGGTGTTAAATCATAGGGGTGGGTGCCTCATTAATGGTTTAGTTCCTTTCCTGTGGTAATGAATGAGTTCTCGCTCTGAGTACATGTGAGATGTGGTTGTTTAAAAGAGGATGGCACCTCCCCCATCTCTCTCGTTCCCTCTCTTCCCATGTGATGTGCCCACTCCCCATTTGCCTTCTGCTGTAAATGTAAGCTCCCTTACCCCTTACCAAAGTGAAGCAGATGCCAGTGCCATGCTTCCTGTCCAGCCTGCAGAACTATGAGCCAATTAAACCTCCTTTCTTTATAAATTACTCAGCCTGGTGTTTCTTTATAACAAAGCAAAAACGCAGCAACGCAGGGAGTAACCTCCACCAAGGGCCTGTCAGGTAGATACTGGGCCAGTGCATAGCTTAGCAGAATACAAGTGAAACTCATTTTTATTACATTGTGGAGTAAGGTTTTTGGACCATTCTTTTAAAGTGTCAAGGGAGGCAATAACCTATGTTGTGTCAAAATTGTGAAATACAAAGATTGCTTTTCTTGGTGAAGTACACTAAGGGTCACACTTTACCAAATAACAATTGTATCATTGCCCAGGATCCTGTGGGGAAAATTTCACTTTAAAAAGAGAGGTTTTTGTCTAAGACAGGAATAGAAGCAGAACTGGTCAGCTACTATTGAACAACTCTACCTACAGTCTTAGAAGTGCAATTTGCCTGCATCCTTCTACAGACCCCTCTCACCCCACTGCCCTTCTGAAATACCTCCAATCTGTAAAGCATGTGTCCTATCAGCTGTGACTGCCCAGCACCACTCTTTCACCCGACTTGCTCCCCATGGGAACTCACCAGTGCCATTCCCAAATGAAAATTTATTTTTATTTTTATTTTTTTTTTTGAGACAGAGTCTCGCTTAGTCACCCAGGCTGGAGTGCAATGGCGCGATCTCGGCTCACTGCAAGCTCCGCCTCCCGGGTTCACGCCATTCTCCTGCCTCAGCCTCCCGAGTAGCTGGGACTACAGGCGCCCGCCGCCTCGCCCGGCTAATTTTTTGCATTTTTAGTAGAGACGGGGTTTCACCGTGTTAGCCAGGATGGTCTCGATCTCCTGACCTCGTGATCCGCCCGCCTCGGCCTCCCAAAGTGCTGGGATTACAGGCGTGAGCCACCGCGCCCGGCCCCAAATGAAAATTACTTTCTTATTTAGGATAAAGAGGAAAGAAATGAAGAAAAATGGTGTTTAAAACCAGTCTCAAAATTTAGCAGAAAGAGTAGATTCGGAGGAAGAAAGATCTAATCTACGGGCTCTGTCTTAATGATGGGTCTCTGCAACCCTCCATACTCTCACTGCTCTCCTAGTCCAGAGTGGCTGGCAGTGGCTAATAAGTGCCTTTGGGGGATCCAGGAGAAAGGGGGCCAGCAGGAAGGATGAGTTAAGAAATGTGTGAAGTCCTTAGAACAGTGCCTGGCACATAGTAAGCACAGTATGTTAGCTGCTTTCATCATCAGAGTTATTATTGCTGGTCTTATTCTTACTAGGAAATGGGGGATAAGTCTTATTTCTTCTCAATACTCTGGGATGTTCTGGAAATGCCAATGGAGGAGACCCCAGAATGTCTCATTTCAGGTAGGTTCACAGGGTCCTCAGGTGCCCCTGATGTTCTCCATCAGCAAGGCAGGGCCTCAGGTGGTTTCTGTTTTCTCCAGATAGGCCGTTACAGCTCTCTTGCAGCATCTGTGGCACTGGCATCACCTGCAATGTGCTCTGCGACAGCGTGATCCCAGTTAGCAGGTGCAGCACCCATCACAGCAGCCACTTCCATCCACTACTGCTCATATTGCCTTTGTCATTTCTGTTGAGATGGCAAAGGGTGGTCTCATCGCCATCAGATGGCTCTTCGTGGCTCATTAAAGCTCTTTTATAGGTTATATTCTCAGAGAACTAGAGATACATGGCCTTAGGTTTGGAGCAAAGACTTTTTTTGTGACATTGTGGACATTACGTGGTGCCTCTCTCCCCACAACCCACAAATCTTAACAGTTAAATCCCCAAACCACTAATGAACCTTCCTGAAAAATAGAAGTGCTGGTGGCTTTTTATGGGATAACATTTCTTCCATCATTATGCAGATTACATTTCTCCCCTTCTTCCTTAGGAATGTCTTTACTGCATTCACAGCTTGTTTTATAATCTAAGTGGGAAAAATGACTGAGAATGAAACTCAATGATTATATGAAAGTATGAGCAGGAATGAAGTGACAGAATGTGACAAATGAAAGCGTACGTTAGAATAGGAGGCCGGGCTCGGTGGCTCAAGCCTGTAATCCCAGCACTTTGGGAGGCCGAGACGGGCAGATCACGAGGTCAGGAGATCGAGACCATCCTGGCTAACACGGTGAAACCCCGTCTTTACTAAAAATACAAAAAATTAGCCGGGCGAGGTGGCGGGTGCCTGTAGTTCCAGCTACTCTGGAGGCTGAGGCAGGAGAATGGCGTGAACCCGGGAGGCGGAGCTTGCAGTGAGCGGAGATCCGGTCACTGGACTCCAGCCTGGGCCACAGAGCGAGACTCCTCAAAAAAAAAAACAAAAAAAAAAAACCCCCAAAAAACACAGATTTGTTAGTTCTACATCTTAAGGCCCACTGAAATTATCTCATAAAAATCATAGTCCGACAATATTAGATATTTTATGACAAAGTATGCCTCACGGTTTTTATCTCTCTAATCAGACATTAGAAGCCTGTGGGAGGCTGCTTCTCAAAGCCTGTGAATCTCCCTTTTGATTCCCAAGGAAACGCTTAATTCTGAAAAGCACGGTTGAAAATGAGTCTGGCCATTGAATATAAAGCACTATTGTGAATAAATGATATTCTCTACTTCCTGGAGTCCTGAATAGAGTTCACTTTGGTCTCAAAATTTCTGCTACTGACAAGTCTGATTCCATATAAACTTTTTTTCAGTTGCTATGTCATCAGCACCATCATGCATTACAGGAAAAAATGTTTCTCTGCTCTCTACTTTGTCCACCTGCTTGAATTGATGTGGGCTTCAGAATTTGCCATGTTTGGTTGAAACAGTAGCTTACTAGAGGATTTGGGCCTTTGGATTGTAAATCAACGAAAGCACCAAAACCAGTAGTAATAAGACCAACATTTAGTAGAATGGTGTATAGCTGCACCTGAAAGGAATTTTTGTTTTGGGTGGAAGTTTAAGTTTGAACAGGCCCTGTATCTGATAAGCAGCTGCCTGGCCTGTGGGATAGTCTATGGTGAATGAGTTCCAGGACAAGAGTGCCCTACTGCTGGCCTCCAGCCCTTAGAGGATGGGGGTGAGATTGAAAATTTGTAAAGATAAGGCCAGACGCAGTGGCTCATGCCTGTGATCCCAGCACTTAGAGAGGCCGAGGCAGGCAGATTGCCTGAGGTCAGGAGTTTGAGACCAGCCTGGTCAACATGGTGAAACCCCATCTCTACTAAAAATACAAAAATTAGTTAGGCATGGTGGCACGTGTCTGTAATCTCAGCTACTCAGGAGGCTGAGGCAGGAGAATCACTTGAACCCAGGAGGTGGAGGCTGCAGTGAGTTGAGAACACACCACTGCACTCCAGCCTGGGCGACAGAGCAAGTCTCCATCTCAACAACAACAACTAAAAAAAAAAAAAGAAGAAGATGAAGAAAAGAAAATTTACAAAGATAAGCTAAGATCTAGGGGAAATTGGAAATTTATTTGGGGGTTTATTTGTTGAATTGGAATTTGAAAGGAGTTGTTTGCGATCATTATGTCTTTCAGTTAAACTGGATATCAGACACCTATCAGGGACATGAAAGTTCAAATTTCTTTTTCAAGAGCCAAGCAGTGTGTATTTTAAAGAGTGAAGTGTGTGTCTTGGTACTTATTATCTGTAATGTCTGTAACTCGTAGGGGAATTAGGAGTGTCCTGGCCTATGCTTGTAGTGTGGCCTTAGTGTATGTGGAGACCTATATGATTTTGATTTACATTTTGGGTGTGTGTGAGGCAAGAAATTCTGAGAGTTGTTTTTTTTTTTTTTTACCTTATGGGGACAATTTTTAGGTTATGGCCCAATAGCTTATAATAAATGTGAAGATAGGGCCATTTGTTGACCAGGGTATCCAGTGCTAAGGGGCCTGCCAGAAGTTTGGCCAAGTGTGTTGTTTCTGGGTCCTGTCCTTTATTAGGGACATCTTGGCTAAGGGATGAAGGCAGCAACATCCCACCAAGCTCCATCATATCTGAAGGTTGGCAGTGCCATCTGCATAGCCTACAAACTCCCATTATTTGTCACCCAGTTAATCCCAAAGGGCTTTCTATGTAGTCAGGGAGTCTGAGGATGGGGTGACCTCCTCTAGCAACCTGGCATCTTGCAAGGGACTGAGAACAAGGGAAGCTACTGCCTCCTGCAAGTGGAATATGCCAGAGGGCCCAGGTTTGGATCTATCTGGTCTTACAGAGGCCTTGGTAGCCATGCTGTGTTTGTGGGTGCTGTTTCCGTGACCCAAAGGATAACAGGCAGCTGAATATGGAGGGTCACAGGCTCAGGTTCTGTGAGAGCCTCTATTTCTAGGACACCCTAGTAGGTAGTTAGGCATTTGTTATTCTCATGGTATATAGAATGAGGCTGAGAAGGGCAGTCTTTTTGCATCAGAAACCCTGGGGCAACTAATGGCCATCATAAGTGGTCCAGAGATTCTAGGAAGCATGAGAAGAGATTGCCTAAGCCTATACAGTGAAGGAGTTATTTGAAGGCACTAACAGGAGTGCCTGTTGATTATCATTTGTAAGTATAATTTGCAAATGCAGTGTCTGTTGCCCCCATGACCTACAAAGGGATAAAAGACTTATATGTCCTTATTGAGTGTGGCAAGTTGATCTCCTTGAAAGAGGACGTTATCAATGTAACGTTTTACTTGTGCTCCTGGAGAAAGGTGGATGTCATCAAGATCTTATATGAAACTATTGCGTGTGACAAAAAAGCTGCTAGGGTACCCCATGGATAGCCTGAAAAGGCATATTGTGTCCCTTTGGAGGTAGAGGAAAACTGTAGCTGAGAGAGTGTTTAAATAAGTACTGAACAGAACCTCTTAGCCAATCTTTAATAGCAAACTATTTAACAGTTGTTGATTGGATAGAATCAGTAATCTTAATAACATTGGATATTGGGTCTAGGACCTTGACGGATGAGAGCACAGCATTAAGGTTACAGCAATCCATCACGAACTCTCCCACTACCTTTTTAAAGGTTTAAGAACAAAGTAAAATTGAGCTGTTGTATTAGTCTGTTTTCACACTGCTGTAAAGAACTCCCTAAGGTGGGTAATTTATAAAGGAAAGAGTTTTAATTGACTCACAGTTCCGCATGGCTGGGGAGGCCTCAGGAAACTTAGAATGATGGCAGAAGGCAAAGGAGAAGAAAGTGCCCTTTTCACAAGGCAGCAGGAGAGAGAAAGAGCACAGGGGAAACTGCTACTTTTAAACCATCAGATATGATGAGAAATCCTCACTCTCACTAGAACAACATGGGAGAAACTGTCCCCATGATCCAATCACTCATCACGTCCCTCCCTTGACGTGTGGGGATTACAATTCGAGATACAATTTGGGTGGGGACACAGAGCCAAATCATATTATTTTGTCCCTTGCCCCTCCCAAATCTCATGTCCTCTTCACATTTCAAAACCAATCATGCCTTCCCAACAGTCCCCCAAAGTCTTAACTCATTCCGCCATTAGCCCAAAATCGTAAATCCAGCATCTGAGACAAGGCAAGCCCCTTCCACCAATAAGCCTGTCAAATAAATAACAAGTTAGGTACTTCCAAGATACAATGGGAATGCAGGCGTTGGGTAATTGTTCCCATTCCAAATGGGAGAAATTGGCCAAAATAAAGGGGCCCACAGCTTTATGCAAGTCCAAAAGCCAGTGGGGCAGTCATGAAATCTTAAGCTGTGAAATGATCTCCTTTGACTACATGTCTCACATCCAGGACATGCTGATGCAAGAGGTGGGCTTCCAAAGCCTTGGGCAGCTCTGCCCCTGTGGCTCTGCAGGGTACAGCCCCTGTGGCTGTTTTCATGGCTCATGTTGAGTGCCTGTGGCTTTTTAGGTGCATGGTGCAAGCTGTCAATGGATCTACAATTCTGGGGTCTGGAGGACAGTGGCCCTTTTCTCACAGTTCCACTAGGCAGTGCCAGTGGGGACTCTGTGTGGGGGCTTCAACCCCACATTTCCCTCTGCATTGCCCTAGTAGCATTCTCCATGAGGGTTCGGCCCCTGCAGCAGACTTCTGCATGGATATCCAGGCATTTCCATACATCCTCTGACTTCTAGGCGGAGGCTCCCAAAGCTCAACTTTTGTCTTCTGTGCACATGCCCAGTGCCACGTGGAAGCTGCTAAGGCTTGGAGCTTGCACCCTCTGAAGCAATGGCTCAATCAATGGCAAATGACTTGGCCCCTTTTAGCCACGGTTGAAGCTGGAGTGACTGTGATGTAGGGCACCAACTCTTAGGGCTACACAGAGCAGTGGTGCCCTGTGCCTGGCCCACAAAGCCATTTTTCCCTGCTACGCCTCTGAGCCTGTAACTGGGGAGGCTGCCGCAAAGATCTCTGACATGCCCTACAGACATTTTCCCCATTGTCTTGGCTATTAACTTTTGGCTCCTTGTTACTTATGCAAATTTCTGCAGCTAGCTTGAATTTCTCCCCAGAAAATGGGTTTCTTTTTTCCACCTCATCATCAGGCTGCAAATTTTTCTAGGTTTTATACTCTGCTTTCCTTTTAAATAAAAGTTCCAGTTTTAGATAATGTTTGTGAATGCATATGACTGAATGCTTTTAGAATCAGCCAGGGCACTTCTTGAACACTTTGCTGCTTAGAAATTTCTTCCACCAGATACCCTAAATCATCTCTCTCAAGTTCAAAGTATCACAGATCTCTAGGGCAGGGGTAAAATGCTGCCAGTCTCTTTGCTAAAGGATAGCATGAGTGACCTTTACTTCAGTTCCCAGTAAGTTCCTCATTTCTATCTGAGACCATCTCAGCCTGGACTTCATTGTCCATATCACTATCAGCAGTTTGGTCAAAATCATTCAACAAGTCTCTAGGAAGTTCCAAACTTTCCATATCTTCCTGCCTACTTTCTCTTCTTTTTTAATATATAAAGGATTTTTTTTTCTTCAACTTTTATTTTAAGTTCTAGGATACATGTGCAGGATGTGCAGATTTGTTACATAGGTAGACATGTGCCACGGTGGTTTGCTGCACAGATCATCCCATCACCCAGGTATTAAGCCCAGTGTCCATGAGCTATTCTCCCCGATGCTCTCCCTCCCACTACCCCTTCATTTTCTTCTGAGCCCTCCAAACTGTTTCAACCTCTGCCTGTTACCCAGTTCCAAAGTCATTTCCACATTTTCAGGTTATCTTCATAGCAGTGCTCCTCTCCCGATACCAATTCTCTGTATTAGTCTGTTCTCACACTGCTATAAAGAACTGCCTGAGACTGGGTAATTTATAAAGGAAGGAGGTTTAATCGACTCACAGTTTTGCATGACTGGGGGCCTCAGGAAACTTAAAATCATGGTGAAAGGTGAAGGAGAAGGAAGTGCCCTCTTCACAAGACGGCAAGAGAGAGAGCGTACAGGGGAAACTGCCACTTTTAAACCATCAAATCTCATGAGAACTCCCTCACTATCAAAGAACAGCATGGGGGAAACCTCCCCCCTGATTCAATCACCTCCCACCAGGGATTACAATTCGAGAGGAGATTTGGGTAGGGACACAGAGCCAAACCATATCAGTTCTCAAATGTAGAAGTAATGCGGACCCTTTATTAACTGGGTTTTTAATATATATACATAATACATTTTAATCCTTGAAGGCCCAGTTTTAACTTATGTTGGGCATATTAACTTTTTTAACTGGGGGTTCACAGTGTCACATTTTATCAAGGCAGTCTGTAACCACTAGAAACTTATTTTACTTTTAATTTATTGTATCAGAGTATATATGCCCAATATAGACAGCAATGGATACTGTGACTATGGGAAATTTAGGCAAGGCTACAGTTAAAGGGAGACATATCCTTTTTTTCTTTATATTTAGTTACCTTCTCAAGATCATAGGGAAGCACAAAGTTTCAATTTCATGTGATTCCCAAGTATGACTATAATTTGAGCCCAGTGTTGATTAAATCCATGAAGTTTTGTCAACTGGTGTATTTTAACAAATGCTAAAGTTAAGTTAAAACCTGTTTTATAGAGGCACAAAAGCCAACCAGACCTTTTAAAATCTTTTTGTTTTATAAATTCTTTAGTATATAAGTTTTGGATTTCCAACTGGGTCAAATTATGGAACTTTGTTTAGATTTAGTCATATATTATGATAGACAGATGATAGATATGAGGTATCTATTTATTATATTCCCTCCCTCCCTCCCTCCCTTCTTCCTTTCCTCTTTTCCTCTCTCCCTTCATCCCTTCCTTCTTCCTTTCCTTGTAGTGCCTGAGCCTCCAATTGTTTTCCCTCATTGCCAGTGAAGTGCCTTCCTGATACTTGACACTTTAAAAGTTTGGTTAAAAATCATACTCCTTAACGTAATAAAAACTAGAGCTGGGCTGGGCAACTCGTGCTTGTAATCCCAGGGAATCAGAAGGCTGATATGGGAGGCTTGCTTGGGCCTAGGAGTTGGAAGCTGCAGCAAGCTATGATCATGCCACTGTACTTTAGCCTGGGTGATAGAATGAGATCTCATCTCTTAAAATACACACACACGCACATACACTGTAACTATTTCTTCTAGTACATTATCACTTTGGTAGTAGTATAAGTGCAACACTACAGATATATTATGGGAGTAAATAGATTTATGCAGGCTTGCTGGGGCTAACCACTATTTTTGAACAAAAGTGTGATTTTATCGATTAAAAAAACTGGAGTTCGTAGTAGAGGAAACCCAGTTCTAATCTGCAGAAAATCAGCTGATGAAATTGATTCTGTTCTTGAAGGTGCTGGACACTCTGTATGGTTTATCCTTAAATGAGACTTACTGTATGAAGCTACTGTGGAACAGATTCCACAGTAGCAGGGACGAGGCAAGAATGAGGGAGCTGGTTGTAAAAATAATAATTTCCAATTTTTGTGGAAGTATCACATATGAAGGAACCAATTTAGACAGATACATAGAGATGAAGAAGTGCATTAAAATTTATTGTGATGAAATATTATTCCATGTTTCCCTTGTAGACAGATTTAATTTTTTAATCTCTAAGCAAATTTCCATACAAGTGAAGGATAAACCAAATTAGGTAAAACTACGTGAAATAAGCATTTTTCTTCCTCTTCATCTTTCTTTTTCTTCCCTTCCCCTTCCTCCTCATCTCACCATCCTCCTCCTCTTTTTCTCCTTGGATGATTTTATCCCATTTAGTTGAGTAAATTGCTGCTGCAGTTGATAATTAGAGTTAATATAGCCAAGAGTCAGGGTTTAGGTCAATACGCTTTGTGTATTCGGGTTTATAAAGCAAGCTTAAGAACTTTAAAATAGAGATTTAAGTTCTAGTTAGTTGTAAATGGACAATTTAAAGTGATTTATAAAAATTACCTTTCTTACTCAAGTAAAATGTAACTCTAACACTATAGCTATTTTTAGGTTCTAAAATGGTCTTGAGGGAAATTTATTCTGAGGCTGTAGGACTATCAAAAAGACGCGAAAGCTCTCTAGGATGTGAGAGAAGCAGCATGACAATTCCAAGTAGTAAAGTGAGCATGGCTCATTTTTGCAATAAGAAATGAAGTAAGGAAAGTATTTTGTTTTTAAAAAATGAAAGCTTTAATGTAAAAAATATCTGAGCCTTTCTGTGCTTCTTCCTACTTTAATATGACATGACCTATTTATGACCTTTCTGCATTATGTATCTTCATGGAACAGAAAACATCCTCAAGGATCCTCAGATTCTGCGGTAACCTTCAAGCAAATACAGCAGACAGTACGTAATGTCTAACTGTGCAGTAGAGGGAGAAACCTCTCCAGGTTCCTTTCAACTTTGTTATTTGTTCACAGCAATTTAAAGGCCTTTCTTCTTTGCTGGTCGTCTAGTGACTACGCCTACTTAAAGAAGCATAAGTTTTTTTGTTTGTTTGTTTGTTTGTTTGTTTACATGGAGTCTTGCTTTGTTGCCCAGGCTAGAGTGCCGTGGTGCGATCTCTGCTCACTGCAACCTCTGCCTCTTGGGTTCAAGTGATTCTCCTGCCTCAGCCTCTCGAGTAGCTGGGATTACAGGTGCCCAACACCACACCCGGCTAATTTTTGTATTTTTAGTAGAGACGGTGTTTCACCATGTTGGTCAGTCTGGTCTCAAACTTCTGACTTCAAGTGATCTGCCCACCTCAGCCTCCCAATGTGCTGGGATTATAGGCGTGAGCCACTGGGCCCAGCACCTTCCCTCTAGTTCTTACCAGGCCCTCACCTTCTGTACCTGGACTACCATAACCCCCCCATCTAATTAGGCCCAGACACGAAGTCAGACATAACCTTTAAAAAATCTGATCACATCATTTTTTTGGTTTTAAAATCACCGACATCCAGTCTCATGTGTTTCTGGTAAAGGTCTAAATGTACAAATATCTTTCAGAGAAAGGTGTTTGCCAGTATTTATCAAGAATTTAGGCGCTACCCGGACATCGCTCAGGGTGCCGGCACCATGAAGATCTGGACTTCGGAGCACGTCTTTGACCACCCATGGGAAACTTACAACAGCTGCAATGCAGAAATACCCAAACCCTATGAACCCAAGTGTGGTTGGAGTTGATGTGTTGGACAGACATATAGATCCCTCTGGAAAGTTGCACAGCCACAGACTTCTCAGCACAGCGTGGGGACTGCCTTCCATTGTGAAGTCTCTTATTGGTGCAGCAAGAATGAAAACATATGTGCAAGAACATTCTGTAGTTGATCCTGTAGAGAAAGCAATGGAACTTAAATCTACTAATACTTCATTTACAAACATGGTTTCAGTAGATGAGAGACTGATATACAAACCACATCCTCAGGATCCAGACAAAACTGTTTTGACTCAAGAAGCCATAATCACTGTGAAAGGCGTTAGCCTCAGCAGTTACCTTGAAGGACTGATGGCAAGTACGATATCCTCAAATGCTAGTAAAGGCCGAGAAGCAATGGAATGGGTAATACATAAATTAAATGCTGAGATTGAAGAACTGACAGCCTCAGCAAGAGGAACCATAAGGACTCCAATGGCAGCAGCAGCGTTTGCAGAGAAGTGATCATGACAGTTGGTAGACAACATCGAGTACTCCAGGTCTCTCCAAGCTGACTATATATTTATTTGTTATTTAAAAAATACAACTATATTTTGGGGTTTTGTTTTTTGTTTTTTGTTTTTTTATAAGTAGGTGTAAGGCTATGTGACTTGATCTAAACAGATGCAGGGCCTCTAAATAAAAGGGATCATCTGAAATTAATGTTGTTTGAAATTACTATCTTGATTTTGAGGGTTCCAGTATTTCTGTGAAAACTGAACAAGAACTTCTTGGAAACTGGTATTGATATTCAGTCTCCTTAAGGTAGAATTTTCCAGCTTTTCATACATTGGAACTCCACCTGACTTTGGACCAACCCCAGAACAGAGCAGAGCCACCTCCTATAGACACCCATTGCCCTGCTGCTGTACACTTCAACAGCTTGCACAAGGGAGCTCACTTAAAAGGAGAAATTGTGTAGTTTTAAAATATATTTTGTGTTAAATACCTTACTCTGCTATAAACCACCATTAAAAACCAGTGTTTTGATTTGGTAGTTAAATATTTTTGGAGTGAAAAATTATCACTGAAGTAACATGACTCCAACAAAAGTATGGTTTCATTATAAAAGAGTACAGTATTGATTTGCCAAAGTTTTGTGACTTAGTAAAGGTATTAACTTCCTTGGATTTGTACTTTGTGATTTAGTATGCTGTGTCGTGGGCTGGTTATGTTAACCGAAAAAAATAAAGTAATTACCTGAGTTTTGCAGCGCTCTAACTTAAACAGAAGAACAGCTGTTCACATCTTTTAGCATTTCACATTTGCCTAACTTAAAAATTGCCATGTGTCAAAATCATGGTTTTGTAATTGCTAAGGCATATGTCAGGTTATTTGAATATAATTACTCTTTGAAGTAATTGTGACCACAAAACATCTTTTTTACATGAAGGAGCTGTACCTCATTTGAAATTACTCAAATGATGTCTTGCTCTGAGGCATAAACCCCAGGTACTTAGTGCTTTTAATAATATGGTACCACTGCAGGATTTGGGGGTGGTGGGGAAGAACAAAGATAATGGTAGGGGGAGGCTTGGCCTGAAACTAACCACTACGTGAATTGCACTGCAGGTTTTACTTATGGGAATTCCTTATTTGGGATGTCAGGATGGCAGCTGCAAACTGAAAAACAATCTAGTAAATGTACTTTGTTTTATATATTGTAGCAGGCAATTAACCACTAAAATAGCTTTGACATTTGCAATTGTTGCATAGAGTATTTTTGTTAGAAGAAGATTAGCTCTTGCCTTTATTTTACAGTGCTTAGTGTGATAAACTTCGTCATGTTTCCTATCAAAGAGACCAGTTAATATATGTACATAAACCACAGAAATAGTATAACAAACTATTTTTAAATTATCGTTTTCCTACTTAAACATTGTTTAGCTTAAGACTTCTTAGGACATTTGTAAAAGCAGGTTAAATTTAATAAGGTTTCTGATTATTTTTTTGTAACCAGAGATAGTTTTTACAAGTGAAATAACATTTCAGCTAAATAAAATATCGCTAAATAATTGATACTTGATGAAAATCTGCTTTGTACAATTTCTGCAAATTATCCTTGTTCTGAAAAAGATGTAATGCCCTAATGATAGAGATTTTAAAATCCTTATCCTTTGGGTTTTTTTTAAACTCTGACCTAATGATAAAACTCTATAAATTTTCATTTTCCAGTGCAGTTACCTTTTTAAACATAAATGCACAACAAATAAATTTAAGAGAACTAAACTGGAATAAGTGTTCATAAATGAAACCCTGGGACTATTTAATACTAAAGTTGATATGTGGATTAAGAAAAACTTTTATTAGTAAAAACTTTCTTTAAAAAAAAAAAAAAAAAGAATTTAGAAAACATGAAGTCCTTGCCCATGCCTATGTCCTGAATGATATTACCTAGGTTTTTTTTTAGGGTTTTTATGGTTTTAGGTCTAACATTTAAGTCCCTAATCCATCTTGAATTAATTTTTGTATAAGGAGTAAGGAAAGGATCCAGTTTCAGCCTTCTACATATGGCTAGCCAGTTTTCCCAGCATCATTTATTAAAGAGGGAATTCTTTCCCCATTTCTTTTTATCAGGTTTGTCAAAGATCAGATGGTTGTAGATGTGTGGTGTTATTTCTGAGACCTCTGTTCTGTTCCATTGGTCTATATCTCTGTTTTGGTACCAGTACCATGCTGTTTTGGTTACTGTAGCCTTGTAGTATAGTTTGAAGTCAGGTAGCATGATGCTCCAGCTTTGTTCTTTTGGCTTAGGATTGTCTTGGCAATGCGGGGTCTTTTTTGGTTCCATATGAACTTTAAAGCAGTTTTTTCCAATTCTGTGAAGAAAGTCACTGGTAGCTTAATGGGGATGGCATTGAATGTATAAATTACCTTGGGCAGTATGGCCATTTTCACAGTATTGATTCTTCCTATCCATGAGCATGGTGTGTTCTTGCATTTGTTTCATGTCTAAAACACCAAAAACAATGGCAACAAAAGCCAAAATTGACAAATGGGATCCAATTAAACTAAAGAGCTTCTGCACAGCAAAAGAAACTGCCATCAGAGTGAACAGACAACCTACAGAATGGGAGAAAATTTTGCAATCTACTCATCTGACAAAGGGCTAATATCCAGAACTTATAAAGAACTCAATCAAATTTACAAGAAAAAACCAAACAACCCCATCAAAAAGTGGGCAAAGGATATGAACAGACAGTTCTCAAAAGAAGACATTCATACAGCCAACAGACACATGAAAAAATGCTCATCATCACTCACCATCAGAGAAATGCAAATCAAAACCACAATGAGATACTGTCTCACACTAGTTAGAATGGCAATCATTAAAAAATCAGGAAACAACAGGTGCTGGAGAGGATGTGGAGAAATAAGAACACTTTTACACTGTTGGTGGGACTGTAAACTAGTTCAACCATTGTAGAAAACAGTGTGGAGATTCCTCAAGGATCTAGAACTAGAAATACCATTTGACCCAGCCATCCCATTACTGGGTATATACCCAAAGGATTATAAGTCATGCTGCTATAAAGATACATACACACGTATGTTTATTGCGGCACTATTCACAATAGCAAAGACTTGGAATCAACCGAAATGTCCATCAATGACAGACTGGATTAAGAAAATGTGGCACATATACACCATGGAATACTATGCAGCCATAAAAAAAGGATGGGTTCGTGTCCTTTGTAGGGACATGGATGAAGCTGGAAACCATCATTCTCAGCAAACTATCGCAATAACAGAAAACCAAATACCGCATGTTCTCACTCACAGGTGGGGATTGAACAATGAGACCACTTGGACACAGGAAGGGGAACATCACACACCAGGTCCTATTGTGGGGAGGAGCGGTGGGGAGGAATAGCATTAGGAGATATACCTAATGTAAATGACGAGTTAATGGGTGCAGCACACCAACATGGCACATGTATACATATGTAACAAACCTGCCCATTGTGCACATGCACCCTAGAACTTAAAGTATAATAGAAAAAAAAAAAGAATTTAGAAAAGAAAGCCAGGCCCAGTGACATGTGACTATAGTCCCAGGTACTTGGGAGGCTGGGGCAGGAGGATCACTTGTGGCCAGGAATTGGAGTCCAGCCTGAGTAACATGATGAGATCCCATCTCAAAAACAAAGCATAACAAAACAAAACAAAAAAACCCCTACTGGTTAAAAGGTATATATATTTGTGAGGCAGAATCTTACTATGTTGCCCAAGCTGGTCTCAAACTGCTGGGCACAAGGGATCCTCTTGACTTAGCCTCCCAAGTAGCTGGGATTACAGGCACATGCTACAGCACCAGTTTAGTTGTTCTACTTTTATTTATTTATTTAGTTTTATTTAAACTGATTTTATTTATTTATTTATTTATTTATTTATTTATTGAGACAGGATCTTGCTCTGTTGCTCAAGCTGGAGTGCAGTAGCACGATCTTGGCTCTCCTCAACCTCCATCTCCAGAGTTCAAGGGATTCTCATGCCTCAGCCACCTGAGCAGCTGGGAATACAGGAGCACGCCATTGTACCTGGCTATTTTTTTTTTTTTTAATTATTTTTAGTAGAGACGAGGTTTCACCATATTGCCCAGGCTAGTTTTGATTTCCTGGCCTCATGTGATCTGCCTTTGTCTGCCTCCCAAAGTGCTGGATTACAGGCATGAGCCACTGTGCCTGGCCCAGCAGTTCTACTTTTAAGCATCCATCCTCAGCAAGTAGTTGTAAGGAAAGTGTTATATATGAGAGATGTTTATTGCAGCCTTATTTAAGATAATGAAAAATTGGAGGGAAACCTAATGTACACATAGGGGAAGAGTTAAGTAGTCATTGTATATCTATTCAATGAAATATTTTGTAGCTACTAAAAATTCTATTTTATAGCATGGGAAAGTGTTTATGCTATAATGCTAAGTAAATATATTAAAATATAAAACTGTGTTAAAATTCAAAATCACAACATACAGAAGAAGAGCTGAAGCCTTCATTTTTCTCCTCTCATCTCCATCACCCCACCCTCAGGTGAGATAGAGAAGTGGTCTAAATGGGAGGATAATACATCCTCATATTGCCTTCTACTACTGACAAAAGCTAGTCTTTGAAATGCCCTAAGAAAATGATTTATTGTAATAGGAAAGAAATAAGTGTTTTCAATGCTTTGGTATTTCTATGATTTGTGTGTGTGTTTGTTTGTTTGTTTGTCTGTTTGACAGAGTCTTGCTCTGTCTTGCAGGCTTGAGTACAGTGGAACAGTCTCAGGTCCCTGCAACCTCTGCCTCCCAGGTTCAAGCGATTCTTCTGCCTCAGCCTCCCGAGTAGCTGGTATTACAGGCGCCTGCCACAATGCTGGCTAATTTTTGTAATTTTAGTAGAGACAGCGTTTCACTATGTTGGCTAGGCTGGTCTTGAACTCCTGACCTCAAGTAATCTGCCTGCCTCGACCTCCCAGAGTGCTGGGATTGCAGGCATGAGCCACTGTGTCTGGCCTAAAAATTATTATTTTTTAATCAACATGTAATAATTGTACATATTTATGGGGACAGTGTGATATTTTGATACACACTGTGTGTCATATTGATATATACAATATGTTATGATCAATTCAGGGTAATTAACGTATCCATCACCTCAAACATTTATCATTAATTTGTATTGGAAACCATTAAAAATCCTCTTCTAGCTGTTTAAAAATATACAATAAATTGTTAACTATATTCACCCTACAGTGTTACAGACTACTAGAACTTATTCCTCCTATCTAGCTGTAATATGATATCCATTAACCAACCTCTTTTATCCTTCTTCCTAGCCTCTAGTAACCATTATTCTCCTCTATACTTAAATGAGCATAACTTTTTAAGGTCCTACATATGGACATATGGGTGAGAACAGCTTCTTTAGCTCTTGTATATGAGTGAGAACATGTGGTATTTGTCTGTCTGTGCCTGATTTATTTCCCTTAAACGAATGTCCTCCCAGCTCATTCATGTTGCTACAAATGATAGACTTTTATTCTTTTTATAGCTGAATAGTATTCCATTGTGTATATATACCATTTTTTAATCCATTTATCTGTTGATGGACACAGGTTGATTCCACATCTTGTCTATTGTAAATGTTGTTGCAGTAAACATGAGGGTGCATATATCTCTTCAATATACTGATTTCCTTTTCTTTGGATAAATACCCAATAGTGGGATTGCTGGATCCTATGGTAGTTCTACTTTTAGTTTTTTAAGGAATCTCCATACTGCTTTCTGTAATGACTCTTGTAATTTAGGTTCCCACCAGTAGTGTAAAAAGTCTCCCAGTGAAGAAAAGCCTAGGACCAGGTGGCTTCATGCTGACTTCTACCAAATCTTTAAAGAAGAACTAACACCGATTTTTCTCAAACGATTCCAAAAAATTGAAGAGGAGGGAATTATTCTAAACCCCCTGGTCTATAAGATCAGCATTACTCTGATACCAAAACCAGACATGGACATGACAAAAAAAGAAAACAACTGCCCAGTATCCCTGATGAACATAGATGTAAAAATCCTCAACAAAATGCCAGCAAATGCAATCCAACAGCACATCAACAAGATAACACATGAGGATAAGTGGGATTTATCCCAGGGATGCAAGGATGGTTCAATATGTGCAAATCAATAAACATGATACCTCACATAAACAGAATTAAGGACAAAATCCACATGAGCATCTCAATAGACACAGCAAAAGCATTAGATAAAATTCAGCATCCTTCATGATAAAAGTCCTCAACAAACTGGGCATAGAAGGAATATACCTAAACATAATAAAGTCCATATATGAAAAACCTATAGCTAACATACTGAATGGTGAAAAGCTGAAGTCTTTTTCTTTAGGAAATGGAACAGGACAAGAATACCCAATTTCACCACTCTCATTCAACACACTACTGGAAGTCCTAGCCAGAGCAAGAGAAAGAAACAAAGGACATCCAAATGGGAAAAGAGAGAGTCAAATTGTCCCTGCTACAAAAATGTTACCTAGGAATAAGTTTAACCAAGGAGGCACAAGATCTCTACAATGAAAACTACAAAACACTGATAAAAGATATGGAAAAAGCCACACAAAAAATGGAAATACATCCTATGTTCATGGACTAGAAGTATTAATATTTTTAAAGTGACCATACTACCAAAAGTGATCTACAGATTCAATGCATTCCCTATCAAAATACTGATGACATTTTTCGTAGAAATAGAAAAAACAGTTCTCAAATTTGTATGGAACCACAAAAGACCCCAAGTAGCCAAAGAAACCCTGAGTAAAAAGAACAAAGATGGAGGCATCACACTATCTGACATCAAAATCTGTAATACTACAAAACTATAGTAACCATA
Organism: Macaca mulatta; assembly: GCF_049350105.2. NCBI lineage: Eukaryota > Metazoa > Chordata > Mammalia > Primates > Cercopithecidae > Macaca > Macaca mulatta. Next base: position 111,632,523 of record NC_133417.1, read on the forward strand.
ACAACATGGTATTGGTAGAAAAACTTACGCATAGACCAATGGAACAGAATAAAGAAATCTGAAATAAATCCACGTATTTACAGCCAACCAGTTTTTGACAAAGGTGCTAATAATATACACTGGGCAAAGGATAGCCTCTTCAATAAATGGAGTTGGGAAAATTGGATATCCATATGCAGAAGAATAAATCTAGACCCCTATCTCTCATCACATAGAAAAATAAACTCAAAATGGATGAAAGATTTAAAGGTAGGACCTCGAACTGTGAAACTACTGGAAGAAAACAGAAGGGAAATTCTTCAGGACATTGGACTGGGCAAAGATTTTATGAATGCTTTACTATTTCTTTGTGGCACCCAAAGCATGGCCATTGAGGCATGTGGCTGTGATGATTAAAAAAGATGCATAAATGGGACAATTAAACACCAACAGGCCTCCGGGAAGGATTTCTAAGCAGGAGTGTAAGTAATAGTTGTGGGGTGGCCAGGCTGAAGTTCTTGGAATAATAAAGTCAAAGATTATCTTCAATATATATGGGAGCAATGTTAATGCACACTGAGGAAAATGTTTCTCTACATCCATGATATGTGCTTTATCTGTGAATTTCTCTCTTTCTCTCTTTCTCTCTCTCTCTCTTTGTGCATGCGTGTGTGTGTGTGTGTGCATTTGATTCAGTGATTACCTGCTGAACTGTCAGGAAGAAAAAAAGAAGTATATGTTTATCTCACAATGGTAGAGAGATCCCTTTCCATTGTTTATGGAATGTTATTCTAGACTCAGTAACTTATATTTTGGGAAACATCCTATTAAGGGTGTGTCCTGGGGATTGATAAGGAATGAAGAGGGCAGAAAGCAGGGGTCTGGGTGATTTTTTGGGTAGTGGTGGTGATTTTTCCTTCGACTATTGAAGCAATCACATTTGGTGCCTTGTTGGCAGTTTTTATTTTGCTCTGTAGTCTCCTTTCCTTGCCTCCAATCTCCCAGTAAAACCTGCTATTCTCTTCCAGCCTTGTGGGACACTCTTGTGAGGAGACTAAGAGGTGAGTCAGTAAAGGCACTGTAGGGCCTTTCCTACCTCACCCTTCCACCAGATCAGTGGGACAAATAGCAGCATTGCCCCGGGAAGGACAGTAGACCTGAGTTCCAGGTGCTGACAAGCAGAAGAAAGAGCTATGGCAAGAACAGAGCAGGGAGTGGGGGAGCAGGACACCATAGGGAGTGGGGGAGCAGGATACCCTAGGGAGAGGGGGCTGCCAAATGGATGACTCCAAAGTGCACTGAGACCAGTGGCTTCCTTTCCAAATAGATTAAACAGAGGTTTGACCTCAGGTTGTTCATTAGAACAATCTGGAGCTTTTAAATGCAGCTAATGCCTGGGCCTTGTAACAGTTGAATCTGAATGTCTGTGAATCTGGTCTGGGCATCAATGTTTTCTTTTTTTATTATTTATTTATTTATTTATTTATTTATTTATTTATTTATTTTTGAGATGGAGTCTCGCTCTGTTGCCCAGGTTGGAGTGCAATGGTGTGATCTTGACTCACTGCAACCTCTACCTCCCGGGTTCAAGCGATTCTCCTGCCTCAGCTTCCCGAGTAGCTGGGATTACAGGCGCCTGTCACCATGCCTGGCTAATTTTTTGTATTTTTAGTAGAGACAGGGTTTCACCATGCTGGCCAGGCTGGTCTTGAACTCCCAACCTCAGGTGATCTACCCGCCTTGGCCTCCCAAAGTGCTGGGATTACAGGCGTGAGCCACCACGCCTGGCTGGCATCAATGTTTTCTAAAGCTTCCTGGGTGACTCTAATGTGCAGCCAGGTTGAAACTACCACATTAGAGGAAGAGGATCATGAGTGGGAGAAGCTAACCTTGGGTAATAAATGTATCATATAAATCTCAACAGCAATGTTGCATAAAATTTACACATATTAACAAGTCTAGAAGGAAATATGGTTGATTCTCATGATGATAGTTGTGTTCCATAAAGTCTGTGAACACTGAATTAGTGAACACTGAGTCATTGTTTCTAGGGGAAATATGTGTGTGTGTGTGTGTATCTATATATCTCACATAGATACACATATATCATATATCTCACATAGATTATAATCTTAAATCCTAAAAACAAGTCATCTTGGTATATTTTATTTTCTTTATTTTACAAAGGAAAAAAAATGAGGTTCAAAAGTGTTAAGAGACTTGCCTAAGGCTGTTGTAATAAATGTCAGCATGGGCTGCCCCTGTATTACTGACCCTGAAGCTGGAGCTTCTTGCACTACTCTGCCCTGCCCCGCTACCTTCTGCATCCTCTGATCACATCTGAATGGGAGCTGAAACAAGAAGGCAGGGCAGGCCCTTCTTTGATGTCAGTTAGGAACATCCACAGGTTGGGCAGATGACTCAAAGTTTTCATTGCTGTCTGCATGTCCATGAATGACCACAAGTTTTGATTTTTGGGTTACAAATAAATTTTAGGGGTAGGCAGAATTTGCAAATACAGAATCTGCATTTGCAGATCCTCTGTACGGTGAGGATCAATTCTATATCATAATACTGGCAGTAATTGTATTTGGATAGAATTAAGTGACTTTTTCTTCCCTGTTTCTCTATTGTTCTAAAATGTCTTTAATGAGCATGTATTACTTTTATTTAAAAACGTAAAAAAACAAAAAATCTTGTCCATGGCTATCTCTGTGTATAGCCTAATTTCTTCTCAAAGTGTGGGCTTGACATAGTAACATCAGAAGTACTCGAAGAGTTAGTAGAAAAGGTAGATTCCTGGCCCTTTCCTTCCAAAACTACTAAAATAGAACTCAAAGGGACCTGAGAAACTGCATTTAACAAACGTTCCCAGATTATTTTTATGCATACTAAAGTTTTAAAAATGTTTGCTATAATGGTCTCCAAAGAGTGAGGATGAAATAAGGGTGTTTTAGATAAAGTAGCTGAAATAATTTACCACGTACAGGCCATTGATGAAAGAACTACTAAAGGATATACTTCAATACAAGAAAGGGATTCAACCTAGAAGGAAGGATTGGGAAGCATGAAGTAATGATGAGTAAAACATTTGGTAAGCATGAGGTGAATCTGAATAATTGATTTTAGCAAAAAAAAAGCAAAACAATTAAAAAATGAATAAAAGCAGAGGGAAATAAAAACGAGGTAAAATTAAAAAACACCAATATATAAACCAAAAAATAAAATTCTAAGCTCCCCATCCAACTGAATGGACCCCTAGAAACCTGAAAGAAAACAAAACAAAACACAACAAAAAACACAATGTCAGGTCATAATGGTAAAAGGGTCTGGACAGGCCTCATTATACTCTCCTCCCTCTGGAATTCAGGCACAACTGATCAGCATTAACATTAAAACAGAGCTCTTAAGACAAAATAGATTTCTTGTAGCAATAGATACCAAATTCCAACCTGACTAGTAAAGCATCACATGACAGGGAGCAGGCCCTGAAAGTATCTAAGTATTTTACATCAAAATATATTTCTTTGAAGTATTTTGAAATGGCCCTGCAAAGCTGTCTCCTGTGGGGGAAATTTACATTCTGTAAAGAATCCTCTTCCCTTTCCAGGTCTTTTTCAGAGCCAGAAGAGATTTAACCAAGAATCTGGCATCTTTTAAGGTCTGATGAGAGACATTTACCATCTATTATCTCTAAAGCCTGCTACTTGAAGGCTTCCTCTACATTACCAAGAACCTTGGTCTCTACAACCCCTTATCTTAACCCAGACACTCCTGTCTATCGAATCTGGGTCTTCAGATAAGAATTCTTTTGACCAATTGCCAATCAGAAAATCTTTGAATCCACCAATGACCTGTAAGCCCTACTGCTTCTAATTGTCCCACCTTTCCAGACCAAACCGATGTGTACTTTACATGTACTGGTTGATGTCTTAGGTCTCCCTAAAACATATAAAACTAAGCACTGTAACCTGACCACATTGGGGACATGTTCTTAGGACCTCTTGGGCCATGGTCACTTACATTTTGCTAAGAATAAACTTCTTTAGATATTTTACAGAGTTTGATTCTTTTCATTGGCAATAGATAACATGGAAAAAGTGGACATATGATTTGTGTTAAAGCATTCTGATGTTTTTGTAGTTTGAGAGAAGTAAAGAGATACTGATGAAACTTTTCAGAGGGAAACCTATGCATAACCTAAGGGTAATTCATCTGAGAATAAATATATAAAATATAATTTTGAAGTCAATAGGAAACAAATGGATTTAAAAACTATATTATCCATAAAAGAGAGTAAAAAAAGAAGTCACAAAGAAGCAAAGACTGGAGAAAAGGTATTTCAAGCTAAGGGAATTATGGGTAGTGTAATAGAAGTGAGGAAAATGCTCCATTGTTGAGTCTAAGATTTATCTTTAATCTACTTACACACTATTTACCGAGCTTGTTATGGTTTCTTGGATGTTGGCAGAAGATATGAGACTCCTGGGTAAGTTACAAAGGGCTATATTATCTATATCATGGCAAGCAACATGAGCATTGTCAGGGAGGGAAAAATTCTCCTCTGTCCTCTTAATTTCTTTAAATGGGGACTTGCAAATTAATCTGACAAAAGACAGATTAACAGGAGGAAAAAAAGTTTTATTTGTATGCATATGTCAATTAACCAAAGAAGCAGCTAGCTTCATTAAATGGTTAAAGTTAGAGGTGCATATACCTAACTTAGTAAGGAAAAGTGAGGAAGGAGAAAGGGCTTCTATGGTAAAAACAAATTGGTTTCTGGGGAACAAACTGGGAGATAAGAAAGCTGGTGATAAAGCTTGTTTATGTGGGCACTAGTGGTCTTTTGCATCTTCTCCATGGCCATATAACTCCTGTGGAAAGAGTATTTATGGTAGATGTGCTCTTGGCCTTTTCTTCTGGGGGTAAAGCCCACCCCAAAGAGGGAGTTTATGGTAGCCTCATTTCCTAGAAGTTGCTGCGTTTAGTCAGATAGGGGACATTCCAACAAGGCTTTCTGCATCTATTGAATCTCCAATGTTTTCAGCTTAAAATAATCTTCATACCCACTCCAGGGTTCTGAGTGGGGCCCCACATCCTTGCTCTTTGTCCCAGAGGGAGACATTGCCTCATCCCTGAAGGCTGCTTGCTTCAGACACAACCCTGAGAAATGGCCCTGGTAAAGATTAGTCAAGGCCTTGAATTCTTGGTACACCCAGCAAAACATGTAGGAGCACAAGAGACACACATAACTAAGAACCCATGAGTAAATTGGTTTCCTGGGCCATATGCTGCCTTGGGTTGGGGAAGAGAAAAAGGAGTGGAAAAGGAGGTGAGAGAAGTAGGGTAATTGAAAGCCCTGTTGCTGAAGGCCTTGTATGGGTGACATGCTATGGCATTTGATCTTTACCCTGCATATCAATCTCCAGCACAAATTTGAATTACTGCATTCCCAACAACAAATATTTTTTGTCATTTAATGCCAACATATGTATATTTATTTATAAATCATATACCCACACCACTACATTACTCTATCATGTGCACTTTAAAACATACATAAAAGTAGATTTAAGAAGGGGGAGTTAAAATACATCAATATATTAAATATTAGGTATAATATTTTCTTGGTGATTATAACCTAATTTGGGGACCATTACAGTTTAGCATAGATAATCTTTGGAAATGTATTCATGACATCACAATTTATTTTCTACGACCCGCTTACCAGTAACTGGGGTTTCTTACCAAAAATTGCTACAGTGAACATCCTTGAGCAGCTATTCTTGTTTAACTATGTCCATAGAGGACATTTTTTTTGTAATAGAAATGTTCAGTCAAATAGTATGTGCTTTTTACATTCTGGTGAATAATCTTAAACTGCCCTACAAAAAAGCTGCACCAATTTACTTTCCAAACTATAGTCTATAAAGACCACTTTTTCCACTCCTCCAAGACTAGGTATCAATCTTAAAATTTTTGTCCAAACCAATAGGTAAGAAATAATGCCACGTCAGGCCAGGTGCTGTGGCTCATGCCTGTAATCCCAGCACTTTGGAAGGTGAGGCGTGTGGATCATTTGAGGTCAGGAGTTCAAGACCAGCTTGGCCAACATGGTGAAACCCCATCTCTACTAAAATTACGAAAAGTAGCCAACTGTGGTGGTGCATGCCTGTAATCCCAGCTACTCGGGAGGATGAGAAAGGAGAATCGCTTAAACCTGGAAGGCGGAGGTTGCAGTCAGCGGAGATTGCACCACTGCAGTCCAGCCTGGGTGACAGAGTGAGACTACGTCTCAAAAAAAAAAAAAAAAAAAATTCGAACAGCCTTCCTGATATTTCTTCTCTTTCTTTCTTTCCTCTCTCTCTTTCTTTCTTTCCTTCTTTCTTTTCTCTTTCTTCTTTCTTTCTTTCTCTCCTTCTTTCTCTCTCTCTTTTTTCCCTTCCTTCCTTCCTTCCTCCCTCCCTCTCTCCCTTTCTCTCTTTTTCTCTTTCTTTCTTCTCTTTCTTTCCCTCCTTTTCCTTCCTTCCTTCCTCCCTCCCTTCCTCCCTTTCTCTTTTTTCTCTCTCTTCCTTTCTTCTTTCTTTTTCTCTCTCTTCCTTTCTTCTCTTTCTTTTTCTCTTTCTTTCCCTCCCTTCCTTCCCTCCCTCCCTTCCTCCCTTGCTTTTTGTCTCTCTTTCTTTCTTCTCTTTCTTTCCCTCCTTTCCCTTCCTTTCTTCCTTCATTCCTTCCTTCCCTCCCTTTCTCTCTTTTTCTCTCTCTTCCTTTCTTCTCTTTCTTTCTCTCTTTCTTTCTTCTCTTTCTTTCCCTCCCTTCCTTCCCTCCCTCTCTCCATTCCTTCCTTCTTTCCTCCCTTCCTCCCTCCCTTTCTCTCTTTTTCTCTCTCTTCCTTTCTTCTCTTTCTTTCTCTCTTTCTTTCTTCTCTTTCTTTCCCTCCCTTCCTTCCCTCCCTCCCTCCATTCCTTCCTTCCATCCTTTTTGAGACAAGGTCTTGCTGTGTTGCTCAGGGTGGCTTACTGCAGCCTCAACCTCCTGAGCCTAAGTGATCCTCCCATCTCAGCCTCCCAAGTAGCTGGGACCACGGGTGCACACTGCTGTGCCAGGCTAATTTTTAAATATTTTGTAGAGATGGAGACTCACTATGTTGCCCAGGCTGGTCTCGAACTCCTGGACTCTAGTGATTCTCCTGCCTTGGCCTTCCAAAGTACTGGAATTGCAGGTGTGAGCCATCATGCCCAGCCCAGTATTTCTTTAACAATGAATAAGTTCAAATATTTTTCGTTGGCTTTAAGCCTCTAAATTGCCTATTATCCCTCCTATGTCACTTTCTTTTTCTTTTTTTTTTGAGATGGAATCTTGCTCTGTTGCCCAGGCTGGAGTGAAATGGGTTCAAGTGATCCTCCCATGTCAGCCTCCTGAGTAGCTGGGATTACAGGCATGCACCACCACGCCCAGCCAATTTTTGTGTTTTTGGTAGAGACGGGGGTTTCACCATATTAGCCAGGCTGGTCTCGAACTCCTGACCTCAGGTGATCCACCTGCCTTGGCCTCCCAAAGTGCTAGGATTACAGGTGTGAGCCACTGTGCCCCACCAACATTTTTTTTTAATTAATCAAATGTATCAGTGACTTTTCTGTAGGTACTTATGCCTGGAGTGGCATGAAGTGGGTGTCTCAGCATCCATAGCCTTGATGACAGATTAGGAGTCAGTGTGAACAAAGTAACAAAGTAGACTTTATTGTTTGTGATGTGGGGATGCGGCAAAGCAAAGACCAGCAAAAGGGAGGCAAGGTAGGAAGCTCTTAGGATAGCCAGGTAGTTAGATCACATGGGAAATATGAGTATGGGCTCTGGAGTCAGACTCTGGGGTGCAGATCCCAAGAGTAATATTGATAGAGTGACTTTGGGAAGTGGGGCAGGTGACTGACCTTCCTGTGCCTCAGTTTCTTCATGTAGAAATTATTAGTATTTCATTGAAAGCTTAAATGAGATAAGATATCATGGTGCCTGGCATACAGTGATTGCTTTCTAGAAAAGAAATAAAGGGAACTTGAGCTAGGTTGTAGGAGAAATGGAAAGGAATAGACATACTGAAAGACAGAGTCTTTAGGCCTGGGAGACGAGTAAATGTAGATAAGGGAGATTGAGATAAGTGAACAGCATCTTTCTGTGATTAAGGTCAGGACCATATTAATGAAAGCAACAACCAAACACTGTGACCCTGTGGCACAGAGTTTCAACAAAGAGATCCTGGAGCCAGAGAGCTTGTCCAGATTCCAGCTGTACACACCCTCACTAGCTTTGTAACATTGGACAAATCAATGTCTTGAGTTTTTTTTTTAGGTGGGTGGCGGGGGGATTGTGTGGACAGAGTCCTACTGTGTCACCTAGGCTGGAGTACAGTGGCAGGATCTTGGCTCACTGCAACCTCTGCCTCCAGGGTCCAAGCGATCCTTGTGCCTCAGCCTCCCAAGAAACTGGGATTACAGGTGTGGGCCACCATGTCCAGTTAATTTTTATATTTTTAGTAGCGATAGGGTTTTGCCATGCTGGCCAGGCTTGTCTAGAACTCCTGACCTCAAGCAATCCACCTGCCTCAGCATCCCAAAGTGCTGGGATTTCAGGCATGAGCCACTGCGCCTGGCCATAATCAATTAATAGCTCTCTACCTTGGCTTCTTCACGTGAAAGTGATGAATAATTATATCTATCTCATATGAAAAAACAAAAAGTGAGGAAATACATGCGAAGCACCTAGACCACTATCTGGCATAGAGTATGTACTTTAAAATATTAGCTGTTATTTGGGTATGGACCTGTAGTCCCAGCTACTCAGGAGGCTGAGGCAGGAGGATTGCTTGAGCCTAAGAGTTCAAGGTTGTAGTGCGCTGTGATTGTGCCTGTGAATAGCCACTGCATTCTAGCCTGGACCACATAGTGAGACCCCATCTCTGAAAAAAAATTAGCTGTTATTATTAATCTTTTTTTGTGCTATAACAGGTCCTTTTTTACTCTCATCTTATTTTAGTTTTCTGAGATCCTTATTTCTTTCAGTATGCATCCACCTATTGCCAAAATGCTGTTCTTGTTTTCACTGGGTCCTAAATTTGGGGGCTTTCTTAAGCCTGCCCTTCTATATTCTAGATCTTTCTTATTCTCTGCTAAGCTAATAATATTCTATGTTATTAATAGGCATTGATAGCTTCAATTTATCCCTCCCAGATGACATTTGCATTTTAACAAGAGTTTTCAAGGCCTTGACTCAAAGGAGTGAGTAATGTGGTTATTTTAGGTATCCTGGCAGAGGGAAATAGTCCTGGGGCTGGGAGAGCTTTCCTAAACTCTAAATTTATATCACGCCAGCAGCTGCCTACTCTGCTCACTCAGAATATAATGTGGGGGCTGTAGTGGTGGTCAGGGAACAAATTCAATCAATTAACTAGTATTTTTATCACCAGGAACTGTATTAGGTAGTGTGGGGAAGAAAATGAAGATTAATAATACTTGTTTCAAGAAATACATAATCTAGTTGAAGAAATCAAGATGTATAAACATTTTTTAAAAATCTGTTCTCATTGCCAAGGTCAAGACAGACCTGAGAACTTAGCCTACTGGTCAATATACTGGTGTGAGGTCCAGGGGGCCATATCAAACCAGGGGGAAGATTACCTAGAAAGCTGCTCATAAGATTACATCACCACAGAGCTGAAGCAAGAGCAACTGCTTATAAATGGAGCAGGGTCTGCAGTCAGAGCACACTGAAGAGGGAGATCCTGCACTGTTACGTGTCAGATGCAGGGGCTGCATGAAGAATTAACAGAAATTGAGAGCCTGGTGCAGGGCAGGTGAAAGGCAGGCGGAATCCACATAACCTGGAGGAGGATTTCTTTCAAATGAATTCTAACATGTCTTGCTTAGTGGGGGATGGGCTTCTTAAAGGAATCAAATCGGGATGAATAAATTACAAGATCTGTTTCCTCATTTGTGAAATGAGGAAGGATGAAATACATCAGCACTAAAGTGAAACTAAAGGCTAAGCTGATTAAGCCCACCAACACTAACCTGCTTTGCTTGCTTTTAATCCCTTACTTCTAGTTGATCTTAAAACTCCCACTAGCTTCCTTACAGACAACATCTCTGACTGTGGGTCATTATAGTAACGGCGTTTAACGTGGTTTTTCAGGAACTGTAGGAACGCTCTTGTTCAGCTGAAGTTGGTTGAGACCACTGACCCTTCAGCTGGGCCTGTGCAGGTGCCTATAGAGTGACATTTTGATGTCAGAGGACCAAAAATTCCACCCTCAGATCATGTTAATGCCACCATTTTCTGCACATGTGTCCTGTGAAAAGCATGTAGCTCAATTACATTTGCACAGAAACCCTAATTACCTCACATTTACTACCTGTCAATCACCTTTACCCATACTTTGGACCACCCAGATTTCTATCCCATAAGAACCCTCAAGCCCTATTTTTGGGGAAGTAGATTTGAAAGCTGTTGTCCTGCCTCCTTGCTTAGCTGCCTTGTGAATAAAGTCTTTCTCTTTTGCAAAATTCTTCATCTCAGTGATTGACTTGCTGTGCGTGGGCAGAACAAAGCTGGCCAATAACCAAGTTTCTCCCAGCTCTAGGGACCTATAAGTCAATCATCCTAAAACCAGACAAGAAGGCAGTAATGAATAGCATTTAAATAAGCCATATAGACCCATGGTTTATGATTTGGTTTCCCAAACCATAGTCCACCAGGATTCTTTCATTCACCTGCTGTGAAATCTTTTAATGTTCTTACACTGTCACTTGAATCTGTTAAGAAAATGTAGATATTTTAGTTTTCCAAAACGTTAGTTGCCTGCTTTACAATTTCTTGCAAGGCAGGAGAAGGGAAAAAAAAACAAAACAAACAAACAAATTTAGCCCAATTCAATGACTTAAATTATCTTTTGGATCTTTGGTCTTTCAGTTTTTACCCTTCTTCTCCCCTCATATGATCACCTCAATGGATGCAGAAAGAGCATTTGACAAAATATGTCTCTTGGTGTATTTGTTTATATAACCTTGTAGCATCGAGGGGAGGGGAGTCCTTGGTTCATACAGTGCCTTCTGGCTCCTTACTGTACCTCGTTGATGCCAGGCCCGAAAGCATTCAAAGCTAAAGCTATTGCCTAGTGTGATTTGATGCTGTGTAAACTCCTTGAGATTTGGTTATGACTTCCGTTTACCCCTGGCCCAAGAACCCTCCTCCCCAAACAACTTCTTCCCTGACTAGCACTTTCTCTTGTAACCACCAGCCAAGCTTTCAACTATAACTGAATCTCATCCAGGTCACATTTCCCAAACCATTCTCACCACTTGATTTACTTTGAGGAACTTGTGTCCCTGATGGATTGTGGGCAATTGACCAGGTGGTGGCATTCCAGATGTTCAGCGTGAAGCAGAACAAAAGCTTCCTTCTTGCTCACAAAGGTCCCCAACCTATCTGTGTTTCTATGTTTCCTTCCTTAGCTTCTTCATCCATTCAATGAATATACATTGAGAACCTACCTTGTGCTAGGCCCTCTGCTAGGTGATGGTGACATAATGGTGAACAAGACAGATAGTGTCCTTGCCCTCATGGAGTATATGTATAGGGTAATGGGGGAAACACATGATAAAGAGGTCAGCAAACAAGTTCATAAGTACAAATTTTTAAGTGCTTTGGAATATACAAATAGGATTCTGTAGTTGAAAATAATAAAGGAGACCTATTTTAGAAGAAGTGGTTTGGTGAAGGTTTTTCTGAGAAGACACTTGATTTGAGAAGGAAGAGAAGCAGCCAACTAAGTGAAGATGTGGAGAGTAATTCAGACTTAAGGACAAGCAAGTGCAAAGGTCCTGGATGGGAAAAAGTCTCCAGATGGATTGGAAAAGGATCCATAGATGTAAGATTTTCCTTCCATTCTCATAAGCAAATGACATAATCTTCAGGTATGACTAAGACTACCACATAGTCATGCTAAGGATTAAATAAGGCCCAGTTATTAAATAAGTTTGTAGTATATTTCAAAATTAGGTAGTGTGATGACTGGAGTTTTGTTCTTGCTTGAGATTGATTTGGCTCTTCAGGGATTTTTTTCATGGTTCCATACAAATTTTTGAATTGTTTTATCTATTTTTGCAAAAAAGGTCATTGGAATTTTAATAGGGATTGCATTGAATCTATAGGTTGCTCTGGGTAGCATGGACTTTTTAAGAATATTAATTCTTCCAATGCATGAACATGAGATATCTTTCCATTTATTTTTGTCTTCAATTTATTTAATCAATGTTCAACTCTGTCAATTTTTACTTCATATGTTTTGGTGGTCTCTTATTAGTTACGTAGCTGTTTATAATTGTTACCTTTTGCTGTATCAAACCTTTTATTATAATATCCTTCTTTGTCTCTTGTAAACTTTTTTTTACTTAAAATTTATTTTGTATGATATTAGCATATCCTCCATTGCTCTCTTCTGGTTACTATTTTCATGGAATATTATTTTCTATCATTCCATTTTCAACCTATTTGTGTCTTTGGATCTAAAATGAGTATCTTGTAGATAGTACATAGTTGGATCATTTTTTTAAATGCATTCTTTCAATCTCTGTCTTTGGAGAGTTTAATTCATTTACATTTAAAGTAATTACTGACTAGAAGAGTCTGACATCTATCAATTAGTTGTTTTCTATTTGTCATATACATTTTTGTTCCTCATGTCTTCTTTTGTGTTTAGTTGACTTTTTGTAGTGAAATGTTTACATTTCTTTCTCTTTTCCTTTTGTGTATGTTCTATAGCTATTTCCTTTTGGTTATCAAGGGGATTACATTTAACATCCTCAAGGCATATCACTCAAATTTAAATTTATTCCAGTTTAACCTCAATAATATACAAAATTTTTACTCTTTTATATCTGTATCCTTATTCTTTTTGTTGTTGATGTCACAAAATTATACCTTTAAACAATTACAATACATTGTATTATAAAAATAAATACTTTCAAAAATGCATGTCTTAAATTATGTAGAAAACAAAATTTGGAGTTTCAAACCAAAGTTACAATAATTATAAGTTTTAGATTAATAATTGCTTTTAAAATGTATTAATCTCTTAAATCATACAGAAAACAAAAAGTAGAATTACAAGCCATTGTTACAATAATACTAGCTTCTATAATGCTCATGTACTTACCTCAACTAAGACCTTTAGTTCTTCATATGGCTTCAAGTTACCATCTAGTGTTCCTTCATTTCATCCTGTAGGACTCCCTGGAGCATTTCTTGTAGGGCAGGTCTAGTGGTAATAAACTCCTTCTGATTTTGTTTATCTGAAATGTCTTAATTTCTTCCTCACTTTTGAAGGAGAGTTTTGCCAGATACAAGAGTCTTGGTTGACAGTTTTTTTTCTCTCAGCACTTAATATATCAGCCCACTTCTGCTGGCCTCTAGAGTTTCTCATGAGAAATCTGCTGAAAATCTTATTGAGGATTCCTTGTATATAAAAGTTGCTTCTCTCTTGCTGCTTTCTCTTTATTTTTGGCTTTCAGCAGTTTGATTGTAATGTGTCTCAATGTGGGTATCTTCGAGTCAATCCTACTTGGAATCAGTTTAGCTTCTTGAATGTTTATATTTATGTCTTTCATTACTTTTGGAAAGTTCTTGGCCATTATTTTTTCAAATAGTCTCTCTTCTCCTTCTCTCTGTTCTCCTTCTGTGACTCACACAATGTGTATATTGGTTAGCTTGATTGTATTGCACAGGTCCCTTAGGCTCTGTTAATTTTTCCTCAATCTTATTTCTTTGTGTTACTCAGTCAGTAATTTCTATTGTCCTATCTTCAAGTTTGTTGAGTTTGTTGATCCTTTCTTCTGTCTGCTCAAATATTCAAATCTGCATTTGAATCTTTCTAGTGAATGTTTCATTTCAGTTATTGTACTCTTCAATTCCAGAATTTCTTTGCAGTTTGTGTTTAGGTTTTCTATCACATTGTTGATATTTCCATTTTGTTTTTATACCATTTTCTTGACTTTCTCCATGTCTTCTTTTAGTTCTTTGAGTATCTTTAAGACAGTTGTTTTAAAGTCTTTGTCTAGTAGATCTGCCATCAGGTATTTTCTAAGAACAGTTTCTGTTGGTTTATTTTTTTCTTTTGAATGAGCCATGCATTCCTGTTTCTTTATAAGCCTTGTGATTTTTTTGTGGAAAACTGACATTTTAATCTAATAGTATGTTAACTCTAGAAATCAGATTCTCTCCTTTCCTCAAAATTTGCTGTTTTTTTGTTTTGTTCTTGTTTGTTTTTTGTTGAATGTTATCTCTGTGCCAAGGATCAGACTGAAGCGTGAACTTAAGGGTATTCATAGGCCCTTTCTGAACCTGGGCCTTTCCCTGAGCGTGTACAGTGACGTTCTAATTTCCCTTATATATCCAGCTGCTTTTGAATGTCCTAGTCTTAAGTGCCTGGCTCCTAAAAAAAAGGAAAAAAAGAAAAATAAAGTGGCAGTGTTGTTGTTGAAATGGCAGCCCCTTAGTGCCCTGGAAGTCACTTCAGTCATGGGAGACAGGATTGCAATAATGGGGGGAGATGCACAAACAATGGCCACCTGCCTGTTTCTCTGCATCTCGGTGATCAGAAGCAGCAATCAGCAGGTAGAGCACAGACTCATGATATTTGGAAGACATGATCCTTTTTGCTCATCCTGGCTTCTGCAGCTTACATACAGGCTCTCCAGGAACATGTACACAGCTGTCTGCTGTGGGACTACACAGTGGGGGATGGGTAGCTGTTGTTATTATAAGAGCTGAAATTGACCAAAATTAACCTCAATTTACCATCCATGCCTTTTCCTAGAAGTTACAAGCCTTTAATAGATGTCAGAGTTCAAAAAATCTTATATCACACAAATTCTGCCAGTGCCATTGTTACTAGTTGAGGAGACAGATTTATGGTGCTTCCTACGGTGCTATCTTCCCAGAATCTTCTCTTCTCTCTCCTTCTCTCCTCTTAAGAATTACTACAAATTCAAATTTATAAAAGCAGAGCAAACATGGTGGCACATGCCACCTGTAATTGTCATTAGGCTGAGGTGGAAGGATTGCTTGAGCCCAGAAGTTCAAGACTAGCCCAGGCAACATAGTGAAACCCTGTTTCAAAGGAAACAAAACAAAAAAACCAAATTAATAAAAGCAAGTCGAGCATTGTGGCTCACATCTGTAATCCCAGCATTTTGGGAGACCAAGGTGGGTGGATTGTTTGAGGTCAGGAGTTTGAGACCAGCCTGGCCAACATGGTGAAACCCCGTCTCTACTAAAAATAGAAAAATTGGCTGGGCATCATGATGCATGCCTATAATTCCAGCTACTCAGGAGCCTGAGGCAGGAGAATCACTTGAGCCCAGGAGGCAGAGGTTGCAGTGAGCTGAGATCTCACCATTGCACTCCAGCCTGGGTGACAAAGGGAAACTCTTCCCCCGACCAAAAAAAAAAAAAAAAAAAAAAAAAAAAAAACTCAAAAAACCCCCAAATTCATAAAAGCAGAGTACAATGTTCTTTTTAAACTTAATTTTTTATTTTGGGTCTTACTATGTTGCCCAGACTTGTCTTGAACTTCTGGCCTCAAGTGATTCTCCTGCCTTGGCTTCCGAAAGTATTGGGATTACAGGCATAAGTCATCACACCCAACTATCAGTGTTCACTTGAATTGGTAATGGCTTTTATTGTTATGCTCATATTCATTCATATAATAATATTTATTAACATGTATGAAAAATCACCATAGGTTTTTCATTTGTTTGATTTTTTTCTTGTTGTAATCTTGATTATTCTTCTCAAACTCTTTTTTCTGCTGAAAATTAGAAATGAGTGGGATAGAAGGATTGTTGTAAAAATGTTTGATAAGTGCCAATATAGCCCATAAATCAATGGCTGGATTGATATGGAAAAGCTTTAGGGTGATGTGGGGTAGAAAAATCATGTAGAGGTTTAAGCTGCTATTTGAGTCTCCCACCACTTGGGAGAAGGCTAATCTGGCAAGAATTGTGGTTCCTGGGACTAGAGATGGAGTAGGGACTCCCAACCCAATTCAGTGGTAAGTTTGAAATCAGAGAAGGGCATAAAGCTGAAAACAGTTGTACAGTAGTACTGACATTGAAGGTGTTGTAAGGCAAGCTCTAGGGGCAGCTGAAGGGAGCTGGAGGCAGCAAGGACAGCCAGTTTTGAAACAGGAGTCATAGCTTCTGTGGTCTCACATTCTTTGCGTAGCAGTCAGAAGCTTTGGCTAGGCTGGATACTGCGAGTGTATTAAGAGTAGAACCAGACAGTATTACTTGCTTTCTTATTCTCCTTTAAAACTATCTGGGCTATCAGCTTCCCCTGCTCTGTCTCCATGCCTTTGCTTAATTGTATGCAGAAAGTCAAGTTATTGTGATCAAACTAGCTGACATAAGGGTAGGTAGACTTCCTTGTGTGTTCTTTGCTAACCTCACCATCTGACAGTCAGCATGCTGTCAACTCTCCATTATCCGGACTGCTGAACCACTGCAATTGAGCAATCATAAATCCTGAAATATCCCCATAGAGTAAGACTTTGGATATCCTGGTCAACCTCTGGAGAAGCAAGACTAAAGACAGGCTACTTCCTTGATCCTGGGTGTCCATATGCAACTGTATTTAGCATAGAAAGTCTTGGAGTTTGCTAGTTTTCTCCTGGAAACACAGCTGCAGTCTCTCCACTCTTAATTTTGAATGTTGTGCTTAGAGCAGAACCACCTGTCTCTGTATCTGTATTTTCTTTCCAAAGAGCTGAGTGATTGCCTAGAACAGCTGTGGGTATTTGTGTTTTATTTTTATAAACCCTAAGCAACTGAGTGAAAAGCAAAGCCGATTATGTCATTGAGTCCTTTAATATGTATGAACAGGAAAGCAGAAAACTGAGTTAGCCATAGCAAATACAAGGTTTACAAAGAAGAAGAAACACTGAATTTTGCTGGGGAATCAATGAACAAGAGGCAAAATGTTTGCATTTTGGGGAAAGACTTTTTATTTTATCTTCATTCAGATAAATGATCTTTACACGACGTCTTTTTAAATCCTGCAAACACTGAATTTATCACAAGATGTAAGAGAAGTATAGTGGAGAACATGCTACATAGAAGTCTGGCAAAGAGAGTCAGGTTTTTATGTGCACCAACCCCTACACATTTGTTTGTTCCTCTTTGCTCTGTTTAAAATAACTTCCTCTTTGTCTTTGAATTGTATAGCGTTTAAATGCCACTGTAAAGTTAAGCCTCCACTCTGAAAACTTATTTGTGCTATCAAAACATTGTCAAGAATCTAGATATCGCAAGAACAGAAAACCAAACACCGCATGTTCTCACTCATAGGTGGGAACTGAACAATGAGATCACTTGGACTCCGGAAGGGGAACATCACACACCGGGGCCTATCATGGGGAGGGGGGAGGGGGGAGGGGGGAGGGATTGCATTGGGAGTTATACCTGATGTAAATGACGAGTTGATGGGTGCTGACGAGTTGATGGGTGCAGCACACCAACATGGCACAAGTATACATATGTAACAAACCTGCACGTTATGCACATGTACCCTAGAACTTAAAGTATAATAATTAAAAAAAAAAAAAAAGAATCTAGATAGCTAGAGCCAGATTTCTGGCATTTATGCCAAATGCCAGAGGATCTTTGGCTACTGACTATCACTGGAGAGTCTTTAGGTCAGTGTAAGTGAGAAGATCACCTTATTTAGTATTGTGTAGCAACTTACTTGGAATTACAAGTCTTTTGGATCCTTGAGGGCTACATTTTGGTGGTGGTGTTGTTGTCGGTGGTGGTGGTGGTAACATTTCAATAAGTCAACCAAGTGGAATTTCTAATCTTAATATGGCAACCCATAGAATCCTTCTACCTAAAAAATTGTCACAAAATTTAGGGTATTTTATTCTCTTCTTTTCCTTACTTCCCTTCTTATTTTAAGGTGAATCCAGTTTATCTCAGTTGCATTTTTTTCTCCTTCAATATAAAAATGCTATAAAATTATTATTTCTAAAACTTTGGAAAATATAGAAAAACTAAAAATAAGAACAATCCTATTCCCAAGGGCAGGTGTTGAGAGTGTCTCTCTCAATCCTGGCCCAGGTTTGTTTTTATTTTTGTTTTGTTTCATAATTGTGACCATATTGTATGTATGATTTTGTTTTTGTGAAAATTAGCACTGTCATAGGATTTCTCCAATATTATTAAAATTATGTAAACAATTCTTACTCTTCCTGTTTCATTTCTTCTCTTCCCTTCCCTTCTCTTCTTTAAAAGTGTTTATTGCCTTCCCTCTTTCCTTAATCAAATACCATTAAGAAGACTTCTGCTTTTGGACAAGACAGAATAATAAGAACGGGGTTTTTCCTCTAGCGTATTAGGAGGTGGTGGTGTGAGTTCAAGCACGTCATGGCAATTAGAGTTCATGAGACATAATACCAAAGAAGAGAGGTCTGCACAGAGAGAAGGCTCTGGAGATCTGAAGAGCATCCCCTTTGAGTTTTCATCTGAGAACTGAACAGCATGTGTGTGTGTCAAGAAACTACTCAAGTTTTCTAAGAGGAAGAATCACTGGGGTTCACATAGGGCTTGGAAGAGTTTGTATTCCCACATGCCAGAGTGGATAGAACTCATAATTTGTGAATGTTAGATAGTATATTCAGAAGGATAATGTCTCAACAGTGGGGTGAAATTAATCCTAGGTTAAAAGCTGCTCGGATCCTGGGTAAAACAAGTATAAAAGCAGGTCTCAAAGGATCAAACTGTTTCCAAGTAATTTAATTCCAAGAACAAAGCTCAAGAATATTTACAGAAATATAGAAAAAATCCAGTACCTAACAAGATAAAATTAATGATGTCTGGGATCCAATAAAAATATTACCAAATATGCTAAGCAGCAGGAAATATGAGCCATAATGAAAAAAAGCAATCAATAGAAAGAGACTCAGTAGTAATATAGATGACAGAATTAAATAACATTAAAACAGATACTGTAATTATATTTCTTATGGTCAAGAAGGTAGATTATATCCTGAGTATGTTAAAAAGGGACATGAAAGATATTTTTTAACTGTATTTTTTAAACTGTTGTTTAACTATAAATCAAACTTCTAGAGATAAAAATATAATACCTGAAAGAAAAAATACATTGGATGGAATTAACAGCAGATTAGTCACTTTAGAAGGAAAGATTAATGAACATAAAGGCAGAGCAATAGAAACTATTCAAAAGGAAGCAAACTAAAAAGACCAATAAAAGTGAATACAGCCTCAGGGAGTTTAGGGCAAGTTTAAGCAGCCTAATACACACATAATGGGAGTTCCCAAAGGAAGTAAGTGGGAACAGGAAAAAAAATAATGGCTAAAACTTTTCCAAGTCTAATGAAACCTCTAAACCACACAGATTCAAGTAGCTCAGTCAATGCCAAGTATGAGAGACATGAAGAAAACTATGCTAAGTCACATCATAATCAAATTGGTTAAAACTAGTAATAAAGAGAAAAACAATAAAAGCAACCAGAGAAAAAGGACACATATGGAAAAAAGAATGAAGATTAGAATTATCACAGACTACTAACCAGAAACAATGCATGTTACAAGACAGTGTACAAACATCTTTAAAATACTTAAAGAAAAAAACTGTCAACTTAGCATTCTCCAGCCAGCAAAAATATGTGTCACACAGTAAAGGTGTATTGAACATATGGTTACCATGACATATCAATTTTATTCCTAGGTTTGTATTCACACAAAACTTGTACACAAATGTTCATAGCATTCCTAATGATTAAAAAGTGAAAACAATTCAAATGTTCATCAAGTAATAAATGAATAAGTAAAATATGGTACACCCATACAATGGAAAATTACTTGGCAATAAGAAGAAATGAAGTACTGATACATGCAACATGGATGAACCCTGGAAAAGTTATGGTAAGTGAAAAAAACAGTAAAAGATGACTGACTATTTTATGATTCCCCTTATGTGAAATATCCAGAAAGCAAGTCTGTAGTGACACAAAGTAGACTAACAGTTGTTTAGGGCTGGAGGTGGGAGGAGAAAATGGAAAGTGACAGATAAAACAAGTTAGGATTTCTTTATGGAGAACAGAAATGTGGCAATGGATGCATAATCTTGTGTATATCCTAAAAATATTGAAATATACATTTTAAAAGGGTGAATTGTATGGTATTTGAATTATATCTCAATAAAACCATTAAAATGATGATAAAGGTGAAATATTTTTTCAGATATAAAAAGCTGAAAGATTAATCAGCAAAAGACCTGAACTAAAATATTAAAGGAAGTTTTCAGGTAGAAGGAAGATGATACCACATGGAAATCTGAATCTACACAATGGGATAAAGAACACCAGAAATGATAAATAATGTGGGTAAATATAAATATCCTTTTCTTTTTTCTTTTTTGGAAGACAGGGTCTCACTTTTTCACCTAGGCTGGAGTGCAGTGGCACCGTATCAGCTAACGGCAACCTCTGCCTGCTGGGCTCAAGTAATCCTCCCACCTCAGCCTCCCAAGTAACTGGGACTACAGGCATGCACCATCACATCCAACTAATTTTTGTAATTTTTTTTTTGTAGAGTAAAGGTTTTGCCATTTTTCCCAGGCTGGTCTCAAACTCGTGAGCTCAAACAATCAGCCGGCCTCAGCCTCCCTAAATTCTGGGATTACAGGCGTGAGTCACAGCACCCAGCTTCCTTTTCTTTTTATTTAAAATATTTCTTTTTCCTTTTTCTTTTTTTTAAATTTTGAGATAGAGTTTCACTCTCGTTGCCCAGGCTGGAGTGCAATGGTGTAATCTCGGCTCCACAACCTCCACCTCCTGGGTTCCAGTGATTCTCCTGCCACAGCCTGCTGAGTAGCTGGGGTTATAGGCATGTGCCACTATGCCCAGCTAATAGTGTATTTTTAGTAGACCCAGAGTTTCTCCATATTGGTCAGGCTGGTCTCGAACTCCCAACCTCAGGTGATCCTCCCACCTTGGCCTCCCAAAGTGCTGGGATTACAGGCATGAGCCACCACACCTGGCCTTAAAATATTTCTTTAAAATATGACTGACTAAAGCAAAAAAAGTATGATGGACTTTATAACAATACAAAAGTAAAACGTGTAAAAACAAGACCAAGACCAGAATGGGAAGAGCTGGAACTTTACTATTGTAGCGTTTTAATGTTATACATAACATGGTATAATATTAGGTGTAAATATTTAGATGTAAAATCTAAAGCAACCACTACAAAAACCATACTAGAAGTTATAGCTAGTAAGCCAACAAGGGATATAAACTAGAATCATAATTAATCCAAAAAAGGAAGTAAAAGAGGCAAAAGGGGACAAAGAATAGGTGGGACTACTAGAAAAGCAACAAAGAAGGTAGATTTAAACAGTCACATCAACGATCACATTAAATGTAAATGTTCTAAATTCTCTAATTAAATGCAGATAGTCTACTTTTTTTTTTTAAAGCAAGACCACACTACATTCATGCATTGCTTAACAACAAGGATGCATTCTAACAAATGCCTCATTAGGCTATTTCCTCATTGTGTGAACATCACAGTGTGTACTTACACAAACCTAGATAGTATAGCCTTCTATATACCTAGGTTATATGATATAGCCTATTGCTCCTAGGCTACAAACCTGTATAACATGTTACTGTACTGAATACTATAGGCAAGTATAGCACAATGATAATTATTTGCATATTTAAACATAGAAAAGGTACAGTAAAAATGGAGTTTTATAATCTTATAGAACCACCATTGGTTCCATATATAGCCCATCATTAACTGAAACATTGCTATTTGATACATGACTTTATATGCTGCCTACAAGAAACTCACTTTAAATATAGAGACACAAGTAGGTTTGTGATGGCCTCTTATTGGGTTGACTTGGATTGACTTAACTAAATTTCCTGTAATTCCCCTTCCTGTATATACCCTATTAGAGTAGACCACAGGAAAGATTCTTATGGGCTATTTGAAGGGTAGAAGCAAGACAGCAGCCATTTGGTTGCTCACACACATTGTCTTTTATCTGCTAACTCACCACATTTATCCTGAAGCAGGGCTTCACCTGCAGTTGCTCTGCATTCTCCTGAATCATTCAGCTTCTCTGATTTCTTGGCCAGCTCTGTGTTGAAGAACCTAGCTTCTGCAGGACATCCATACCATCAAGAAACTTCAGAAACTAGTAAAAGAAGAGCAAACTATACAAAAAGGAAGCAGGAGAAAGGATATAATAAGAAAATAAATGAAATAGAAAATAAGCAAATGGTATAGAAAAATCAGTGCAACTAAAAGCTGGTTTTATAAGAATATTAATAAAGCAAATAAATCTCAAACCCAACTGATCAGAAGAAAATAGAGAAGGTAATAATAAAAAAAAGAAAATAGAAAAGATATAAATTACCATAAGCATGGGTGAGAGAGTTGACATCACTATAGGTCATACAGATAAGAGAATAATATATAAATATTGTGAGTAATTTTATGACAATAAATTCCACTTACGTGAAATAGACAGATTCCTTGATAGACTCAAACTAGCCAAACTCACTCATGAAGAAACAGATAACCAGAGCAGTCCTCTATCCATTAAAAAAATTGAATTTGTGGTTAAAAGCCTTGCTATAAAGAAAACTGCAGTGTTAGCTGCTTTACTAGTCAGGTCTACTAATAATTCAAGAAAGAAATAACACTAATTCTTCATGAACTCTTCCAGAAAACTGTAGAGGAGGAACTACATGACAACTTATTCTGAGGCCAACATTACTTTGACACCAAAATTAGACAAAGACATTGCAAGAAAAGAAAAGTTCAGACAAATACACCTCATGAACATAGATGCAAAAATTTTTAACAAATTTTAGTAAATTGAATCCAACAATACATGAAAGGACAATATGTCATAATGAAGTGGGACTTATCCATAGAATGGAAGATTGGCTGAATGGTTTCAAAAAAAAATCCAAGTTATTTATCTTATTAACTAAAAGAGGAAAACCATGGATCATCTCAACTGACAATAAAATGTGTTTGGAAAAATCCATCATCTGTTCCTGATTTTTTAAAAAAAACTGTCAGCAAACTCAGAACAGAAGGGAATTCACTCAACCTACAGGTCATTTCCAAAAACCTATAGCTAACATCATACTTAATGGTAAAAGACTGGATACTTTTTCCCTAAGATGAGGATCACATAAAAAATATATGTTCTTACTACTTCTATTCAATATTATAGTAGAGATTCTTCTTGCCAGTGAAATAAGGCAAGAAAAGGAGCTAAATTTGTCTTTATTCATAGAAGAAATGATCCTTTATGTAGAAAAAAAGTACAAAATATATTTTAAAGGCTATTTAAACTAGTCTGTGAGTTTAGTAAGATCAATTCATAATATTATACGATGAAATCATTTGTTTTTTTTACCAATAATGAATAATCACACATTGAAATTTAAGAATACCACTTATAATAGCAATTAAATATATGAAATGCTTAGTAATAAATTGAACCAAGGATGTGCATGGATTGTAAACTGAAAATTATAAAGCATTACAGAGAGAAATTCAAGGAGATTTAACTAAATGGAGACCTATGCCATGTTCATGAATTAAAAGACTAAGTACTATTAAGATGCCAAGTTTCCCTAAGCTGTAATCCCAATCAGAATTCCAACAAGATTTTTAAAAAAGTAATTGACAATCTAACTTTCAAATTTATATGGAAATACAAAGAACCTGAAATAACCAAAAACTTTGTAAAATAACAGGAAAGTTTGGGGACTGATTTCAAGACTTATTATAAAGATACAGTAATCCAGGCAGTGTAGTATCACCATAAATTTAAAAAACTAAACCAACGAAACAATATAGAGAGCCTGAAAATAGACCCATACATATATATGGTCAATTGATTTTTGACAAAGTTGCCAAGGAAATTCAGTGGGGGAAAGGAGAGTCTTTCAACAAAATGGCACTAGAAAAATAATATAAAGTAGGGCATGGTGGCTCATGCCTGTAATCCCAGCACTTTGGGAGGCTGAGGCAGGCAAATCGCTTGGGCTTAAGAGTTCAAGACTAGCCCAGGCAACATGGCGAAAACCCATCTCTACAAAAAAATACAAAAATTAGCCGAGCATGGTGGCACACTCCTGTAGTCCCAGCTACTTGGAAGGCTGAGGTGGAAGGGTCAATTGAGCCCTGGAGGAGGAGGTTGCATTGAGCTAAGATCATGCCACTGCACTCCAGCCTGGGTGACAGAGCAAGTCCCTGTCTAAACAAAACAAAACAAAACAGTTGCATGGATACCAAAATAAACCTCATCCCTTATGTCATATCATACAGGAAAATAAAGCTGAAATTGATCATATCCCTAAATAAAACAATAACATTTTTAGAATAAAACATAAGAGAAAACCTTGGTGATCTGTTTTTGTTGAAGTTTTTAAAACATAGCATACAAAGCAAGGAATAAAAAAGGAAAGTTAATTATTTGAACTTCACCACAAAATTAAAACACTTTGTGCATCACAGGCATTGTAAGAATGTGCAAGGGCAAACCACAGAATGAGAGAATATCTTTCTGAAAGATACCTGACAAAAGATTACAGTATAAAAAGAACTGTTACAACTTAAGAATATGAAGACCAAAAAAAAAAAAAAAAAAGAAAAAAGAAAGAAAGAAAAAAGCCTGTGAAAAATGGGCCAAACGCATAAAAGTTGATATAAGAATGGCAGATAGGCCCATGGAAAGATGCTTTATAGCCTTACTTACGAGGGAAATGCAAATGAAAACCACCTCACACCCACTAGAATGGCTAACGTTATAAAACCTGGTAAAATTACAAAGTACTGGGAGGGATGTGGATTAACTGGAACTCTCCTATATCGCTGGTGTAAAATGGCACGATGTGCTGGGGAGACATTTTGTTGGTTTCTTAAGAATTTAAGCCTGTACCTACCATACAACCCAGTCGTTGTCCTCTATGCATTGATCCAAGACAAAATAAACTTATGTTCACAAAATAAAAGCCTATGTAGTGAATGTTGATAGCAGCTTTATTTATAATAGATAAAAACTACAAGCAATGGCCAGGTACGGTGGCTCACGCCTGTAATCCCAGCACTTTGGGAGGCCGAGGTGGGCGGATCATCTGAGGTCAGGGGTTTGAGACCAACCTGGCCAACATGGTGAAACCCTGTCTCTACTAAAAATACAAAATTAGCCAGGTGTGGTGGTGCATGCCTGTAATCCCAGCTACTCAGGAGGCCGAGGTGGGAGAATCACATGTAACTGGGAGGAAGAGGTTGCAGTGAGCCGAGATCACACTATTGCACTCCAGCCTGGGTGATAAGAGTGAAACTCCATTTCAAAACAAACAAACAAACAACAACAACAAAAACCCACAAACAACCCAAATGCCCTTCAGTGGGTGAATAGATCAACACGCTGTGATTCATCCATGCAATGGAATACTTTTCAGCAATATAAACGGATGGACTGTTGATCCACGTAACAGAATGGATGACTCCCAAAATAATTATGCTGCATGAAAGAAGCCGAAGATGAGTGCATACAGTGTGATCCCATTATATAAAATGCAAACTAATCTATGGTGAGAGATAGCAGATCAGTGGTTGCCTGGGAACACAGAGGATTATTGTGGAGGGGGGCAGGAAGGAGAGATTACAAAAGGGCATAGGAAGCTATTTGAGGTGGATGATATATTAATTATCTTGACGGTGGTTATGATTTTATGGGTATATACATATGTCAAAACTCAACATATCGTTCACTTAAATATGTATAGTTTGCTGTATATCCATTATACCCCCATAAAGCTGTAAAACAAAAGCCATTAGGCAGATCCAAACAAGCAGTGTATAGAGGCAGGTTCAAATTAGAGTTTTGGGTGAGAGAAGGAGGGGGATGTAGAAAGATTGGACATTTACAGGATGATTCACAGAAGAGGAGCCAGGTTTTTCACTGTTGGAGTTGAGTACAATTACAGAAAAATAAAAGGAGACCAGAATGAACTTTGTGTTTTAGACTTTGTGGTATCAGTGTGAACCTCATGGTTTTTATGTGTGCAGATACAGAAATACAGAGAGATTTGATGTGTGTATACATTCATATACATCCTAACTGTATTCACAGAAAGGGACTGGGAATAGTCATGCCCCAGCTATGGTAAGCACATCTAGCATCTAGATTTTGACTTGTTAATATCACTTTTCAATGAAAGGAAGGAGCGCTTC
Source organism: Macaca mulatta (assembly GCF_049350105.2). Lineage (NCBI taxonomy): Eukaryota > Metazoa > Chordata > Mammalia > Primates > Cercopithecidae > Macaca > Macaca mulatta. Next base: position 111,658,847 of record NC_133417.1, read on the forward strand.
TTGGAGAAACATCAGATTCCAGGGCTGAGGCAGGGAATGTACAAGATGAACCTGAATATGCTTCTGTGCTAGGAAGCAAAGAAATTCTCAAATAATAATGAGGAGATAACAAAAGTTCTCAGAAGCCAGTTTAAAGAGGCTTTCATTGGCCACATCTGGTGATTTGAGCATCAAGATAAATAATGACAGTCACAGATTCTAATCTACTGAATAAAACACAAATATGTGGCTCCACACTGATAAAAGAAATAAATGAATAAATAAATGGGAAGGCAAGAGAAGTCTCCCTTACAGTAGAAAGCCAACTAATAAATGTAGAAAGATTGATGATATCAGAAAAATCTCCATTTGACAACTATCACAGCAATAATTAACATTAATGGATACCCAAACTAGTCAGTGAAAGTAGGGTTTAAATGAAATTTTACAGTCTCAAATTATCTCTCCAGAAAAATTTGCTAATTACAAAAGGGGAAAAACATGATTTTCTAGTTTTAGAAGCCTGGCAGACACTGTCTTGACCAAGAAAAGTTACCACCACCCGTAATGAGACTTTTATAGGTGCAAGATGGACCACCCCTCACCTCCAAAATTGGTTAAGATTTGAGACTGATGATGATACACACACACACACACACACACACACTCACACACACACACACACACCCCAAGAGGATAAAAAGAGATGTATTTATTACTCATATACTGAGGCTTCTGGGAAGAGTAGGGCAGGCTCCCAAACAAGTCTGGAAATGGCTGAGAAAGCACAGAGGGTGACTGGTTTTGATATTTTTATTGTGGTTAATGGGCTCTGGCTGGGGTGAAGGTTACCAGTTATGAGACAGGGCTCATGTACTTTGAACCTGCCATCAGCATCAAGCAACGAATCACCCGGGCTTTCTTATCAGCTTGCCAGGATGTAGGGCAGAAGAGAAAGAAAGAGGAGTGGGGCTTGAAAGCTGTCAGCAGTCACACGTAAAAGATAGAATCTGACTAGAAACAAACAGATGCCATGCTCCATCCAATCGTTGCAATGAAAAGAATACAACATCTGTGATATCCCAGCCAAAAATGTATTACCTGGGTCTAATTATGAGAAACATCAAACAAATCCACTGTATAGACAAGAATTAACATAGCAGGCCTGCGGCTGCTATCCTTAGAAAGGCCTCCTTGCAAGGTTGCCAGTGATTGGTATCCGGGAACTTGGATTTAAGGAGTGTTCCCATCACACAGTGAGTGGCTCACTCTGTCTAAACTGCTTGTACAAAGAATGTGGATTGTGTTGAATTCTGCTTTCCTTTGGGGAGTCTGGAATTTTGGTACTTGCTGGACAGACAGTGCCTCTGTGACCAGTCGCAATAAAAACCTTGAGCACTGAATTTCTTTTTTTCTTTCTTTCTTTCTTTTTTTTTTTTTGGAGACAGAGTCTTGCTCTGTCGCCCAGGCTGGAGTGTAGTGGCACGATCTCGGCTCACTGCAAGCTCTGCCTCCCGGGTTCACGCCGTTCTCCTGCCTCAGCCTCCCGATTAGCTGGGACTACAGGTGCCTGTCACCAAACCTGGCTAATATTTTTTTTGTATTTTCAGTAAAGTTGGGGTTTCACCGTGTTAGCCCAGATGGTCTCGATCTCCTGACCGTGTTATCCTCCCGCCTTGGCCTCCCAAAGTGCTGGGATTACAGGCGTGAGCCACCGCGCCCGGCCAGCACTGAATTTCTAATAAGCTTCCTGGTAGGTAATGTTTCACATGTGTTATCAGAGCTCATTGCTGGGGAAATTAACACATCCTGTATGATTCCACTGGGGAGGACTCTTGGGAGCTTGCCTGGTTTTCTCTGGATTTTGCCCATCGTGCCTTTTCCCTTTGCTAATTTTGCTTTTTATTCTTTGGCTTTTTGTGGCCATCTGCTGAGTCCTGTGAGTCCTCCTAGCAAATCATCAAACCTGGGGTGATCTTGGGGAACCCAACACAACCACATTGAAAAATATTCTACTAAGTGATTGTCCTATAATCTTTAAAAAATGTCGAGGTCATGAAAAAGAGTCATAACAGCTGTAAACAATGTGAGATCTTGAACTGCATTCTTTTCTGTAAAGGATGTTTCTGGACAGTTGGCTAAACTTGAATGGCATCTCTGGATGATGGGTCCGTGAAAGTTCTTTATGCCAACCTTGCAAGTTTTTGGTAAGTTTAGAACTGTTTCAAAATAAGATATGTATTTTTTTCTTTTCTTTTTTCAGGACAGGGTCTCATTCTGTCACCCAGGTTGGAGTTCAGTGGCAAGATCTCAGCTCACTGCAGCCTCAACCTCCCTGGCTCAAGCAATCCTATCACCTCAACCTCCGAGTAAGTAGCTAGGACTACAGGTGTGCACCACCATGCCACACTTGCCACACTTTGTTGTTGTTGTTGTTGTTGTTGTAGAGACAAAGTTTTGCTGTGTGGCCCAGGCTGGTCTTGTACTCCTGAACTCAAGTGATAAGTGATCCACCCACCTCGGCCTCCCAAAGTGCTGGGATTACAGGCATGAGCCATTATGCCCGGACCTAAAGTATGTATTTTTTCCAAACTCTGAAAGCATTTTTTTATAGGCTGCATAATATTCTACTGCATGAGTGTCTATCATAGTTTCTTTAGCCTAGTGGTTTTCAACCCTGGCTACACATGAAAGCCACTTGGAGACTTTTTATACATATATGCCTAGGTCTCAGTCCTAGAGATTTTGATTCAGTTGTTCTGATATGAGGATTGGGCATCATTATTGTGAAAATATAGCAACCCAAGTGATTTTAATATAGAACCAGAAATGAAAATCAGTAGGCTAAGAAAAACTGTACTAGTAACCAATCTCTTAATGTTGATTATTTAGGTTGTTTCTAGCCATAGTATGTCAATAAAAATATTTGTGCATTGTGCATTTCCCTTATTTTGTATTATGTTCTTGGTACTAACCTCAGAGGTCAAAGGGTATGAATATTTTTAAGGCTGCTATTGGTATTTTTTCAAATCGATTTTAAAAGCAAATTATCCGGTGTCTATTCTATTGTATGTAGATAGAACATTCTCCATTTTAAATGTCTTTGTTAGTATGATAGAAAAAAGGTGTAATATTATTCTAATTTGCATTTTTAAACTTTTTTTAGAGGGTTAAGTATTTCCAAATTTTGTTGTGCATTAGCGTTTCCTCTTTGGGAAATAATTGTTATATTCTTTTATGTATTAGGAAGGTAGTCTTTCTCAGATAGTTTTATGTAAGAGCTTTATCATATATAAGTGCAATATTTCCCCAGTTTGTGGTTTGACTTTTAATTTTGGTCATTTTACTCTTTAAGAGAAAGAATATTTTCTTGGGAATGAGAAAATATGCTGCAGTAGCAAGAAGAGTTGGCAAACTCAAGGCTTGTTCTATATCTGGAAGAAGTTCCTAAGACAGAGGAGGAAAAAATACTGCAAGCTGTGGCCAAGAAGTTCTGTGTTTTGTATTCCTAAGGTGTTTTGAGGGTTGAGGAATATGTATCAAACCCAATAGGGTTTATTTTATTCTTATTCATAGGACTACGCGCCCCATTTTAAGTACCACCTTAGAGAGAACAACACATGTGAGAGTTATTTTTCTCCTTGGTCATAGAATATTTGGAAAATCAGATACTAAATTAGTTGTAGCACAGCCCTGAAAATAAAAACTTGCTAAAAAAAAATGAGTTCACACAAAAAGTGTAGTGTAGGTTGGCAAAAACAGATAGAAACAAACAGATCATACTGTCTATTATGGAGAAGATATTCTGGGCTAACCCCACTCACAATCACTGCAGTATTCAGTGTAATAGGGCAAGAAGTCTTATCACAAAATGTTATTTCAGAAAAGAAGATAAGTGAATCACACATAGACCTGAGAAATCTAGGCTAGTCTGCAAGAAACCATTCACCCCTTCAGGGTTAGTGGAAGGCTTCCGCCACGTGGGGGAGCTCAAATCTCACGTCCCTCAGCTATTACTCCACCCACAAAGTAGTTGATTACTAATACTGGATTGGTCAAGTCCAAGAACATGGTTTAGGTCACTGTGCTTGGGCCTGGAACTTTCTCTGTGCTAAAGGAAAGGTTAAATATGGTTTCTAGTGGCAAAATTTCTTTTTTAGCTCATTTTGTAGGTTTTCTCCCCCCCTTTATTGGCTTTTTAGGGAAACTGGTTTCCTATTCAACCGGATGATGAAACACTTTGAGGGCTTTGCTGAGACCTTTGTGCCCTGCTGCCTCCTGGAAGGTCTTGGGGGGCAATGGATGGTTTCTAAGAAGAAGAAAAACTTTTCCTTATTTCCTTGCTTTAATTGCAATTTGATTAGAATTGCCTTTTCTTTCCATTAGAGCCAAACAATAAGGATGACTGCAGGCCAGGTAACATCCTCCGGGTAATGAGACAGAACTGATTGTAGTAGATTAGGAATTAATTTCAAGGGCAAAGGAAGGCTCATCTCAAAACAGACAGAACTTCACTGTCGACAATTTTGGACTGGTGGTGCTAGCATTGATGGACAAGAAGGACAATCCCAGGGTTTTGTTTTCCTTCTTATCTCCTTTTGTTCCACCTGGACTGAGATGAATCCTGATAATGGCAGAGATTTTTGAGCACTAAATCGATTCAATAAATCAGAGTTATAAAATTCATCACTAAACAAATGAAGATCTGTAAAAGCCATTTCTTTCTTTCTTCTCTTTCTTCCTTTCTTTTTGTTCATTCATGCTTCTTTTCCTTTTGGAGGTGGTTGCATTTAAGATTTATCAATAATTGCTTTTCCTATTTAAAATTGATTTTTAACTATATAAATGATTCCCGAATACTTTCTCCTTCCAAAAAACTGGACACCTACAGCTAAAGCTACCATTAAGTCCTCTTTGAGCACTATCCAACTACCCTGATGCCATATCCCAGGCATTATGATAGAGTAGTAAGGGAGGGTTGGAGCCAGATTGCTTAGACTCAAATTAAACTAATTAAACCCTGTGCAACTTTAGGCAAGTTACTTCACCTGACTATGCCTGAGTTTTCTTATCTGGAGAATGGATATTAATGCCTACCTCATAGAGTGATTTTAAGGATTAAATGTAATAATATTTGTAAAGCGCTTAAATACCATATGGCATATAGAAGCACTTAATAAATATTAGCTATTGTTATTCTACTTCCTACTTGTAATATATATTTCTTCCCATAGATCATGCAGTGAGCTATGATCTCACCACTGCAGTCCAGCCTGGGCAACAGATTGAGCTGCTGTCTCAAAAAAATAAAATAAAATAAAATAAAAATAAAAATAAAAATAAAAAAGGAAAGAAAAAAAAAGAAAAAGAAAAAAGAGAGAGAGAGAGAGTGATATGGTTTGGCTGTGTCCCCTCCCAAATCTCACCTTGAGTTCCCACCTGTTGTGGGAGGGACTTAGTGGGAGGTAACTGAATCATGGGGGCGGGTCTTTCCCATGCTATTTTCATGATAGTGAATAAGTCTCATGAGATCTGATGGTTTTAAAAGGTGGAATTTCCCTGCACACTCTCTCTCTCTCTTTGCCTGCCGCCATCCATGTAAGACGTGACTCGCTCCCCCTTACCTTCCATCATGATTGTGAGGCCTCCCAAGCCACATGGAACTGTGGGTCCATTAAGCCTCTTCTTCTGTATAAATTACCCAGTCTCGGGTATGTTTTTATCAGCAGTGTGAGAGCAGACTAATACAGAGAGAGTGAGAGAGACAGGGAATCCTTAGGGGGAAATGGATATGGAACAACAGGAGTAAAGAGTTAGATTGTGTTGCTGAAGAAAAAGAGGTCAAGAGATAACCAATATTAAGAGTTTTCAGAATATCATTTTAGTATCATCTGTTTGTGTGTTTGACAAAATGGTGTTGTATGCATATTATTCTACAGCTTGCCTTTTTCAATTAGCAATGAGGTTCTGAGATTTACACATGTTGATACAAACAGATCTAATATATTCCTTTTAACTATTATTGCTACTAATACTTGTCTGTTACAAACAGTGCTGCCTGGAACCTTTGAATAAGTGTCTGCAAAGTGAATATGTGCCAGAGTTTCTCTCAAATAGAAATCTATATGTGGAACTGCTGGGTTGTAGGCTATGTGCAAATTGCTTGAACCAATTTATATTCCCACAGCAGTATCTGAGAGTGCCCAGTTCCTGAAAACCTTGCAAAGACTCATAAATAAAATTAAACCTTTGTGCCAATCTAAGGGAGAGAAACAGTATGTCATTCTTTTACTTTGCATTTCCCTGATTTCTAGTGAGATTGAGCATCTTTTCATGTTTATTGGCCATTTGCATTTTCTCTTTTGTGAATCATCTGTTTATAATCTCTATTCAGATTTCTATTATGTTGTCTGATATTTTCTTATTAATCTATGAGATGATCTTTTGTTAGGTATGCTGTATATACTTTCTCCTAATCAGCTTTGCTTAGCTTTCAGCTTTTTTTTCATGGAGTCTTTGGTCATACAGGCCTAAATATTAGTGCAATCAAGTTGATTGGTCTAGTTTCTCATTTTTGGGGGCTTGTTTTTCATTTTGCTTTTTGATTCTTATTTAAGAAATCCTCTTTACCACATATTTGTAAGAATATTCATTTATATTGATCTAAATACATCTCTTTCTATACACACACACACATACATATTTTAAGTGGACCCTTTCTATGCACGAATTTGTCATCTTGGAAAATATAAAGGCTTCTGGTGCCAGATCACTCTGGCTATAGATATCATATTTGCTGAGAGGCAGAAGAAAAACTACAGATGAAGAAGAAAGATTCAAAATCTGATAGATGATCAGAAAAGTATTGCTTGGGCTTTGGAAGTGGTGAGTCTGAAACATGAAGGCAAACGGGACCAGCTTTAAGAATAGACTTTTTTTCTTGAGGTTAAGTGGAAAGAGAACATACTGGGAAGGATGACATCAATCAGACAAGTGACATAAGCCTACATGTTGTAGAGAAGGAATGAGATTACTTTAGGAATAGGTAAAAATATGTGGGAAAAGATGTGAATCTACCCGAAAGAGATAGGGAATCTTAAATTAACTGGGAGTGGTAATGTGTGCCTGCAGTCCTAGCTACTCAGGGGCTGAGCAGGGAGGGTTGCTTGACCCCAGGAGTTGGAGGCTGCAATGAGCTATGATTGCTCCAGTCTGGGCGACAGAGCAAGAATGTGTGAGAGAGAAAGAGAAAGAGAGATAGGGCATCCTTGGGGAAGGGGGGAATAGATACGGAACAACAGGAGTAAAGAGGTTGTGTTGCTGTAGAAAAAAAGGTCAAGAAAGCAGTATTTCTGTTGGTCTGAACAGAAGCTAGAAAACACAGAAGAAGACGTGTTGTTTTTTTCCTGCACCGCTAAAGACTTGGGAAACATCACCAACAGTAACTCCACTTCAGAAATGTGTTGATGGAAGGATGCTCCAGCTGGCATAAGTGTGGAGGCAGAGGGAAAATCTAACCTAGGGAGGAGGATTGTTAGGATGAAACATTTCCAAGGTGTAAAACAGTAGCTTCTTCAGCATAAACGACATCGTCAGACTTAAAACAAACAAACAAACCATCAACCCAGCCAACCGTGGTATCTGGTGGGAGTTAGAGAAATAGAGAGAAGCAGGAAATTGGGTCTAGGGGAAATATAAGGTCCAGAACATAGGGTGCTTGGAGATGCCTCTTCTAAATAGGCAGAGCACTGTTGCAAGAAGGCAGAGCCTGCACTCTTGGGGCTCCAGCTCAGTTTATATGTTGTGCTGCATTTGGGCACCAGGAATATGAAGATAAATATAAAAGCAAATGAAGAAGTTTTTAAAATGCAGAATGAACACAAATAGGAAGAAAAGAACCTAAGAAATTCCTGGGGATTGGTGAGACCCTCAATGCAAATTTCTGAATTGTGCAAGAAGAAGCACCAGTGTGTATAGGAGTGATAGACTTTTCAATGAAATCTGGAATTTAGTATCACAATTAATCTCCTGATCACGTTCCTTCTAACTGGGTTTAAGATCATGAGAGTTGACAAACAGGGACCCTGGACAACTGCATGGATTGATTGACATCCTGCAATCCTGTTTTGTCTCATTCCTCCTCTTCTTTGAATATCAGTGTATTAGAATCTTACAGTGAATATGTGTTTGTACATCATTCATTCCTTAGCTGACATACCTGCTACCTTTGATTAGATAATTTTTGTGTCTTTGAAAGTGGGGCTATGATGTTCTTCAATTTCTGACCCCTGATCTACAGATTTTTCTATAGCTACACCCTTCTTTATCTTCTTTCTATACTTCCCCATCAAGTGGTGTGTGTATATCTTTAAAATTTTCTTCTCTGCTCCAAACTTAAAAGACATAGCTGTGGAAAAAACCCCAAAGCTAAACATTTTCATGGGCCAGAAATGGAAACACTCAGTGGTAAGCTGGACTGCAGTATAGGCCTGCTGGGCTGTAGGTCCAGAAATAGGCAAAGTGAGGAGGGTGACTCCTACAGGGCAATGAAAACCAAAGTGGTGCACATGTGGTGGGGCACCAGAGCCAGCATCACTGTGTAAAACCAAAGGCTAGGTGGGCCTGCCTGACCATGAAAGGAGGTTGAAACCACTCTGATCACTGCTTGAAGCTGTGGCTTTATAAAGCTGAATCTCTGTAGGGAACGGGAGGAAATAGAGCAAGCCAAGCAGCAGGATCTATTTGGCTCAGTAACTAGATCTACAACAGTCCCATCACTCTGGGCTAGGAGCACCATATCTCCAAAGCAAGACCTGTTTCTGGATTTGCATGCTAAAGTTCTCCCTAGGGGCTGAGTGGAGGCAATTGCAAAACTTATACATAAGGAGAGGAGACCAGAGAGCAAGTAAACAAATACAACAAAAACAGCTCCACCCAAGATGAGTCTACTAACCCAAATATAAATAGTTCCATTAGGAAAACTACTACCAAAAAAGACAGTAACAAAATCGTCAATCAAGAGAATAATCCACTCCTAATGAAATACAAAACAATATACAACTATCAAGTGATTTAAAAATTGTGTTTCAGGTCTTTAAGGAGATAAAGAAGAACAAGAAGTGATTATTTGGACCTAGCAACAAAAGTTATATGTCAATGAATAATATTTTAAAAATTTACTGGGGAAATGGAAAAAAACTGAAATCTCTCAAGCCCTTATTGTATACTTAGATTTGACTGGCTAATTCTCATTCATTCAATCAATCAATTCTACTTGAGATGTGTAATGTGCCAAGTGCCGTTCTAGGTGTTTGGCATACATCAGTGAAAAACACAAAGAATCTCATGGCTCTTGAGCTTATATTCTAGCAAGGGTGCACAGTGAACAAATATACATAATTAAATCATCTAGCATTACGTTTCTAAAAGTGATAGTGCTGCAGGGGAAAAAAGAAAAGAAACAGGGTAAGAGAAGTGGGGAGCTCTGGAGTGGGTGGGTTGCAAATAAAAGTCTTATTTTATTCATTTAAACAGGTTCTACAACATGCACTGGAGCCTGTCAGGAGGGTGGGGAGAGAGAGTATTAGGAAAAAGAGCTAATGCGCTAATGCATGCTGGGCTTAATACCTAGGTGATAGGTTGATAGGTGCAGCAAATCACCATGACACACGTTTACCCATGTAACAAATCTGCACATCCTACACATGTACCCCTGAACTTAAAATAAAATTAGAAAAAAAAACCAGGTTCTAAAGAACCTGTATCTAATAAAACGTTAAGCCTGATTTAAGTTACTATATATATATTAAAGCAAAACATTTCATTTAAAAATGAATTCCATATTTTCATTCATCATGTAGGCTGTATTTAGCCCGAATTAGTGTCGTTTTCATGTTTTTCTGCTTTTCAGTTGAGAGGAAGTTTGTTGAAATCATTTTTGCTTTCAGAAGAATATGTGCATGGCTCACTAATGTATGCTTGTGTTTTTCTTAGCTTGGTAGATTCATAGCAAGGCAGGACTTGTCAGGCAAGCCATAGTGCTTGGAGCTGAAGGGAACCAATTACCACAAGACAGTGTCCTGAGAAATGGCCATCAAAGCTGGAAGTCCACCCGAGCCAGCAATCTGAGGAGACATGGTAGAGAGCGAAGGTCCACATGGAAGCCCCAGGATGGGCAAAAAATATCAAGAGATTTGGAAATAAAGAACGGAAATGTCAATGAAGAGTTCAACTCTTTGTTGTGACCGGTGGTTGACACAGCCCCCAGGAGATCCTGAGAACATGTGCCCAAGGTGGTCAGGCTACAGCTTGGTTTTGTACATTTTAGGGAGATACAAGACATTGATCAATGTGTGCAAGATGTACATTGGTTCAGTCCCAAAAGGCAGGACAACTCAAAGCAGGGGCTTCCAGGTCATAGGTAGATTCAAAAATTTTCTGATTGGCAATTGGTTGGAAGAGTTAAATTATTGTCTGAAGACCTAGAATCAATGGAAGGCAATGTCTGGGTTAAGATAAAGGGTTGTGGAGACCAGGGTTCCCATTATGCTGATAGCATCAATAGAAGGGAACAGACTGTGAATGTTTCTTATCAGACTTAAAGAGTCTGTTCTGTCAGTCTTAAGGTCTCTGTGTTGATGTTAATGCTGCTCAGCTATGCCTGAATTCCAAAAGAGCGGAGAGTATGATGAGGCATGTCTGACCCCCACTTCCCATGATGGTCTGAACTGATTTTTTAGGTTAACTTTGGAATGACCTTGGCTGAGAGGAGGGGTCCATTTAGATGGTTTGGGGGCTTAGAATTTTATTTTAGATTAAAAGAAGCCAGAAAGTGGGAGAGAGAAAGAGAAAAAGCCATCTGTGACTGCTATTTACAGGGTCCTGTGGCCTGGGGTTTTGGTAGGGAAAAAAAGAGCTTTGCCCTGACCTGGATGTGTATATTCCCTTCTTGTTTAAAAAATAATACATAATCATCTTTCTGATGCAACTTGAAAGCAAGAATTTAAAAAAAAATCCACAAAAGGATTGCTCTAAGCATGGTCAGAAAAAGATGAATTCTACAAGGAAGGTGGATGCTTCAATTCTCTTGAGGCTGCTGCTTCTCCTGCTAGATCTTGATCAATAACGCTACCTGATGGGCAAAGCTGGGGCCAGTGGAATATACACATACTTCTGATATGATTTGAGGAGCAGCCAATGTCATCTCTGTCCCCAAAATTGCATCTCTGTCACTTTCCATCTTGCCTGAAATTCCAATTCATGTAGATTAAGATTTTTTCTTTAGAATATCACATTAAAATGCAATTGTGTCACATAAGAATTCATCTACAAATTAATTTGGCAAACAAAGAACAGAATCTAGAGACCAAGACATTGATCAAGAAAAAATTGGGGAAAGAGAATGGAAAAAAGAGACAAAAGTAAAACCAGAGCGAGCAGCCCAGAAGATGTCCCTTCCTGGGGAATTGTGACGAAGCCTTTTGGGACCCCAGGAGGATGTAGAAAATTATCCAAAGGGGGCATATAGGGAAATCTTACTAATACTTATTTCTGAACTGAACATTTATAGAAACTTTTTTAAAAATGTGGCATCAGTTTATAAACATTATTTTATTTTGTTATTTCTAGGTATTAAAAATATGTACTATGGAAATAAAGATAGAGTAGGCCTTAGAGATCCAGGAAGGACTATCGTATTTAACTTTACAACTTGCAAGAGAAGGTGCCAAGATCTTTGTTAGCATAACTTTAATTCCAGCTGGTCATAGAATGTTCCACGGCTTGGAAGTATTTCTGGGACAGATTCAGCATTTAAATAAAAGGAAACTTACAGATCAGATAATCACTAGGGGGTATGGATGTTGGGAGGTTGGGAGTGATCAGGGAATGGGGATGATGAGTTTTTTCTGAGATTTTAGGCTGAAGTGCCCAGTAGCCAGTTTGGAAGACCTTAGCCTCAGGTAGAACCATGAGTCAGCAAAACATATAAATAGTAGACCAGTTAGGAATCAGATGATGGCCATTTCCTGAGGAATGATAGATGACTTAGTGTACTTTCAGCTAACGCATTCTTTGGAGTTCACAAAATGGTGAAATGTCAACTTAAGAAATTGTTTAAGTAAATATCCATAAGTACTTGAAAATCATTAACTTTTTTTTTTTTTTTTTTTTTTTTTAGACAAGGTCTCCCTCTGTTGCCCAGGCTAGAGTGCAGTGGTGCAATCATGGCTTACTGCAACCTCTGCTTCCCGGGCTCAAGAGATCCTCCTGCCTCAGCCTCCTGAGTAGCTGGGACTACAGGTGTGTGCCACTATGCCTGGCTAATTTTTGTATTTTTTGTAGAGATGGAGTCTCACTGTGTTGCTCAGGCTGATCTGGAACTCTTGGGCTCAACCAATCCACCCATCTTGGCCTCCCAAAGTGCTGGGATTACAGATGTGAGCCATCATGCCTGGCCACATTTTTTAAATGTAAAAATTACTACTTTTTTTTTTTTTTAATGGCATGTTTCCTTGACTTGGTCTGCTTATTGTCCATTACCCTGATTAAAGGTGGCTATGCAGGTGGAATTGGGAACTGGGTACCCAGAGTTGGCAGCTCATGGATACCTCAGCATTTATCCTCTTCCTTTTGTCTTTGTTGGGAGGAAAAGACTTCCTCTACCCTCTTACGTTCAATAACAGGGGCCTGCAAATTAAACTGACAAAAGACAGACAAACAAGAGGAAAAGGCTTGTTATTCATATACATATAGAACTAACAAAAGAAGTAGCTAGCTTGATAAATAATTGAAGTTTACATACCCCAGTAGGAAAAAGGGAGGTGGTAGAAAATACTTCTATGAAAAGAACAAATAGATTTCTTTAGGAAAGAAAATTGGGTTTTAGGAGAACAAGTAGGAGATAAGAAAGTTTATGATCACGTTTGTTCATGCAGGAATTCTTTTGTCTTCTTCATGGCCGTGAAACTCCTCCAGAGAGGAGGAGGTAGATGTACTCTCAGTTTTCTTCTTGGGAGTAGACTTGCTCTAAAGAAGGAGTATATGGAAGCCTCTTTTCCCACAAGTTGCTGCTTCTAGTAATGTAAGGGAAGCTCCTAGAAGGCTTCTTTCCACATCTGTTAAATCTCAAATATCTTCAGCTTAAAATAATTTTCATACCAACTGTGGGGTTCCAAGTGCATCCCCATATCCCTTTTATATCTTAGACTAATCCATAGCAACATCAACATTCCTCCATGTCTTAAAAATTTTTAAACGTCTTTATGTCAGAAAACTTTCAGTTTTAATCATAGAAAACCCAACTCAAAGAGATTTTAAGTATAAGGGAGAATTTCTTGATTCACCTACCTGGAAAGTTCAAGAGTAGATGTTACCAAGCTCTCTTTCTTTAGTTATCAGCTTTGCTTTCTTCTATATTGGCTTTTTTCTCAGGCAAAATCCCTCTTATGGTGGGAAGATGGGAAGGAAGCCCCTCTCTCAGTTGCTCTAGCAAATGTGTAGAATTAGCTTCAGTGTGTTTAAGTGAATAATAGACCCATCAATGGACCAATTACTGTGGCCAGCGTGGTTCCAACTAGCTAAGCCCAGGTTATATGCCCACCCCTGGACCACACTGTGGGCTCAACTCTTCTGAAGCTCACATATTGAAAGTAGGAGAAAGATGAGTTCTGAAAAAAGTTCACTTACCAGAAGAAGGTAAAATGGATTTTAGTGGCCAACACCAACAGAAGCTTTTTATAGTTTTTTTATTTTTATTTTTATTTTTAATGTTTGGTCTATAGTTAAATAGTGTCCTTAGGATTTATGTAAAGTTAGTATTTATTGGATGTTGGAGATGCAATATGATTCAGGCCGTGTGAGGCTATAGACCTGTCTGGGATTTTCTCCACAGCTAATGGGTAAGTACAAGAGCCTCCCAAAAGAAAACAATGGATAAGACTCCAAAAGATGAGCAAAACTGAATTGAAGGAAAATAAGTTCCATACGTCTAATACACAGCATGGTGACTAGGTGACTATAGTTAAAAATACTGTTATTTTATACTTGAAGTTTGTTTAGGAGTAGATCTTAAATGTTCTCACTACAAACAAAAAATCTATGCGAAGTGATGAGCATGTTAATTAGCTTGATTGTGGTAGTCATTTCTCAATTAGATACATATCAAAACATCGCATATACTGTAAATATATGTGTATATATATAATTTTTATTTGTCAGTTATACCTCAGTATAACTGGAAAAAAACAGGTGTGTTCCCTGAACACCTACCCACTGCCCTCCCAAAAAACCCAAACTGAATTGAAGGAAATTATATTTACAGTCTCTCCTAACAATAGTCTTCCTAATTATTATTGGGTGTGGTTTGAATGATGACAGTGTTACTGGAAAGGGGTCCAGATGCAGACCCCAAGAGAGGGTTCTTGGATTTCACGCAAGAAAGAATTCAGAGCAAGTTGACAGAGTAAAGTGAAAGCAAGTTTATTAAGAAAGCAAAGGAATAAAAGAATAGCTACTCCATAGACAGAGCAGCCCCGAGGGCTGCTGATTGCCCCTCCCCCCACTTTTTTTTTGAGATGGAGTCTGGCTCTGCTGCCCAGGCTGAAGTGCGGTGGCCTGATTTCGGCTCACTGCCAACTCCACCCCCCTGGTTCACACCATTCTCCTGCCTCAGCCTCCTGAGTAGCTGGGACTACAGGGGCGTGCCACCATGTTCGGGTAATTTTTTTTTTCTTTTTCTTTTTTTTTTTTTTTTTAGTAGAGACAGGGTTTCACAGTGTTAGCCTGGATGGTCTCAATCTCCTGACCTTGTGATCTGCCCACCTCAGCCTCCCAAAGTGCTGGGATTACAGGCGTGAGCCACCGCGCCTGGCCCTGGTTGCCCATTTTTATGGTTATTTCTTGATGATATGCTAAACAAGGTCCTAAATTGGGCCTCTAACCCAATCTCATAATTTACCCGGGTACCCCACCACTTACCCCAAATCGGCCAATCAGTGCTGCAGTCTATTTCCTTTGGGGCGGGGGGGTGGGCAGTTTCCTTCAGTATCATCCCCAACATGGTTCGTCCTAAAGATGTTACCGGACCCCACCACTCACTTTAGTCCCTTCAGTGGTTCACCAGAAAGAGGTTACTAGACCCACCACTCACCCAAGTTAGCCTTTCGGTCGGGGGTTTCCTTAGTATTGTTGCTTCATGTCCACACCGACCCATGGGGTCTGGCAACATCCTTCTGATGACAAGGAGGTGACAATACTAAGGAAACCCCCGAGCCAAAGGCTAACTTGGGTGAGTGGTGGGGTCTGGTAACAATAGGAGGGAGAAACTGAACTGGGCAGGAATTGTGAAAAGTACTGTGCCACGGGCAGGGACATATTAGGTTTCTGCAAAAGTAATTGCGATTTTTTTCCATTAAAAGTAATGGCAAAAACTGCAACTACTTTTGCACAAATCTAATTCTTCATATAACTGTTATCAAAGTTGAGTCCTGGAACTTGGTATCATGAAATCAATAAAGTTTCTTAAGTATCCATCAGTCAAACTAGGCTCTGACTTCCTCGTGTTATCCTAGTAACCTCAGGGTGTTTATTAAGGAAGGTGTCAGGAGAAGTAACACAATTAACAGGACTTTTCTGTACTGTGTAAACTGGTTCTCAGTAAGTGTGTGTTTTTTGTCTTGATCTGTCACTTTCTTAAGGAGATGGTATTATTCCCCTTAGATTTCTGCACATGGAAGGTGATTGATGAGACAAATGGATTCCTCTAATAGTAAAAAGACTCATTATCACACCTCTCTCTCATCACCGATTGACTATATTTCTGGACATCCTCCCTTTGGTTGAGTTATAGCCAATGTTAATTGGGATGACTCATATTTTACTCTTAGTATTTACCAGTGACTTTTCTACCTGACATACGGCAACTGTAGTTTGACTTAAACACAAAGGGCCATTCCAAATAATAACAGATAAATCCAGAATGCATGTTTGACTCCAGTTCAGGTCATTATAACTTTTTCATTTCTTTCTTTTTTATTATTATTATACTTTAAGTTCTAGGGTACACGTGCACAATGTGCAGCCTTGTTACACATGTATACCTACATGTGCCATGTTGGTTTGCTGCACCCATTAACTCGTCATTTACATTGGGTATTTCCCCTAATGCTATCCCTCCCGCAACCCCCCACTCCCTGATAGGCCCCAGTGTGTTATGTTCCCCTCCCTGTGTCCTAGTGTTCTCATTGTTCAGTCCCCACCTATGAGTGAGAACATGTGGTGTTTGGTTTTCTGTCCTTGTGATAGTTTGCTCAGAATGATGGTGTCCAGCTTCATCCATGTCCCTGCAAAGGACATGAACTCATCCTTTTTTATGGCTGCACAGTATTCCATGGTGTATATGTGCCACATTTTCTTAATCCAGTCTATCATTGATGGACATTTGGGTTGGTTCTAAGTCTTTGCTATTGTGAATAGTGCCACAATAAACATACATGTGCATGTGTCTTTATAGTAGCATGATTTATACTCCTCTGGGTATATGCCCAGTAATGGGATGGCTGGGTCAAATGGCATTTCTAGTTCTAGATCCTTGAGGAATCGCCACACTGTCTTCCACAATGGTTGAACCAATTTACACTCCCACCAACAGTGTAAAAGTGTTCCTATTTCTCCACATCCTCTCCAGCATCTGTTGTTTCCTGACTTTTTAATGATTGTCATTCTAACTGGCATGAGATGGCATCACATTGTGGTTTTGATTTGCATTTCTCTAATGACCAGTGATGATGAGCCTTTTTTTTTGTATGTCTGTTGGCTGCATAAATGTCTTCTTTTGAGAAGTATCTCTTCATATCCTTCGCCCACTTTTTGATGGAGTTGTTTGATTTTTTTCTTGTAAATTTGTTTAAGTTCTGCGTAGATTCTGGATAATAGCCCTTTGTCAGATGGGTAGATTGCAAAACTTTTCTCCCATTCTGTAGGTTGCCTGTTCACTCTGATGGTAGTTTCTTTTGCTGTGCAGTAGTTCTTTAGTTTAATTAGATCCCATTTGTCTATTTTGGCTTTTGTTGCCGTTGCTTTTGGTGTTTTAGTCATGAAGTCCTTGCCCATGCCTATGTCCTGAATGGTATTGCCTAGGTTTTCTTCTAGGGTTTTTATGGTTTCAGGTCTAACATTTAAGTCTTTAATCCACCTTGAATTAATTTTTGTATTAGGTGTAAGGAAGGGATCCAGTTTCAGCTTTCTACATATGGCTAGCCAGTTTTCCCAGCATCATTTATTAAATAGGGAATTCTTTCTCCATTTCTTTTTATCAGGTTTGTCAAAGATCAGATGGTTGTAGATGTGTGGTGTTATTTCTGAGAGCTCTGTTCTGTTCCATTGGTCTATATCTCTGTTTTGGTACCAGTACCATGCTGTTTTGGTTACTGTAGCCTTGTAGTATAGTTTGAAGTCAGGTAGCATGATGCTTTGTTTTTTTTCTTGCTTAGGATTGTCTTTCCAATGTGGGCTCTATTTTGGTTCCATATGAACTTTAAAGTAGTTTTTTTCAATTCTGTGAAGAAAGTCATTGGTAGCTTGATGGGGATGGCATTGAATCTATAAATTACCTTGGGCAGTATGGCCATTTTCACGATATTTATTCCTCCTATCCATGAGCATGGAATGTTTTTCCATTTGTTTGTGTCCTCTTTTATTTTGTTGAGCAGTGATTTGTATTCTCCTTGAAGAGGTCCTTCACATCCCTTGTAAGTTGGATTCCTAGGTATTTTATTCTCTTTGTAGCAATTATGAATGGTGAATGGGAGTTCACTAATGATTTGACTCTCTGTCAGTCTGTTATGGGTGTATAAGAATGCTTGTGATTTTCACACATTGGTTTTGTATCCTGAGACTTTGCTGAAGTTGCTTATCAGCTTAAGGAGATTTTGGGCTGAGACGATGGGGTTTTCTAAATGTATAATCATGTCATCTGATTATACTAAATGTATAATCATGTCACAGGGGCAATGTGACTTCTTCTTTTCCTGATTCAATACCCTTTATTTCTTTCTCTTGCCTGATTGCTGTGGCCAGAACTTCCAACACTATGTTGAATAGGAGTGGTGAGAGAGGGCATCCTTGTCTTGTGCTGGTTTTCATAGGGAATGCTTCCAGTTTTTGCCCATTCAGTATGATATTGGCTGTGGGTTTTTCATAAATAGCTTTTATTATTTTGAGATACGTTCCATCAATACCCAGTTTCTTGAGAGTTTTTAGCATGAAGGGCTGTTGAATTTTGTTGAAGGCCTTTTCTGCATCTATTGAGATAATCAAGTGGTTTCTTTCATTGGTTCTGTTTATGTGAAGGACTACGTTTATTAATTCGTGTATGTTGAACCAGACTTGCATCCCAGGGATGAAGCCGACTTGATCGTGGTGGATAAGCTTTCTTGATCGTGGTGGATGTGCTGCTGGATTTGGTTTGCCGATATTTTATTGAGGATTTTTGCATCGATGTTCATCAGGCACATTGATCTAAAATTCTCTTTTTTTTGTTGTGTCTTTGCCAGGCTTTGGTATCAGGATGATGCTGGCCTCATAAAATGAGTTAGGGAGGATTCCCTATTTTCTATTGATTGGAATGGTTTCAGAAGGAATGGTAGCAGCTCCTCTTTGTACCTCTGGTAGAATTAGGCTATGAATCCATCTGGTCTTGGACTTTTTTTGGTTGGCAGGCTATTAATTATTGGCTCAATTTCAGAGCCTGTTATTGGTCTATTCAGAAATTCCACTTCTTCCTGGTTTAGTCTTGGGAGACTGTATATGTCCAGGAATTCATCCATTTCTTCTAGATTTTCTAGTTCATTTGTGTAGAGGTGTGTATAGTATTCTCTATGGTAGTTTGTATTTCTGTGGGATTGGTGGTGATATCCCATTATAATATTTTATTGTGCCTATTTGATTCTTCTCTCTTTTCTTCTTTACTAGCAGTCTATCAATTTTGTTGATCTTTTCAAAAAACCAGCTCCTGGATTCATTGATTTTTTGAAGGATTTTTTTTGTGTCTCTAACTCTTTCAGTTCTGCTCTGATCTCAGTTATTTCTTGCCTTCTACTAGCTTTTGAATTTGTTTGCTCTTGCTTCTCTGGTTCTTTTAACTGTGATGTTAGGGTGTTGATTTTAGATCTTTCCAGCTTTCTCTTGTGGGAATTTGATGCTATAAATTTCCCTCTACACACTGCTTTATATGTACCCCAGAGATTCTGGTATGTTGTGTCTTTGTTCTCATTGGTTTCAAAGAACATCTTTATTTCTGCCTTCATTTCATTATTTACCCAGCAGGTTGTTCAGTTTCCATGTAGTTGAGTGATTTTGAGTGAGTTTCTTAATCCTGGGTTCTAATTTGATTGCACTGTGGTCTGAGAGACAGTTTGTTGTGATTTCTGTTCTTTTACGTTTGCTGAGGAGTGCTTTACTTCCAATTATGTTGTCAAGTTTGCAATACGTGCTATGTAGTGCTGAGAAAAATGTATATTCTGTTGATTTGGTATGAAGAGTTCTGTAGATGTTTATTAGGTCCACTTGGTGCAGAGCTGAGTTCAAGTCCTGGATATCCTTGTTAACCTCTGTCTCATTGATCTGTCTAATATTGACAGTGGGATGTTAAAGTCTCCCATTATTATTGTGTGGGAGTCTAAGTCTCTTTGTAGGTCTCTAAGGACTTGCTTTATGAATCTGGGTGCTCCTGTATTGAGTGCATATATATTTAGGATAGTTAGCTCTTCTTGTTGAATTGATCCCTTTACCATTATGTAATGGCCTTCTTTGTCTCTTTTGATCTTTGGTGGTTTAAAGTCTGTTTTATCAGAGACTAGGATTGCAACCCCTGCTTTTTTTTGCTTTCCATTTGCTTGATACATCTTCCTCTATCCCTTTATTTTGAGCCTATGTGTGTCTTTGCACATGAGATGGGTCTCCTGAATACAGCCCACTGATGGGCCTTGACTCTTTATCCAATTTGCCAGTCTATGTCTTTTAATTGGGGCATTTAGCCCATTTATATTTAAGGTTAATATTGTTATGTGTAAATTTGATCCTGTCATTATGATGTTAGCTGGTTATTTTGCCCATTAATTGATGCAGTTTCTTCATAGCATGGATGATCTTTACAATTTGGCATGTTTTTGCAGTGACTGGTACCGGTTTTTCCTTTCCATGTTTAGTGCTTCCTTCAGGAGCTCCTATAAGACAGGTCTGGTGGTGACAAAATCTCTCAGCATTTGCTTGTCTGTAAAGGATTTTATTTCTCCTTCACTTATGAAGCTTAGTTTGGCTGGATATGAAATTCTGGGTTGAAAATTCTTTTCTTTAAGAGTGTTGAATATTGGCCCCCACTCTCTTCTGGCTTGTAGAGTTTCTGCTGAGAGATCTGCTATTAGTCTGATGGGCTTCCCTTTGTGGGCAACCCGACCTTTCTCTCTGGCTGCCCTTAACATTTTTTCCTTTATTTCAACCTTGGTGAATCTGACAATTATGTGTCTTGGGGTTGCTTTTCTTGGGGAGTATCTTTGTGGTGTTCTATGTATTTCCTGAATTTGAATGTTGGCCTGCCTTGCTAGTTTGGGGAAGTTCTCCTGGGTAATATCCTGAAGAGTGTTTTCCAACTTGGTTTCGTTCTCCTCATCACTTTCAGGTACACCAATCAAATGTAGATTTGGTCTTTACACATAGTCCTATATTTCTTGGAGGACTTGTTCATTCTTTTTGCTCTTTTTTCTCTAAACTTCTCACTTTATTTCATTAATTTCATCTTCAATCACTGATACCCTTTCTTCCACTTGATTGAATCAGCTACTGAAGCTTGTGCATGTGTCACGTAGTTCTCGTGCCATGGTTTTCAGCTCCATCAGGTCATTTAAGGTGTTCTCTACTCTGTTTATTCAGTTAGCCAATCATCTAATCTTTTTTCAAGGTTTTTAGCTTCCTTGAGATGGGTTCAAACTTCCTCCATTAGCTCGGAGAAGTTTGTTATTACCGACCTTCTGAAGCCTACTTCTGTCAACTCGTCAAAGTCATTCTCTGTCCAGCTTTGTTCTGTTGCTGGCGAGGAGCTACAATGCTTTGGGGGAGAAGAGGTACTCTGATTTTTTGAATTTTCAGCTTTTCTGCTCTGATTTCTCCCCATCTTTGTGGTTTTATCTACCTTTGGTCTTTGATGTTGGTGACCTATAGATGGGATTTTGGTGTGGATGTCCTTTCTGTTGATGTTGATGCTATTCCTTTCTGTTTGTTATTTTTCCTTCTAACAGTCAGGTCCCTCAGCTGCAGGTCTGTTGGAGTTTGCTGGAGGTTCACTCCAGACCCTGCCTGGGTATCACCAGCGGAGGCTGTAGAACAGAAAATATTGCAGAACAGAAAATATTGCAGAACAGAAAATATTGCTGCCTGATCCTTCCTCTGGAAGCTTTGTCACAGAGGGGCACCCACCTGTATGAGGTGTCAGTCGACCCCTACTGGGAGGTGTCTCCCAGTTAGGCTACCTGGGGGTCAGGGACCCACTTGAGGAGGCGATCTGTCCGTTCTCAGAGCTCAAACACTGTGCTGAGAGAACCACTGCTCTCTTCAGAGCTGTCAGACAGAGACGTTTGAGTCTGCAGAAGTTTCTGCTGTCTTTTGTTCAGCTATGCCCTGCCCCCAGAGGTGGAGCCTATAGAGGCAGCAAGCCTTGCTGCTCTGCGGTGGGCTCTGCCCAGTTTGAGCTTCCCAGCCACTTTGTTTACCTACTCAAGCCTCAGCAATGGCGGATGCCCCTCCCCCTGCCGGCTGCTGCCTTGCAGGTCAATCTCAGACTGCTGTGCTAACAGTGAGCAAGGCTCCATGGGCGTGGGACCTGCTGAACCAGGCACGGGATATAATCTCCTGGTGTGCCGTTTTCTAAGATGGTTGGAAAAGCGCAGCACTTGAGTGGGAGTGTCCCATTTTTCCAGGTACAGTCTGTCATGACTTCCCTTGGCTAGGAAAGGGAAATCCCCTGACCCCTTGCACTTCCCAGGTGAGGCAACACCCTGCCCTGCTTCGGCTTACCCTCTGTGGGCTGCACCCACTCTCCAACCAGACCCAGTGAGATGAACCAGGTACCTCAGTTGGAAATGCAGAAATCATCCGTCTTCTGGATCGATCACACTGGGAGCTACAGACTAGAGCTGTTCCTATTCGGCCATCTTGGAACAGCTCTCTCTCTTTTTTTTTTTTTTGAAATGGACTCTCACTCTGTTGCCCAGGCTGGAGTGCAGTGGCACCATCTTGGCTTACCACAATCTCTGCTTCCTGGGTTCAAGCGATTCTCCTGCCTCAGCCTGCCAAGCTGGGATTACAGGCCTGCACCACAATGCCTGGCTAATTTTTTTTTTTTTTTTTTGTATTTTTTAGTAGAGTTGGGGTTTTACCATGTTTGCCAGGCTGGTCTCAAACCCCTGACCTCAAGTGATCTGCCTGCCTCAGTCTCCCAAAATGCTGGACCACACTCAGCCACTTTTTAATTTATTTCTGATTGCCATAATACTTCTAAGCCAATACTGACTGAGACCTCTTCTGTACCAGCCATGGTCCTGGGAACTACAGATAGAAAGATGATTAAGAATATGGTATTTGCTCACTGTGATAAGTCCAATAAAGGATTCACATATGTAACCCAAATGTCTCCAAGAAGTTTCTGGCTTCTGGATGTGATGATTTCAACTGTTTTTCCCTATATGCATGTTAATTAATAGCATCACTCACCTTACCTTCTCACCTTACCTCAATCTTTCTTCTCTCTGTGAATCTACAAAAATGGGAGTTTATTTCTCATATAGTTTATGTCAACAGCCTATGTCTGCCAGCCTTCTGTTTCGGCAGCTTCCCTCATTGTCCCTCATTAATTATTATTAACGATTGTCCACATTGTCCACATTGATAGTGCCTAACTCTCTATTACTGTACTTGGAGTGTGTACCCAGGGGAACTAACCTGTTTGCCATCTTTGGTGTTCACTCCTTTCTCTGGTTTGTTGGTTACATTTTTTTTGGCTCCACTCTTCAGTAGGGATTGGGACAACGGATGAGAGTGAGGTGGAAGAGAAAAAAGGTATCTTTCTGGCAGAATTGCTTAGGCTCATGATGATAAGGTTTTTTTTAACTTTTTTTTTTTTTCTGATAATCTTGCTTTTTAGCCCCATAGTATATAGGGAACCAGGTGGATGGATGAGTGTGGCTTAAGTTGAGCCTCATTTGAACTCAGAACAAATGTTTCCATCTAGTCAACACTTATCCTCAGGCCTGGCTCACTGTGGCACACTCCTCTCTGGAGTCTGGCTTATGGTGGCCCTCTTCCCAAGCCCACTGGACATGCCTATATATTTCTGAGCCTTGGTTGTGGATAGGTTCAAACTCATTGCCATGGAGTCCTCAGGAGTCATGTAAATAAGTATGTTTTGATCATCTTTGCTGTTAACAAGTCTCTCTAAAACCTAGTGGCTTAAAATAAGCATCATTTTATTATCTCTCATAGTTTCATGGGTTGACTCAGGTGGGCAGTTCTGCTTGTTTCACTTGGAGTCTCTCATGTGGTTGCCGTCAGTTGGTGACTGTGGTTAGAGTCATCTGGGCTTTACTGGGATCACTGTGCCTGTTCATTCTCTAAGCAGACTCAAGACCTCTTCTGTTCTTATGACCACTCCATATGGCCTCTGTCGCAGAACTTCTTACGCGGCAGCTTAGGGTTTCTCAAAGCCAGCATTCCAAGATGCAGGAAACAAAATCAGTACATCCTTTTAAAGACTAGGCTTAGAAATAGTGTAGCATTACTTCTGCTTTATTCTACTGGTTAACTCAAGTCACAACCCAGCCCAGATTCAATGTGGGAGGGCTTTATGCAAGGATATGAATACCAAGTGCCATGGTACGATGGATGGCCATCCTTAGAGACTAGCCACCACAGTCCATCCTGTGTTTCTCAATGATGTATGTCCTTCCTCCATGCAAAATACATTTTTCTCCCTTCCAAGGCCATTAAAGTCTACTTATATCATGACATTAGGTTTGAGCTTTAAATCCAGGATCATGTCACCTCAATCATATCTAGGCAAGCTTAAGGTTTCTTGGGTTTGGCTTAAGGTTTCTAAGGTTCTTGGGTTCGGCTACCGTGAACCTGAAGATTGATGAAGTAAAAAGACAAAGAATCTGCTTCCCACCCAACAGACAAATACAATGGCTAGGCAGTGATGAAAAATTGAAATAGAAATCCCATTCATGAAAGGGAAAATAGGAAGCATAGAGCAGTCGCTTGTTCATAGCAATTCTGAAATTAAGTTGAGAAAATGTTGCCAATTCTTTGACCAAATTCATTTCTACTCCCTAGAGTGGTCCTCTGTGGCTCTTGGTTCCACCACTTGGGCTTTTGTTTTCACCCTCTGAGTCATCTTTCCTTTTGCATAAGAAATGGCCTATATTTACAGCTGAGTAGCTTCCTCAGCTTTCTATCAATATAAACTTAGTGCCCAGTGACTTCTTTTCATTTTTTTAAAGACATTTATTCAGCATCATTATCAGACTATTACATTTAGCAATCAATCACATGGGTGCAAAAAAAAAAAAAAATCTACATTAAAATCCTTTGTTGGAATGCTTTACACTTTCCACAGAACAGAAACTAAAATAACCTGTTCTACAATTAGTTACAAATACAGTCCTCGAGTTTTTTGCCCATACACATGAGTATTTGTCTAAACCATGTCTTCTTTGTAGCAGCTAGACCATGCCACCACTGTGCTTGGCTGAGTTCACAAATCTGTTGTAACCTGTAGCTTCCCTGTCACTTCTCTGGCTCTCCTCTTCTGCTAAGCTTTGTTTCCTAATTAAAATCTTCTGCCACTGCCATAGTTACTGCTGCTACTGGAACAGCCATAGCCACCTTGGTTTCATGGTTTGGCTAAGTATTGGTCATCACCACCACAGGGGCCAGAGCTTCTGCCTCCAATCCTTCCTTCATGGGTCCAAAATTTGAAGACTGATTGTTGTAATTGCCAAAGTCATTGTAGCTTCCACCACCTCCAAAATTGCTTCCATCATTACCAAATCCATTATAGCCATCCCCACTGCCACCATATCCACCACCACCATGGCTGCCACCAAAGCCACCACAACCATTGAAGTTTCCTCCATGACCAAAGTTGTCATTCCCACTGAAACCACCTCCACAACCACCACCAAAGTTTCCAGAACCACTTCGACCTCTTTGGCTAGATGAAGCACTAGCCATCTCTTCCTTTGACAGGGCTTTCCTAACTTCACAGCTGTGGTCATTCACAGTACAGGTATTTCTGAATGACAATCTTATCCACAGAGTCATCGTCGTCAAAGGTTACAAAGGCAAAGTCCCTTTTCATGCCACTGCCTTGGTCAGTCCTGATTTCAATCACTTCAATTTTTCCATCTGTTCAAAATAATCTCTAAGGTGATGTTCTTCAGTATCTTCTTTAATGCCACCAACAAATATCTTTTTCACAGTAAGTGGGCACCTGGTCTTTGAGAATCTTCTCTTGAGACAGCTCTCTTTGGTTCCACACTCTTCCATCCACCTTGTGTGGCCTTGCATTCATGGCTGCATCCACCTCCTCCACAGTGGCATATGTGACAAATCCAAAGCCCCTGGCGTGCTTGGTGTTTGGATTTCTCATGACCACACAGTCTCTGAGCATTCTCCATTGCTCAAAATGGCTCCTCAGGCTCTCACCAGTTGTTTCAAAGCTCAGCCCTCCAATGAAGAGCTTCCTCAGCTGTTCGGGCTCTTTGGGAGACTCTGATTTAGACATGACAGCAGGAAGAAGAGAGACTTTAATGATGCTTCTTTGGTGGCATCCACGGGCGGAAAGGAGCAAGCCGATGAACATATCTCAGACTTCTTTTCATTTTAAACTATGTTTGCGTCTTTTAGTCCAAGCTGATGGTACCTTATGAGTACAGATTTCTTAAACTGTGCAAGTGTCCTATAAATCTTACAGGGTCACTTGATTAGACAGAAGCCACATGCACAATTGTTTTTGAGACAGACCCCCCTACCTTGGCCTGGGAATCAGGGTACTGTGGAACAACGTCTTAATATTCTCAGGAGCTCTATTGTCTGGGTGAGATTGTGTATAAGACATGCCATTTAAGGTTCTTAGAAGTCTTTCTGTGTAGATAAAAGAGTCTATGAGGAATATCCTCAACACTTCCTAAGGTCTCAACAAATTAGCCACCTCACTGATGCAAAATTACTCTTGGGATCATGTTTTGCCAGAAGGGTCCTGGATTTGGTCTTTGCTCTCAGGTCATCTCTTCCAGGATCTTTTGCTGCCTGGAGGAGCTAGAAAAGAGAAAGTTTTATTTTTGAATCCAGAAAGCCCTAAATTCTGTATATTTCTCCTAATTTTGGTTAAAAACTGAAGAATTACTTTTTTAGTTCATTTTGCTCCTCTTGTATGTTAACACAGGCAGCCAAAAGAAACCAGTTGGTGCTTTCGATACAGTCGTATGTGTGGGGGGTTGGTTCCAGGAACACTGCAGATACCAGAATTTGAGGATGCTCAAGTCTCTTATATAAAATGGTATAATATTTGCATATAAACTATGCACATCCTTCCGTATACTTTAAAACATCTCTAGATTACTTATAATACCAGATACAATGTAAATGCTATGTAAATAGTTGTTGTACTGCATTTTAAAAATTTGTATTATTTTTATTGCTGTACTATTATTATTTATTTGAATATTTTCCATCCGTGGTTGGTTGAACCAACGGATGAGGAACCCATGGAGGCAGAACCCATGGATACGGAGAAGTTGACCACATTCTGACTGAAAATCTCCTAGCCAGAGCTATCTGTTTATGACATATTCTTCTTGTCTTCATGCTACAGGAGATAGTTTTGCTAATTGGTCTGCACATAATTCAGGTCATGTTCTCCAGTTTCCAATAGCAATTTCTTCGGTGTCCTTCAAGCCTTCCCTATTCATCTCCTCAAGGAGCTTTCCAGCTTCTGCCTGCCACTGAATTGCAAAGCCCATGCCATATGTTTTAGGGTTTTGTTATGGCAATACCCTACTTCTGTGAATCAAATTCTGTTTTGGTTGTGTATTGCTGTCTAACCAACTACCTTAAAACTTAGTGAGTGCTTTAAACAATAACCAGTTTATTAGCTCTCATTGCTCTGTGGTTGACTGGGCACAGCCATGAAGTTCTACTGGTTTAACTGGGGTCTTTCTTGTGGCTGCAGTCAGATATTGGCTGTGGTGGAGGTCACCTGGTGGCTGCAACTGGGCTCCCGAGACAGCTAGGTCTCTATCCTTCTCCATATGGCCTCTCTGTGTGGTCGTTCTAGTCACGCAGCTGTACTTCCTTCTTTCTTTCTTGAGACAGAATCTCACTCTGTCGCCCAGGCCCAGGCTGGAGTGCAGTGGCACGATCTCAGCTCCCTGCAGCTTCCACCTCCCAGGTTCAGGCGATTTTTGTGCCTTAGCCTCCCGAGTAGCTGGGATTGCAGGCATGTGCCACCATGCCCGGCTAATTTTTGTATTTTTAGTAGAGACATAGTTTCACCATGTTGGCCAGGCTGGTCTCGAACCCCTGACCTCAAGTGATCCACCTGCCTCAGCCGCCCAGAGTGCTGGGATTGCAGGCATGAGCCACTGCGCCCGCCGTAGTTACATGGCTGTACTTACACTGTGGCTCTGGACTCCACAAATTGGATGTTCCAAGAGGGAGGAAGAAGCAGCAGCCAGTTCTTTTAAAGGCTGAAATTGGTGCTCTGCCACTTCGAACACACTTGATTGGGAATCTTAAGTCAGTGTAGGAGAGAACCACACGAGGGCATGGATACCACGAGGTATGAAATTTGGTGTCCATCTTAGGAGACTAGTTACCACACAGTATACGTGGCTAGATATTTGCAATTTGAAGTCAGTAGGAATGGAGAAGTTTTCCTTAATTATGGATACAATTGTATTAGAGGATCTGCTGCGGTTCAGCTAGGAACATACCTACATACATTCAGGTATGTTTATGGATGTATGTGTGTGTGTGTGTGTGTGTGTAGACAGATATTAAAAATTTTGAAAATGCATGCAGTCATTGCCTAATAACAGATAATTTACAAAAAATACTTTGCTATGTGAGTTAATATGGAGGAAAATGGGAAAGACAAGAAACAGCCTGGAAGTGAAGGAATTCCTCATCTAAACCAAAGATTGCTACAGTATAGTAGTGTGACCTTGGACAAGTTCCAGCCTCTCTGGCTCTTAGTTTTCTTATCTTATGAACCCTTTCCTGTTTAAAATTCTTGGACACTAATCACATGTTTTGCTCTTTCTCATATTTCAAGATTGAGCTGAAGTGCTACCTCTTCTGTGATGTCTTACTCCATATCTAAATCCAATCACTTCCTAGGCAGAGTGATGTGATGTTCTCAGATTGATGGCCACCAAGTTAGCAAAAACGTTTTAAATGTTTCACCACATCTAGAGAACAAGGGATTTCTAAAATCAAACAGTAATTTGAATTATTTATCTGTGGGCTGAAAACATAGATTTGTCATTTTTTAAGCTTCTGCTTTTCATCATGGACATAACATAGGTGAAGTTCTCTATGTGGATGGCTGTTTCAACAGTTGTTTAAATAGATGTAATTATGGTCGTAGGGTAGACTAACTGCTGAAACAAAGAACCTCAACATTTCAGTGGTTTAATATAATAAAAGTTTAGTTTTTGCTCATGTAATAGTTCAATATGAGCATTTGTGGACAAGCAGTTCCTGGGTAGCTCTCCTCTGTTATTTCTTCACAGTTTTTCTTTTTCTTTTTTTTTTAAATGTCATTGAGGACTTCTCCATTCAACTGGCAGGTGAAGCAAGAGAGACAGGATTGCACATGGAGGTTCTTCTGGTCCAGGTCCAGAAGTGATGTCTCTCTCCTGCTGGCATTCCATTGGCCAGAACATAGCCGTGTGACTGACTGCTCATAACTTCAGGGGAGGCTGGGAAATGTAGTTTACCTGTGTGCCCAGGAAAGAGAGCAATTAGACATTGGTGAGCAGCTAGCATCCTCTGCCACAATATCCTTTCTTCTGTTCTTCATATTTTACTCCACAGCCTTTTGACATATATTCACCTGTATACACATTCTATTTTTCACTTTAATATTAGAGAATTTAGAAAATATAGAAAGGTAAAGAGAAGAAACCAATAATTGCCCATAATAACTCAGTGTTATTTGGTTATTTTGGGAATATTCTGGTTGAAATTATAATTTTATATCACTTTGTATTCTATTTTTAATCATCTAATAGTGCAAGAGAAGTACTTTCCTATGTCAACAAAACTCTCCATAAATGATGTCTAAAAAGCTTTATAAAATTCCATCACATGATAATTTACTGTATGAGTAGAAAGAATAGAGAGAAATGTTTGGACAGGTTTCAAAAGATCTAGTGTATCAATGAATCCCTGTGTTAACGGTAGAGCAACTCAGTGTTATACCCTCAGGGTGGGATGAGGGGAAGGAGACTTCTTGATACTTTCTCTGATACACTGCATGCTCCATTAGAAAAAAATCTTAGTTTCAAATGGATAATTCATTATCAGCTAAAATGCTGCTTCAGATTAATTTCTTCTTTTCACTGTCAGCACATTAAAGCACAAAGTGATTGGCAGATTATATTCCAAAAAAATGGAAGAGATTAATTTCGCCATTTGAATTATTTTGCATTTTGATAGCCTTCTTGGTTTTTTTTTTCTGTTTCTTTTCACCCGTAAGCAGTCAGAATTGTCATAAACATGGAGCTGCTTATGTTCCAGCCCACTAGAAGTAGTGTCGGACAGTAACAGGGCTTCCTGATGCTCACACTATCAGATTTATGAAGCGGAAGAAAGATATTCCAGTAACAGGGCAAATTCACTTCCAGGGAGGAAATGCCAAGCAACCATATTGCTAGTTAACGTCAACATGGATCAGCAGAAAGAAATTCTCCCTGATTATATGCTAAAGGCTGTGTCCTTTTTTGGTAAACTCTCCACATCTGTCACTTCTTGACAAATGAATCTTAGTAAAACACGTTGAACATGAAAAAGACAATAAGGGGACATTGTATTTTTATTGTCTTTATGTCTGTTAAACAGTCTCTTGTTTCCAGAGATGCTTTAAATTTAAAAATTGACATAGCTGTGAGTTGTTGGAATAGAAAGAAAAGTCAGAGTGCCGAAAATGTCAAAGTTTAACTGCTGTTCTCAAGTCTAACAGTGACTGCAAGCTAGATTATGAAAATCGAGTTGAATGGGGTCTTTTTCAGCTACAATGAGACTGTTTTAACCTCACTGATGTTTTTGCCAAAGAGTTCTTTCTCGGATAATAATTAGGTCCTCCTCCAACTTAGCTTTCCTTAATCTTCTACTTCGAAAATTCTACCAAAATAAGCCTGAGTTAAATTTTGAACTAAAAAACACGGAATTTTATTGTTGTTATCATCATAAGATCAATACATTTTCATTGTTTGAAATTGAAAAATGCAGAAAAGTAGAAAGGAGAATGAGAATTGCTCAATCTTATTATCCAAAAACAACCACAGTTATTATTTTGGAGTTTTCCTTTCTAAATATATATTTTACAAATGTTAAATGTTGTAGTCATGCTATATATACAATTATGCATCTTAATTTGCTTACTGTTATAAGCATTTACTATCTCATTACAGATCCCATAAATATGATTTTACTAAAATATTTTATGATTATACAACTAAGGCAGTATTACTGTAGAAAATTTAGAAAATATAGAAAGGTAGGCTGAGCACGGTGGCTCATGCCTGTAATCCCAGCACTTTGGGAGGCCGAGATGGGTGGAATTACCTGAGGTCAGGAGTTCGAGACCAGCCTGGCCAACATGGTGAAACCCCGTCACTACTAAAAATACAAAAAAATTAGCTGGGTACACCTGCCTGTAGTTCCAACTACTTGGGAGGCTGAGGAGGGAGAATCACTTGAACCTCGGAGATGGAGGTTGCAGTGAGCTGAAGTTGTGCCATTGCACTCCAGCCTGGGTGACAAGAGCAAAACTCTGTCTCAAAAAAAAAAGAAAAAAGAAAAGGAAAGGCAAAGAAAAGAAACTAAGAAACCAATAATTGTCGATAATGCTATCACTCAGTGATTATTTGGTTATTTTTGGAATATTGATGTGTATATATATTTTTTAAATGGTTGAAATTATAATTTATATACCACTTTGTATTCTATTTTCAATCTCCTAATAGCACAAGAGAAGTACTTTCCTATGTCACCAACACTCTTCATAAATGATGCCAATAAAACTTTATAAAATTCCATCACACAATTTATCTAATGCCGTATTGTAGTGCAAAATAATGCTATAATAAATATCTTTAGGTATAAATTTTTATTTTCAAGTCCAAGAGTATGAAAACATTTAGGTTTATAGTTCACATTTCCAGAATAGTGGCACCTGTTTGTGTTTCTACCAGCAATGAACGTGTGCCTGTCTGACACTGTCACCTGCATTTTATTATGTTTTTTAAAAATCCATGCAAATGACACATGAGTATTAACATCAAGTTTCTCTGATCAAGCTGATTCTGAATAGTCAGTACACTATTCTGAGGACTTCGGCTATTTGAATCCTGCACCTTCCATTCCCTGGGGTTAGAAGGAGCCTGTGTGTTCATGTATGTCTTTCTTTTTTCTCTTGAGACGGACTCCGGCTCTGTTGCCCAGGCTGGAGTGTAGTAACGCGATCTTGGCTCAATCCAACCTCCACTTCCTGGATTTAAGCAATCCTCCTGCCTCAGCCTCTCGAGTAGCTGGGATTACAGGCACTCCCCACCATGCCTGGCTTATTTTTTGTATTTTTAGTAGGGTCAATGTTTCACCATGTTGGCCAGGCTGGTCTCGAACTCTTTGACCTCAGGTGATTCACTCACCTCGGCCTCCCAAAGTGCTGGGATTACAGGCATGAGCCACCGTGCCAGCCCATGTCTATCTTTCAATAAAGATTTTTGAGTGCTAGAACCCTCTGCTAGA
This sequence comes from Macaca mulatta, assembly GCF_049350105.2. NCBI lineage: Eukaryota > Metazoa > Chordata > Mammalia > Primates > Cercopithecidae > Macaca > Macaca mulatta. Next base: position 111,690,908 of record NC_133417.1, read on the forward strand.
TTCTAGGGAAAGAAAGACAAATAAGCTCTGGTCACTGGATTTAAGGCAGAGTTTTTGAGCTGATGTGCATAGGCACATGGTTGTGCTAAGACACTGAGTTTCTTGGCCTTTGAAGCACCTAGGTAAGGACTGAGGTGGTTAGAACCACTGGGCTGGTCACTTCTGTCAGAGAGTGAGTGGACTTTGTTGTTTACCCCAGAGATTCATAGAAGTATTGTCATTCTCTATGCGGGCCCTGATGTGACAAAGGAGGGAAACACTGTCTCCCGATCATCTGGATGTTCTTCTAGGTCTTTGTCTTTCTCAGAACCACAGATTTATGGGCAAGAACAAATATTTTGTGAGTCAACTAGTCTTTCTTCATTGCCCTCCAACACACACACATGCCACGCTGCTGATGGTGGTGAGGGCACAATCACATTCTCTATGACCTACATACAACCTGGTAAAATACAATATTTCTTACTATGGGCTTAATTAAGCTCTTTGAAAGGCTGCAGGACTACCTTGGGCAAGATTAAAGGCACTACCTTTTATTTATTTATTTTTTAAATTTTTTTATTATTATACTTTAAGTTCTAGGGTACATGTACACAATGTGCAGGTTTGTTACATATGTATACATGTGCCATGTTGGTGTGCTGCACCAATTAACTCATCGTTTACATTAGTTATATCTCCTAATGCTATCCCTCCCCGTTTCCCCCACCCCATGACATGCCCTGGTGTATGATATTCCCCATCCTGTGTCCAAGTGTTCTCATTGTTCAGTTCCCACCTATGAGTGAGAACATGTGGTGTTCGGTTTTCTGTCCTTGTGATAGTTTGCTCAGAATGATGGTGTCCAGCTTCATCCATGTCCCTACAAAGGACATGAACTCATCCTTTTTTTTATGGCTGCATAGTATTCCATGGTGTATATGTGCCACATTTTCTTAATCCAGTCTATCATTGATGGACATTTGAGTTGGTTCCAAGTCTTTGCTATTGTGAATAGTGTGACAATAAACATACGTGTGCATGTGTCTTTATAGCAGCATGATTTATAATCCTTTGGGTATATACCCAGTAATTGGATGGCTGGGTCAAATGGTATTTCTAGTTCTAGATCCTTGAGGAGTCACCACACTGTCTTCCACAATGGTTGAACTAGTTTGTAGTTCTGCTAACAGTGTAAAAGTGTTCCTACTTCCCCACATCTTCTCCAGCATCTGTTGTTTCCTGACTTTTTAATGATTGCCATTCTAACTGGTATGAGATGGTATCTCATTGTGGTTTTGATTTGCATCTCTCTGATGGCCAGTGATGATGAGCATTTTTTCATGTGTCTGTTGGCTGCATAAAAGTCTTCTTTTGAGAAGTGTCTGTTCGTATCCTTCACCCACTTTTTAATGGGGTTGTTTGATTTTTTCTTGTAAGTTTGCTTAAGTTCTTTGTAGATTCTGGATATTAGCCCTTAGACAGATGGGTAGATTGCAAAATTTTTTTTCTCATTCTGTAGGTTGCCTGTTCACTCTGATGGTAGTTTCTTTTGCTGTAAAGCCACTACCTTTTAGTTGTAATGATTTGTGGGATTTCAGACTCTCCATAGCTGGGAAGGAACATGGTGAATTGCATTTTTCAGAGGGCACAATAAATAACTCCTCAGTTCCCTAACTAGGTTCTATAGAAGTTAAAAGACAGGTGGAGGCCAAAATATCACTCTTACTGATGGAGGACTTCTATTCTCTGTGGGTATCTCAATCCCAGTAGGAGAAAGGAAATTCCAGGTAGGAGAAAAGAAAGCTGATGTAAGCATGCCCAGTTTATTATTCTCAAATTTACCCATCAGCTAAATCACTTCTGTATACCAGAGACAGGGACAGTACAGGGACAGAGAAAAGCAGGAGTAGACTGCAGTAGACTTCCACCTCCTTGGAAAGAAGCATCAGGAATGGAAGAATCATTTCCTGCCAACAATATGTTAGAGCAGAAGGTACAAACTGGGAGATTTAAATAGGTAACCGTGGGCCAGACCATAGACACACTAAAAATGAAAGGCAGTAGAGACTTACTGTAGATACTTGAGAAGGGGCAAGATGAAGACAATTTAAAGAAAAGCATAAAACAGCAATAGATAAATTCAAAAAGATAGAGAGCAAAAACAGACTGCATGTATTAGCAAAGGTAAGAGTAAAGGTAAAGGCTTAGGCATTGTTTCTAGAGGACATTTCAGGAACAAAAAGGAAATACATACAAAGAGTAGGGTTATTCTGTGTTGATCCATAGGACAGAATTATATAATCTAAAGTGGAAGTTGTGCCAATATGAGCTTTGGTTCAGTGCAGGGAGAGCTTAGGATTAGAGCTGCTGAAATTCATATTGGGCTATTAGACAGGTTTTTCAAGAGCAGAAGTCACTATGATGAGCCAGGTCTGGTCCACTTTCATGTTTTCTTTGACTTCAGGCAGTATTTAAAAACAGTAGAATGAGTAAATGCTGAAACATTTTAAAGTTATTCAAAGTCTAGATTTCAAGTTTCTCTTGAAAAATGGGAAAATCTAGTAGCACTGGGCCCATTTGCCTGAAGATGACAATTGAATAGAGCTGTGTAAGGGTGGCCTGATGTAGAAAGGCATGTGTTTTCTTGTTTGCCACAGTCTTCACCATTCCTTATTGCCTGGTACTTTTACTTTTTAAATGACCTGCCTAGTCCCTATAGGAATTCAACTTTTCAACCCTTGTTTTACAGGGAGTCTCCTCCGTTGGGAGGGAGGATGAATTCAGTGACTCTTGACTCAGAGCTTCTGTAACTATATAACCTTAGGCCATTTTATCTAACTTTATCTATTCTTAAATATGACCATGTTTCTTTTGTGATATGCTGTGTTTATTATACACATTTTATTCTAGTAATATTTCTTCTTGCTTGGGAACAACCATGTGAGGTTTTTTATCAGGCAATAAATGCAAAAATGGCCAACAGAAGCTGCAGACAGGCCTGATCCCAGGCCAAATGGAACATGTCCAAATTTGTTGGAGGCATTGTTTCTCTGACTCAGCACTCCCCTCGCTGGGAAGGAAGGGTCCTTTGGGTACTTAGGAGTTTTGTTATTCTAGTTTGTTCTCATTAGCCACAACTTAACATGACCTCACATCACCCTCCATGGCTCCTGGTTGGCCTATTGAACTGCTTGGCATGGCTTAATTGATGAGAAGTGATCCCAAAGCCATTGGAGATGAGTGTATTCCCCATAGTCAGCCAAGGAAATCTGAGCCACAAGAGAGTAGGTAAGTCATATGGTTCTAGAGAATGCTAGGAAGAGATGCAGAGGATGGTGAGGAGACAGGAGCAATGGAGGAGGGCATGGACGGCCAAGGGGGATGGTGGTAGGGAAGGGGAGGTACTGATAGGGGTGGGACAGAACAAAGTGTGAGTGCATTGCAGAGTGGGTGCAGGATGAACTTTGTCAACAAGGGATTCTGATCACTGTTGTACTAGACTGGAGGTGGGTTACTTTTGTGTTTGCCTCACCTTGTTGACTGAGCATGGCTTGTATCTCATTTCTTTATAGTGATTGACAGCCAATAAAACATAAGAACCTTTGCTATTATGTTACAGCAACAAGGGGCCTTAGATGCTCCTTTATGCCATAAAGAATATGTATGTTAATAGTGATAAAACCAGTACAATATAACCTAGATATATGCAGTGCTTTGCTTCACAGGATGAAAGTTAGACTTACAAATGTTGCTGCATCTCTGGGAAATGTTCCAGAATAGGATATGCATCCTTGGATATCACCAGATTACAGCCTATGATCTGCCCGAAGGCTCATATTACAATAAAGCATAGTTTTCTTCTATGACATAAACATCATCAAAGATTACAGACATATGCCACACCTATTTCCATTTAATAATTTATAGTAACTAGCAAACAACATTTAACTAAATATAAATTCCCAAATATAATAATGATCATTTTGCAGTATGTTGCATTTTACCAAGTGCTTCCACATAAACCACTTTTTGAACTCCTCATAAGACTGATCCTGGACCCTTCGGTCCTGAGTTGCCTGGTCCTGCCACTGCACTTCACTGCCTTTCTGCTGCTCTCAGCAGTTCTCAAGTTTTGCTGAAATGCATTTCTTGTAAATTCTTTAATAAAACAAATCATCATAAAATGGATTGTGAATTCCCAAAAGAACAATGTTATAATGGAGGGTTGCTTTCTTGACTTAGAACATGAAATCTCATAACAAATAACAAAGATTTACTACCAATATTTCTTTTTAAAAGATAATAAAATTAAGTTCCATAAAGAGGAAAGGAGTATATATACATGTTGATTATGCAGTGGCTCAAATATGTTGTAAAGTTTATATAAAACCCAGAAAAGCTCTAGCTCTAATGATTTATTTAAAGTGAGTATGTTTGCTAAAATGTGTTCTGCTAAATATGCAAGATAGACCTACATATCTTAATGTAACAGTGATTTAATTCAATAATGATAAAGTTTCAGGTTTTATATCATAACTAACCTTTAAGAAACTGCCACTTGGGTAGTTTTAGTTTGTGTTAAAGATGAATATCTACAATTATATGGTATTATAATGAAAAGTTTACTTTTTTTCATATACTTCAACCAAAATAACAAGTTAAATGCATGAGCAGATATGAAAATCCACCAGTCTTGTAATGAGACACTCAAGAAAGCAACTTGCAAAAATTTAAAATGTAAAAGAATCCACTCTGGCCGGGCGCGGTGGCTCAAGCCTGTAATCCCAGCACTTTGGGAGGCCGAGACGGGCGGATCACGAGGTCAGGAGATCGAGACCACCCTGGTGAACACGGTGAAACCTCGTCTCTACTAAAAAATACAAAAAACTAGCCGGGCGAGGTGGCGGGCGCCTGTGGTCCCAGCTACTCGGGAGGCTGAGGCAGGAGAATGGCGTAAGCCCGGGAGGCGGAGCTTGCAGTGAGCCGAGATCGCCACTGCACTCCAGCCTAGGCGACAGAGCGAGACTCCGTCTCAAAAAAAAAAAAAAAAAAAAAAAAGAATCCAGTCTTTTCACTATCCTTTTTCTTTTGCAAAATAGTTATTTTCATGAACATATATTATTTGTATTATTATATAATGGTTATTAATATTCAAAATCAATCAATACTTTAAAAAAACTATTAAAATATAACCATCAATAAAATATTTAGTAATCATTTTCTTGTCATTTTAGACTTCAAAAAACCTTTGGGCTATTGTTTTTATAATCTGAATTTTTTAGGGCAAAACAGAAAGTTGGTGCCTTTGTGGCAGGTTCTCTGGGAAGCAAACTTTGAGATGGAGTTTCACATACAAGATGCTTTCTAGGGAATGGCCTTGGGAAGGAAGGAGGCAGGGGGAGAAGCTAGCTGATCTAAGAGCTATTTGACACACCCCACAGGGAGCTCTGGGGTGAGAATGGCCATCAGAGTTGTGTTGCACTGGGGCAACATTACGGTCACCAGAGAAAATGCCGCACATTTGAATTCCAAATTCAAATTTTGAATGAGGTTTACTTAGAGTAAAAATCATTTATCGTTTATGTGAAATTCAAATTTAAATGGGCATCCTGTAATTTTATATGCTAAATCTAGTAAGCCTACTCAATATGGCTGGGCCTTTATATCCTCACCTCAACTGGTTATTAGCTGTGGCTCATTCCAGAAATGGTATGACCCTGGGGCATCATTGCTCTCTGCTACTGAAATAACCCCATACAAAGGCTGAGAGCTGAGGGCTGTCTGCTGACAACACTCCCCACAGCTGTGTCAATGAGCCTTCCTTTAGGGGCATCTGAGCAGCTCAACTTCATGTTCATCACACCATCCTGGTGCTGTTGTTTTTAATAAGTTTCTCTAGCAACCAGAAATATTAGCAACCAGAAATATTTAAAAAATCATTTAATTAACCTTATTACTATAATTAAAGTAGAGACTATTCTTTTTCAAAACTAGTCTCTGTAATGTTCAAATACTAGATACATAAATAAATACATAAAACAGCCATTGTCCAATCCTTGCATTGTTGTGTCTTTCAGGGACTCTTTATTGGTAAGGACTAGAAGGATCACACATCTGAGTTTGTCTGAGATATTTTTAGTTTATGTATCTTATCCTTGTCACTGCAAAAGCGTCATGGTTAGGTAAATAATTTATCTGCTCTTCCTAGCCAGAACCTTCTTAGTGCCGCTCACTGCAGTAGATGTTATCCTCAACTTTTGTAGAATGGGAAACAGCAGCTGAGCTTTATATCCCATTGTATCCAGTTAAAAAAACAGTCCCATTGCACTCCAGCCTGGGGACCCAGAGTGAAACTCCGTCTCAAAAAACCCCAAAAAACAAAAAAACAGTCCCCAGTAAGGACTTCGCCCTAACTGAGCCAATCAGTTGTGGCTGGAAGATGAAGTGCCACTGTGAGTGGTTCAGCTTGTATCAGGCTCCTGACCCTAAATGAATGAGCTGTGATGGGTGGGTTGGGGGAGGACCTGGGGAACAAGGTTATGAGGGATAGACATGGACATGGGGACTTACTTTCTTATTTTTATTTTTTACTTGGTGAAAATAATGTTTATTATGTACATTATCTTGTATCACCAGACATCTAGACATTCTTTTTCAGCTATACTTAGAAAACTGTTTCACACAGATTAAATTACTACCCACTAGAGCTAACGATAAGGAAAAAATTAAAGTGGGATGTTCACAAATAATGTGTAAGTCTGTTATGGGAAGATCATACTTAATTAAAGGAAACAACACATGTAAAGCTATTCGCAGTAATCAGGAAAACAGTAAGTGTTTAATATGTCAGCTAATTATTATTATATTTAAAGAACTTCTGAGCTGATAATTTTGAGAGTTCACCTGAGTATATCTATGACTTTTCCATTCAGTATTTAAGGAGAAAAACCTGGGCCTACTTGTGATCTCTGAGCAGGGCGGGTTCCCCAAGAGAGGTCCACTACAAATTAATTCAGTACTATGTGCAGTATTGCTTGTTATGTGCTCACAGTATCTCTCTCAAATTTCAAATGCTACCCCTTCATTAAAATAGTTCAGGATTTGGATTGTTATGTTCACCTTATCTACACTGCTCATGATTATAAAGCCCTAGATAATATTCTCTCTCATTCTTTATCTTGCCAGATGGTACAATTCGTATCTTTTTAGATTTTCATCTGGCAGCAGCTTGTCGTTTAGAATGATTTTTCCTGGATTGCATCCAATTCTTTTATATGGCTTGTACATCAGAGTTTGGTGTAATTTTGATATTTTCTATTTTGTTACCAATGTTGTAATGTTGGCATTTTTTAGATGAAGTTGTTTTATCCCATTCAAGGAATAGTCAATATTAACTCCACAGTCTGTTTCCCATATTAGAGCTGACTGTGTGTGTGTGTTTGTGTGTGTGTGTGTGTGTGTGTGTTAGTGCCAGTTGTAATTTGGATAATAATCTATGTGTGCAGTGATGTTTCAAGGTGGGAATAATGGCTATTTAGATATGTAAATAGTTTAGACTACTTTTTCCAAAACTTACTTGTTATTAAAATTCTTTTATCAGCTTTTCCTTATGTCCTAAAACCTCAGAAAATCTGTTTATAGTTCATCCCAGTTCACCCAAACATTTGAAACCTGGAAGAACTTAATGTTTTTTTTGCATGACTGGGCATTTTAACATACAATCTTTTAGGTAATTTATCAAAATAGCAAATAAAAAGTCTTAGATCTAGAGAATCCTAGAGTTTATCTTTTCCTTCTGGAGAAGTGACTATTAGTCTCTCTCATTTGATGCCTGTCTTTAAGCCATGTCCAAACCCATGTCATGAACAGTCAAATCCCATGACAATCCAACAGAAATAATACAGATAGTTCAGCATTGGCCTATGCACTGGAATGCACTAAATGACATTAGGTGTACGAAAGCATGTTGTGTGGTTTAAGGAGCCATACAAATGTTAGCTGTTTTTTTCCTTAGGACAACAGCAGAATAAAAGTATTTAATTACTTCTATTCAGGACCTAAACTTTTACGATTATGTCTTTAGAAATCTAAACATCTTAATATGACAAAAGCTAATGTTATCTGATATGGGGAGGTGGTTAATAAATGTTGCTATTATAATTGATCCTATTAAATTTAATGGGTAGCTATATTGGTTAATTTAAACTTTAGAAAAAAGTAAATTATCTGGTAAGTGGAGATCTTGGTCTTCTCTTGCAGAGAGGTATTCCAATGTAAGAAACAAATTAGGTTTTGTTTTGGAATTATACAAATAACTGTATAGAATAGCTGCATTCAAAAATCTTTAATGTGAAGTTAGGAACATAATTCAGAACAGTTCTGTGTGGGGATGAATGTGTCAATGTTTTGTTTTGTTTTTGTTTGTAGACAGAGTCTCACTCTGTTACCCAGGCTGGAGTGCAGTTGTGCAATCTCGGCTTACCGCAGCCTCTGCCTCCTGGGTTCAAGTGATTCTTCTCCCTCAGCCTCCTGAGTAACTGGGATTACAGGTGCACACCAACACGCCTGGCTAATTTTTGTATTTTTAGTAGAGATGAGGTCTCACCATTTTGGCCAAGCTGGTCTCAAACTCCTGACCTCAAATAATCCACTCATCTCGGCCTCCCAAAGTGCTGGGATTACAGGTGTGAGCCACCGCACCTGTCTGTGTCAGTGGTTTTGAACAGATAAAAATAAAGTGTAAAGTTGGTGTATAGCCAAGAACCATGGTTTCAAATGTTGTATTTCCTTTGAAGACACTGTTTCAGGTGGTTTGCTTTGAGGCTGCAGTCAAATAGATTAGACAACATCAGTGTGTGTGTGTGTTTTTAACTCTAATTTTAAATGAAATTTATCACTAATGAAATGTGGAATTGGTAGAAGATTGAATTTTGCAGTTTTTTATGTGATTTTTATTATTACACTTGATAGATTGATAGTATTTGTGAGTCATTATGGTACGGTTGGGAGTTTATTCTTCAGAGCCAGGCATACACGGATTTCTGACCCAGCCCGGCTTGTTAGACTTTGGACAAGTTATTTACCTTCTCCAAGCCTCAGTTCTCTCATGAGTAAAATTGAGAGTAACATTAGTAGCTCCCTCATAAAGTTGTAAAGGGACTAAGTGACATCATCCAGCTAAAACATTTAACATAGCATCTGGCACACAGTAGGTGCTAGATAAATGATTCCTTTTCTTTCTCTGCCTTCTTCTTGTTATTTTATTTTGATTATTTCCTGCATTCTTTTGTGTTTCTCACCAAATTTGGTACTACCTAAAATAGGATTTAAGAAGCTGCAGTTGTTGAGTTTGTAAGCCATAATAAGGGTAATATAAGAAACTCATCTGATAAAAAAATTGTTCCTTGGAAATCACCTTGAGATCTTTTGTATTTGAGATACAAAAGACAAGAGAAGTAGGAGAAAGACAGGTATTTTATTTGGGTGGATTACCTCCAAACGTGGGAACTTTCCTTGCATACTGAGCTTTCTTCATGCTGCAGAATAAGACTATTTTATCCTGCCAAGTTGTGGAACTGGGCTTACAGGAATCAGTGATGTAGGGACCCAGACCTCACAGCTGTATCCTTCTTCTCTTTACAAAGCAGTGTCATGTGGAGTCACGTGGAAGACTGGAAGTGGATTACATGGCAGACTGACTGGGATTTTTCTGAGTCAAAACACTTTTTTAAACAAACCTGGTACTAAACACTATGGAAAGTACTGGAAAGCCAGAAAAAGGTTTGAATGTTAGTCCCAGCTCTGCACAAACTGTTGTGTGACCTTGGGAAACGAGCTGAAACTCTGAGCCTTTGTTTCTGTAATTGCACAACAATGAGTTTGGACTCCTAGATGATCTCGGAGGTAACTTCTGGCTCAAATGTTTTCTAATTCTATATATATATTTTTAGGTCCTCCAGCAATTATATTAAACTTGTTTTCTATCTTTCTTTATCCAAGGTTAACTTGTGATAAAAGTAGAAATAGGAAAGAAAACCTTGGGAACAGCACAGGATTCCAATTCAGGGTTTGAATTCCAGTTCTGATGCTGAGCAGCTATGTTACCTCAAGGAAATCTTTTTACCTAGTGTATCTTGACTGTGGTTGCACATTTTATTAATCTGGGAGGATTTTTAAAAACACTGATGTTGAGCCCTAGTCTTGAACATCCTAAACACTCAGGGATTAGTAGACTATCAAAGCTCTCTAGGTGCAAAATAAATTAACAATGAGATATCACCTCACGTCTGTTAGGATGGCTACTATCAAAAAGACAGGAGATAAATGTTGGTTAGGGTGTGGAGAAAGGGAACTCTTGTACACTATCGGTGAGAATGTATTATGTTGGTGTAAAAGTAATTGTGTTTTTTGACATTACGTTTAATGGCACCATTACTTTTTTTGTTGTTTTTTTTTGAGACGGAGTCTCGCTCTGTCGGCCGGGCTGGAGTGCAGTGGCGCCACCTCTGCTCACTGCAAGCTCCGCCTCCCAGGTTCACGCCATTCTCCTGCCTCAGCCTCCCGAGTAGCTGGGACTACAGGCGCCCGCCACCACGCCCGGCTAATTTTTTGTTTTTTTAGTAGAGACGGAGTTTCAGCGTGTTAGCCAGGATGGTCTCGATCTCCGTCCACCTTGGCCTCCCAAAGTGCTGGGATTATAGGCCTGAGCCACCGCGCCCGGCCGGCATCATTATTTTTAATGGCACTTTGGCACCAATCACATAGATTAGTGCAGCCATTGTGGAATACAGCATGGAAGTTCCTAAAGAAATTAAAAAGAGAACAACCAGCCGGGCCCAGTGGCTCACGCCTGTAATCCCAGCACTTTGGGAGACTGAGACGGGCTGATCACCTGAGGTCGGGAGTTCAAGACCAACCTGACCAACATGGAGAAACACTGTCTCTACTAAAAATAGAAATTAGCAGGATGTAGTGGCACATGCCGGTAATCCTAGCTACTTGGGAGGCTGAGACAGGAGAATCACTTGAACCTGGGAGGCAGAGGTTGCAGTGAGCCAAGATCGTGCCATTGCACTCCAACCTGGGCAACAAGAGCAAAACTCCATCTCAAAAAAAAAAAAAAAGGAGAAAAAAAGGACAACCATATGACCCAGCAATACCTCTTCTGGTTATATACCCAAACAAAGTGAAGTCATCATCTTGTAGTAATATCTGCACTCTCCCGTGGTCATTGCAGCATTATTCACAATAGCTGAGATATAGAAACAACTGAGGTGTCTGTAAGTGGATGAATGGATAAAGAAATTATAATTGTGTATGCATGTAATTTTTTTCTTTCTTAATTGCTGCACAACAGATGCATGTATTTCAGGGTACATGTGATTATTTAATACATTCATATAATTTGCAAAGATCAAATCAGTTATACAACGAAATTTTTATCAGAGTTAAAAAGCAAGGTGATCCTGCCATTTGTGACAACACGGATGAATCTGAAGGTCATTATGCTAAATAAAATAAGTCAGACACAGAAAGAAAAATACTGTGTGATCTTGCTGATACGTGGGATCTAAAAAAAAAAAGTTGAATATATGGAATCAAAGACTAGAACTGTAGCTACCAAGGGTGGAGGGCAGCAGAGGGCAGGATGGGAGGGTGACTTAGGGGAGATGTCATCAAAGGGTACAGAGTTGTAGTTATGTAGGATGACTAAGCCTAGAGAGCTAATGTACAGCATGAGGACTATTGCTATTCATATTGTATTGTATACTAGAAATTTGCTATGAGAGTAGATTTTAGGCTTCTGCTACACATACAGGAATGGGTAGCTATGTGAGTGATGAATATGTCAATCTGCTTGACTGTAGTAATCATTTTACTATGTATATTAAAGCATCACATTGTACACCTACAATGTATAAAAGTTTTTGTAAAAAAGCTCTCTAGGTGATTTGAATGTGCAGGGATTGAGGACCCCTACAAAGAGCTGTGAGTCTTAGCATTCTTACCTCTTAGCTGGGAGAGCTCCTAAAAACAATAACGGTAACTGCCCTCTCTGTGTCACAATGTTGAGGATCACGTAAAATAATATAGATGAAAGCACTCTGCAGTGTGTAAGTGCACAGAATAATTAAAGCAGGCGTTGTTAAAGGACTTAGCCATTGCTATTAGGCAAGCGGAAGGGATTACATTAGCATATTAATTCTGTTTGCTGGGGTTCTAACCTTTTCATATGAAATTCAGCTGCTGTAGTTTAGCCCCCACCCCCACCCCGAGTAGGATGTGGTAATTTACTTCTATGGAAACTCCTAGCGCTGCTCTGTGACCCAGTGAGGACTTAATGATTACGTGTTGACTCAGTGATTACTCCTAATAAACACAATTCTTCCAAGTTTTGCAGAGCACATATTATCACCACGAATCACAAAGACATGCTCGTGTAACCCTTTGTGCCCAGCTTATAAACACACAAAACTGTTGGATAAACAAGCCTAATGTTTTAGAGTGGGGGAAAAATTAACTGTTTTCAAATTTATCTTATACTATCTGAATTCCTAATTAAACTCTGTTTAACATAATTTCCTTTAAGAACTTAATTTTAGGTTTCTTAAGTGGTTATCTTTCTTCGGATATTTTCATGCTTGACATTGTAACACATTTTTGTCTGTTCAACTACTCCCCTAGAAATGTCTGTTGCCATTATTCCTTTGGTATTGAATACTTCTTCTTTTCCCAGTAGTGTTGAAATTAGTCACACGGTGACTTTTGAAATTGTCCCACTTTGGCCTGGTCTTCAGAATGAGCAGTGGTGTAATTAACACAGACCTGCAGACTTGCAGATTTATTTTCATGAACTTGAAGGTTGCCTATAACATGAGGTGTGGCTCTGTGTCAGGAGTGTGTATTCCCTGCCGCGTGGCCACTCTACAGGATTGAGTTTGAGGAACACAGGCAGATCCCAGTGTTGACAGGCTCTGAGAAGGACTAGAGTGCATGTGTTACTCCATTCTCTGACCACTCATGCTGTAGCATCCATTCAGCATCCCCTACTCACAAGAAAATATAGCTTGGAAAACAAAAGAAATGTCTAGAATCTCTTTGACATCTGTATTTTTTTGGTGAATGATTTCTGACTTTTCTCCCATTATCTACATCTGAGAATTGGCTCCAAAAGAAGAAACACTTCTTTCCTAAGGAATCCCTTCAAATGATGACCATCTTTTGAGAATTTAGTGACTACTTACTGATTAAACAAATATCTAAATTACAATGGGGAGCAATCTTTTCTAGAATTAGAACCCTCTATATTGTGGCACATGCTTCCTTCCCTTTTTCTGCTTATGTGCATAGGACATAATACAGTTGATGAAAAAAATTTAACCTTAAATATATATATTTAATTAATATATATTGATAGATATTATATATACACCTTAAATATATATTATATATTTAATTAATTTATTTAATTTAATATATATTAAGGTATATATAATATATTAATATATTTTATTATATACTAATATATATTAATATATGATATAGAATAATATATAAATATATAATAATATATAATATATAATTATATATATTTAAGGTGTATATATGGTATATATTTAAGGTATATTTAAGGTAAATATATATATACATATATGTATGTAGAGAGAGAGAGAGAGATTTTAAAATGGCTAGCTGACCAACCAGGTCCTGTAGGCTGCATGGTTTTCACATCCTTAAAGGTTTGTAAAGAAAAAAAAATGCAGCAGAGACCATATGGCCCACAAAGCCCAAAATGTTTATCATCTGGCCTTGTACAGAAAATGTTTGCTGACTCCTGAACCACGTGGCAAGTACCAATAATGAAGCCCACTCACTTTTTACTTTCATGAAGAAATGCATTGTCTTTTCTCCTTTGAAGTATCCACTTCCACCGGTAAAATCAGTTTTCATAGCTATTTTGAAAGGAGGCTGAGAAACCTTCTCTAGCTGGCTCTGTAACACAGGCTGTCCCAGCGAGCTCCTGGGTATAAGCAGCTCTTGAGCCAGAGCTGCTGTTTGAGGCTTGTTCGTGCCCTTGCTGTCACTCCCCAGATCTCTCTTAGTATCAGCACCATCCACTAATTTGCTGCACACCTTCTTTGACCTTGGCTTTTTGGGCAAATGCTTATTCCATTCCAATTGCTCTTGTGAGTCTGCTTTGCTACCTTCCCCTGCTTTTTTACTTTTTTTTTTTTTTTTTAACCTTCTGGACCTCTCTTCTGTCATCCCCTTCTACTTTCTCCCCCAGCATCTCAGCCCTCTTGAGGCCAATGCCTCCCACATCTAATATTTCTATTTCTGTCCTTTGCTTGCTCCCGTCCAGACCCAGTTTTCTCACTGGTTGCAAAGTGGGTCCAGTTCTAGCACTGGAAACAGATTTTGGCAAATAGAGACCTTCTGATCTCCTCCCTCACAAGACCAATGGACCATTTTTGTGGACAGTATGATGACCCTTCCTGGGTATTGCTCATATGCACCCTTCATGGTGCTTACCTAGTGTCCATATTGCCTGGCATAATTTCCTTCCCATGGACCTTCTGGCCACCTGCCTTCACGTATGACTGCAGCATTTCTCCATGTCTGCCACTTTGACTAGATCACTCCAATGGTCCTCTGATGGCCTTAGGGTCCAACACACATTTGTAACCAGGGCCATAATAGCACTGAAGCTTCTGGTATATTTCTTTATTCTAGTCCAGCTTGCTGAATCCCTCCCTTTCCTACCTGTGAGTGCCTCTCTATGAATGCTGATTCGATTCCAGCTCTGGAGTCAGAGATGACCAAGATACAGCCTTGCTCTCGGTATTTTTTGATAGAAGAAAGATGTTATGCACATACATGAATACAGAGCAAAGCAGTAGGTGGTAAGTGATTAAGCAAGTCACTAAATGTTATGAAAGCACAGAGTGGAATATTTAGAAGTAAACTCTATAACAATAAAAATTCTGAACTACCTAATAAGAATATTACTAACTCTATCAAGTTGACCAATTAAATTATTTAATCAGTTAATATCTGATTCTGTTTTTAACCTTCCCTTAAATATATGGTTTAAAGACTAAACTTCCAGTAAATTTTTTCTAAGTAATGTACTATTTCTCCGACTCATTATTTCATTTACTGATACCTTATCTTGACTCTAGCAATGTCTGTAACCATTAAAGTTCTATAAATAAATGCAGTCTTTTGATTGTAGTATATAAAACAACATCCCTCTTTGTAAATACCCCAACCCCTTATTAGAAACTATATTGAGGCCAGGTGCGGTTGATCACGCCTGTAATTCCAGCACTTTGGGAAGCTGAGGTGGGTGAATCATCTGAGGGCAGGAGTTTGAGCCCAGCCTGGCCAACACGGTGAAACCCCATCTCTACTAAAAATACAAAAATTAGCCAGGTGTGGTGGCACGTGCCTGTAATCCCAGCTAATCCCAGCTACTCAGGAGGCTGAGGCAGGAGAATCGCTTGAACTTGGGAAGCAGAGGTTGCACTGAGCTGAGATGGCACTACTGCATTCCAGCCTGGGTAACAGAGCAAGATACCATCTCAAAAATAAAAAAAAAAAAAAGAAGAAGAAGAAACTATATTGAATCCTCATTCAATACCCCAAGTGCATGAAATAATGTGTTGTAACTGGTGGGTGTGTTTGGTTAGTCCAGGCTGGCTGGTAGGTTTATTTATTGGAACAGACTTTAAGAGGTTGTCACTCAATTGCAAGAGATACCTTTCAAGTAACTTGCATCTGGGTGCTTTGCACCTTTCATTTCCCTCTCCCTTCTCATTGCTTGTGCATCTCCTTTCTGGCTTGCTTTCTGTCAGGCTCTTTTTCACAATGTATGTTGTGTCAAATATAAAATCGGAAAACCTAGCCAGAGCATGCTTGACTTGAGGGAGACACCCCTAAGAACACTGACCTGTAGTGGGCACTCTAGGGGGGCTAGAGTGTTCACTAGCCTGCCCCAAGTGTGAGTTCTGCTTGTGTGTACTACCCATTTCTTTATTCATTTAGTATATATTTTCCAAGTGATTTCTCTGTGCCTCAGACACTGTGTGAGGTCCTAGGGACACCATGGTGTGCAGAAGGGAAAACTGTTTTTGCCTTCACATGGGGGAGGTAGCATCAATTACAAATTTACAGGAATAAATATGTGATAATAATATCCTAGCTCAACATAGAAAGGAAGTTATCTCAGTATTTACCTAACAGTTCTGTAATGTGTGTGTGTGCGTGCGTATATGACTTTCTTTTTTCTCTTTGTTAAGTGTGAGTGGAGAAGATGGCTAACACTGAGTTCTGTCATGGCCATGGCACTTTATACCCACATTCTTTCTTTTAATCATGGAATTCTCCACCCCAGCCCTCACCCCATGGATGTCGGAGTAAGACAACATTGTTATGACTCGGATTGTCATTGGGAGGGTGAATAAATGAATGCTTAAATTATGAGAATTTGGGGACAGAAATATGCCACAGACTCTTATTTGAAGCCATCAGATTTAGTGGCTGCGAACCCACCGAAGTTGGGGATTTACAGTTTTTACAGTAACGACAGAAAATGTCCCCTTTCCTCTGCAGCAGTCAGGACTGGATCTCAACAGAAATGTGTCCTACTAAATGCGTGCCCACCCCCTTGGTTGACAAACAACGGATTTCCCAAGATAGCTGCCACACACTCTGTTTCTAATCTCTGTATTGCTTCCCAGCCAGAATGTCTAAGTCCTTCCCGAATATGCCCAGTCATACTTTCTGAACTTTTGAGCAAACACCGTCAGGCTTCTTGTGCTTTCCTCAAAGACACCAGGCATGGGCAGGGAGGGCACAGGCCTGGGCGGAGCGCCCTTGCGCGGGGGATTCCTGCCACTCCGCACCAGCCTACGGTGCAAACGCGCTTCTCAGCCGCAGTCCCACTCGCTGCTGGCAATCTGAATGAGGAGCCGTGCTATTTTTACCTCCCCGGCTTCAATCCTTTATATTTACATGCAGGAAGCAAATAAATAAGGGATTGAGAAGGGAATGCATGGCCTTAGTTTATCCAGATCAGGAAGGGGTTGGAATAGGAGGGAGTATGTGAAGTCTGGGGTGGTGGAAAAGGCATGTGGACTTCGGCTGGTTGTTTTCTCCCGATCATCCCTGTCTCTGGCCTGGAAGCCCCCGCACTCTCTTTCTGCCCCTCTGGCTTATCCGTGACTGCCAGCTCCCCCTCCACCGCCCCCATCTTTTGAGGTACCACCCGTCACCTCTGATGTTGCTTGGGCTGCTGCATCACTCTGCTGCTTTCCCCCCTTCCCCGCCCCCCAACAAAGCATGCGCAGTGCGTTCCGGGCCAGGCAACAGCAGCAGCACAGCATCCAGCAGCAGCATCAGCACCCGAAGCCCCGCTCGGGCGCGCTCTCGGGGGGCGGGGCGCACGCCCGCTCCGCGCGTCCCCGCGCCGCTCGCTCCCGCGCGCCGCCTCAGCATCCTCAGGCCCGGCGGCAGCCCCCGCAGTCGCTGAAGCGGCCGCGCCCGCCGGGGGAGGGAGTAGCCGCTGGGGAGGCTCCAAGTTGGCGGAGCGGCGAGGACCCCTGGACTCCTCTGCGTCCCGCCCCGGGAGTGGCTGCGAGGCTAGGCGAGCCGGGAAAGGGGGCGCCGCCCAGCCCCGAGCCCCGAGCCCCGAGCCCCCTGCCCCCTGCCCCCTGCCCGCCGCGGCACCATGCGCGCCGAGCCGGCGTGACCGGCTCCGCCCGCAGCCGCCCCGCAGCTAGCCCGGCGCTCTCGCTGGCCACACGGAGCGGCGCCCGGGAGCTATGAGCCATGAAGCCGCCCGGCAGCAGCTCCCGGCGGCCGCCCCTGGCGGGCTGCAGCCTTGCCGGCGCTTCCTGCGGCCCCAAACGCGGCCCCGCCGGCTTGGTGCCTGCCTGCGCCCCGGCCCGCACGCCGCCCTGCCGCCTGCTCCTCGTCCTTCTCCTGCTGCCTCCGCTCGCCGCCTCGTACCGGCCCCGCGCCTGGGGGGCTGCTGCGCCCAGCGGTGGGTATGGCCCCGTGCCCTTTGCGTTGGCTTTCCCGCGGGGCCCTGCAGAGGAAAACGAAGGGCGCGCGGGTCCGTGCGCTCCAGTCTTGTTCCCGGCTCGGCCTTTCCTTCCCTCCCTGCGTGTCTTTCCACCCTTCTCGTTCCCAAACCCCCATTCATCCCAGTTCACTTTTGGAAGTCCATTTCTGTTGCATTCGCTAAAAACCCATTCCAATTTTTGTTGGTTCCACTGGGAGGTGTTTAGTGGATCCTGGGTCCCTCAGCGATCTCTGTGCAACTTGCGGAGGGGAAACCAGTGGATGGGAAATACAGCGAGGGAGCAAGTTGATACTTGCGTGGTGGAGCCTTAATGTGAATGCGGGGAGGTTGTAGTGATAATAGTGGCTATGGGCTGTTTCCTCAAATTTCCTACCCGGCATATTCAGTGCGGTTGGAATTAAGGTGGGGGAGGCACACTTCAGGGACCAAAGAATTAAGGTGCTGAAGACATACTTCGTGCACGACCTTTGGTTCTGATTTCTCAAAGTGCTTGTCATTATAAGGAACAATTAATATAATACCATGTTCAATACATTGATGATTGGAAATCACTGAAAGCAGAAAGCTGGCTTTGGCAGGAAAATAAAAAGAAATTGGAAAGCTGCCAGCATCTGTATCCCTACATAGCAAAGTATGTTTGCTCATCTCAAAGTTAAAAGAGAAGGGAATTGCCCATTTTGTTAAAAGAGTCAATTAACATTCGGTATCCATGAATTCAGTACTCAAGTTATCTTAGGAGCGTTCTTAGCTCTCGGATGGGATGCCACTAGGCAGAGTAGAGTTGTGCTTCTGTGCACTCAGAGAAGGGGTGGAGATCGGGGGCAGGACCCCTGAACATGTTCATTTAATGACTCTTCTTCCCTCAAGTTCATTCTACCCCCTCCCCCCCAACACTTAGAAGTGTGGATCTGAGTCTGACTAGAAATGTATATATAAGACATAAAACAAATAGTGCACAGTTGTATAAACTTTATTGGCTATTTATTAACCTCTCCAGGCCATTTTATTGTTGAAATAACTTGCTTTACTGTAGCTGTACTTCTTAACTGCTTATAAATGAAAACTTTGTGTTTGCAGTTAAAGGAAAAATGCATTTTAGTGCTTATGTATTTATGGGGTAAATATATGTGTGTTTGTGTATGTTTGTGTTTCCTGCTCCCCCAACCCGCTACCTCCACCAGCTCCGCGTTGGAATGAAACTGCAGAAAAAAATTTGGGAGTCCTGGCAGAGGAAGACAATACATTGCAACAGAATAGCAGCAGTAATATCAGTTACAGTAATGCAATGCAGAAAGAAATCACACTGCCTTCAAGACTCATATATTACATCAACCAAGACTCGGAAAGCCCTTACCACGTTCTTGACACAAAGGCAAGACACCAGCAAAAACATAATAAGGTAGGCAGGAGGCTGGCTATGCGAAAGTAGCTATCATGAAGAGTTTTCCTTTGATTTGATTTTCTGCCAGAATCTGATTTCACAAATTTTACTGCAGCATTTTATTAAGAAAGCAATTAATATTATGATAGGGGAGAAACTGGAACGAATTAACTTGGGATCTAGTGGGATAGGACTGTTGTTTCTCTTCTCTGACTAAATTGGAACTAGAATTTTCTGATACCTGAAATGATATCCATGTATCTTTCAGGTACATTGGGCACTGAACAGTGGTTAAGTGAATGTGTTTATGATTCTGACTTGTTTCTGTGAGGCTTTATGTAAGGGTGCAGTATTCTGCCTTGATACGAAACTGCCTCCCATGATATAAAAACTGCTTTCAATCTGCACATATAAGATTGCTTCAAGAAGCTATTTGGCTGCACTGTCTCCATCAGTTTTTCCACTTAGAAACTCAATGTTTAAACAGTCTGTTTCTTTAATTGATCAGTAGGAGGAAAAAAATTTTTTTCTGTTGTATTTTCAATAGGTAAACAATTTGACATTTAAAAAGATTACGGTGACTAGACACAAATATTTGCATAATATGAAGAACAATTTTGGTTGGCATAGTTCTTCAGTACCTAATTTGTATTGATTATGAGCGGTTGCTTTACTTTCAGGTTAGTTCAGAAAGTGGGACTCATATTTACAAAGGTGTCAGTAGAAGACAAGTATGTTTAATATCCAAAGAGTTTAAGGGATCTTTTTCCCTGGTTACTATTCTTTACTTGAATTAATATTATTTTGAACCCCGAGCTGATTTACACAATGGATTATCGGTGCCTCTGTCGTTTATCTGGAGCAGAAAATAGAGTCTGTATGTTAAATGTTTCCTTTTGACCTGTACTTGTTCAGGTGAGAACAACAGTTAACAGTTAACTGTCTAAACATCTAGAATTTAAGAAAGTATCTGCAGTTTACATCATTGTTTTTATTAGTTTTCTAAAATATAGGTGAGTGGTAACAGTATTTATTCCCATTTTACAAATGGGGAGCTAGAAATTTAAGGCTTTTGGGTGATTTTCCTATGTTATAAAGCAGCTAATATAAAATTCAGGTGACCTGAATGTTTAATGTTTACTATTTTTTACAAGTTAGGTCTTTAAGAAAGTGCTTCCTTCACCTTGAGTATTACTGGAGAGGTGAACTTTCTTTCACATTCTTTTGAAGTGGCTGCTACCCACCATGAGATAAATGTGTCTCTGATCTCAGCCAGCCCTTTTCTCCATAAGCTCCTATATAACTTAATGGGCTGACTAATAGGTCATGTCTAACTCATTTGCAATTAAAGGAAAAATGCATTTTAGAGCATATGTTTTTATGGGGTAAATACATTTTATTGATAGGAGAAATACATTATGGGGTAAATACATTTATTGATGGGAGAAATGGGTGTTGTCTTTAAAGAAGAGAAATCCAGGGCCCTTTTGATAAAATGCATTGAGGCTTTTATAGCTTTCCTTATAAATGGGGCCTTTTAGAGTTGAGTGGTTAGTTCTCAAACTCCAGCACCTTTGCTTAGGGTGCTGGCGAAAGGAAAAACAGCTGCCTCGAGGCCTGTTTCAAAGAATGCTCAAGCCCTCCTCAGCGGAGACTTGAAATTTCAATGGAACTTTTTAATAATTCAGATGTTTGAGGCTATGACTAATGCTTGCCTTATAGTTTAACCTTATGTGGCTGCTTTCTTTGGTGGGACGTGATTTGACTGTAATATACCTGACTTCCCGTGATAATAAGGTTTGTTAAACCTGTACCCACCACTTGCCTAGAGGAATAGACTTCTCACTGTGGATCACCTGCTTGACCTTGGAATGATTCTATGTCTCATCCTCCCCCCTACCCTCAATTGTAGTTGGGTTTCTTTTATACTGTACTTTGAAAAGAATGTTTCTACAGAAATCATATTTGAAAGCATTTTTCTTATTAGTTTAACTCTATAAACATTTGTTTTACCTTTGTCATGTGCAAAGCGGTATGCTAAGTATTCAAAGATAAGAGATAAAGGTTAAAAGGATGAAAAGACATGATCTATCCTCCAGGAGACAGGAAAATGAGATAAGCAAGATTCTAAAAGTGCTCCTGTACAGGTATAGACAGTGTTGTTTGGTGGGTGCCCTGAAATTACCCTTTGTGTTCTGTGCTCTCCCTTTTACTTCTGTTAAGCATCTCTTGAAGTAGTTGATAAAAAGTGTTCCATCTGCTTGCTGCTGTATCTTGGGATGACTTGCTTAATAACAGTGATGAGAGACACTTGCCAGTTCTGCTGCTTTAGAAATGTTTCAGTAAGAAAGTATAGAATTTCATTTCTGCTTTCATGTAAAGAAGTTTTTATTTTAATATCTGTGTTATGTACCTTTTTTTCCCTCCCCTGATTTCATTGCACTGAAGCACATTTTAATGAAAGCCTTAGAAATGCTGAATCACTGTGCCTTTCTCATGGATCCCTAGACTGGGGGTAGAGGTGGAAATGGAAATTCCCAAATATGGGTTGCAAGGCCAAGCTCCACATTTATGTCTGAAGAAATTTCATAAATGTTCAGCGTTGATCAATCTTTATTACTTTATAGCTGTGAAAGTTAACATGTTTATTAACTCTTCCAGAATTGGTGAGTGTAAAAGCAGATTGTGCAAACCACCTCTTTGCATGCTAATGTTTCTGAATGCCTTAATGTTTCTTTGTCAAAGAATGTTGAAAAATCTTTTTTTATCTCCATAGAGTGATGTATAGCCAGTTGTCCAAACTGTGCCATTTTTTAAAGTAGAAGTGGACACTGCTAATAATTATGCCAGGATAGTAGGCATAAACCAAGGTAGTCCAGAGCAGGCAGGGAGTTTTGACACCTTGGATCTAAATGCTATATTCCTTGATTTTTGGTGCTTACCCCAATTCAAGATTCTTTAAAGACAGTTTTATTTGCTGATGATTTATTATAAATTCTTTCTTACTAGCTAGGAAGTCAGATTCCTGCCATGTAGCAGTATTAGGGTCTGAAATGGAAAAATTTAATTTTGCTTTATGTGATACTGTGAAATGTATTTGGTAATTATCCTGTTTCCTGGTACACAGCTTCGAAGACCCTTGGAATCTCCAGAGTGATGAGTGTCTTTCATATGCCAATGAGATGATGGGTGGCTGGGTGTCTCTAGATAGCTTCAGGATGGGAGCTGGTCACCAGAAAGACCAGCACATTATTAGAGGTTTAGGATTTGCGCCCCACAACCCCAAAGAGAGGTAGAAGGTTGAGTTGATCACCAGTAGCCAGTGATTTAATCAGTCATACCTACGTAAGGAAGCATCCATAAACATGCAAAAGACTGGGTTCCGGAAACTTTCGGATAGCTGAACATGTGAAACTTCCTGGAGGGTGGAGTTCCTGGGGACGGCATTGAAGATCCTTGCCCTATGTGTCTCTTCCATCTGGCTGTTCATCTGTATTCTTTGTAATATCTGTTATGTAAATGGTAAGTGTAAGTAAAGTATTTCCTGAGTTCTGTGAACTGCTCTAGCAAATTAATTTAAAGGGATTCTGACTACCCCAATTTATAGCTGATCTTTCAGGAGCACAGGCCTCCATATGGGGCTTGAGATTGGCATCTGAAGTGGGCATCTGTAGGCTTGTGGGACTAGGCCTTCAACCAGTGGATCTGACGCTATCTCCAGGCTAAGTGTCAGAATTGAATTGGAGGACACCGAGGTGGTATGTGATGGAGAATCTGCAGAATTACTTGGTGTGTGGGGAAAACCCTCCCATACATCAGACGTCAGAAGTGTTGGGTTGAGTGTTGTGTGAGACTAGAGAAGGAAAAAACATTGCTTTTTCTTATATCTCTTATTTTGTTATCAGGATCGATCTTTTTCACTTGTAGAGACTTTTATGGGCATAAATGGAATTGTATGATTACTAAATGTAAGCATTTTATTAACCATTAATGTAACATATTAATAAAATGGACTATACATTTTAAAAGCGGGAGGAACACTTTGGATTCATTCATTCATTCTGAGATAATCATATGTGGTCTGTTCCTAGGAAAGTTAAGGAAGCTTTTCCTGAAACTTTAGTCGAAAACTACTCGTCCTGCTGGGCGTGGTGGCTTGCGCCTGTAATCCCGGCACTCTGGGAGGCCAAGACAGATGGATCACCTGAGGTCAGGAGTTTGAGACCAGCCTGATCAATATGGTGAAACCCCATCTCTACTAAAAATACAAAAATTAGCTGGGCGCAGTGGTGCACACCTGTAATCCCAGCTACTTGGGAGGCTGAGGCACGAGAATCTCTCAATACTGGAGACGGAGGTTGTGGTGAGTGCCACTGCACTCCACCCTGGGTGACAGAATGAGACTCTGTCTCAAAAAACAAACAAACAAACCACCCCCCTACCAAAAAACAAAAACAAAACAAGAAAAACAACAAAAAAAAAACCCTACTTGTCCTGTATCATGTTCCCTTAGGATTCTCTTCTCTTCTGGTTGGGAAGGGATTGTGGAGATGCACGATGCATAGCACTGGGCCTTGGGGAAAGCTGACTTTAGTTGACATGTGTGTGGCTCAGTCTTTTGTTGCTTTCTCTATTACCTACCACCCCAGGTTGAAGAGAGAATAGAGAGAAGTTTAAATGAATTTAGATCTCGGTGATCATTTTTATTTCCTTCTCTTAGAACAGGACTGGTTCCACATTTCTTGACTTTCCAGAAACCAGTCGTCCCATTGTTGTTGGTATGGGACAACAGAAAGAGAAACATGGGATGAAGAGTCCCACCTGTCTCTGCCATGAGATGTTGGCACACTTTTTTACAAATCTGGAACCTATATTTTTATGACCTTTATTATAAGGAATTAATTTAAAAAATCAATAGAAAGTTTTATACTGTGGAACATGGGGAAAAGATTTCCCTTCTGGAAGTTTCTTTAGCAAGTCCAGACTTTATCTAAAGAGCTGCCTTTAAACAGCCTTCTCAAGTTTTCCAGGTCTTCCTAAGCAGTCGTTAAAAATTGTAATATATAGAATTCAGGCTTGTAATGATTTTACTTGTAATGCTTGGCATGTAGTAGGCCTTCTGTTGAATTAATTGATGATTGAACACTCATATGTTAGAGTATAGTGGTTCCCATGGAATTCATGTTATAATCAAACTGAAATTCAAAAGGACCCTCAAAATACTCTTCAGTATTTTTGGCACTGTGCCAGATCAGTAGGAGAGAGAATTTTGGTCTTGAGTTTTTAGCACTGCATAAGTCACACTAACTATATGCTTACACTACCTAAAGTAGCAAAAAATACCTATATCAACAATTCTTAAATAATGTCTCTCACTGCTCCTCATCATCAATGTGATAATCAAGAGCTGACTATCTGGTAGTTATTGTTATGGTAGAGCAAGATGTATCTTTCTACTCAAATAGTTTCCAATAAATCAGATTTACACATGGTAGGTGTTCAGTTTTGTTTGATTCAGCAAACATTTATTGAGTACTTCTTTTGAATCAGGTGCTGTGCTAGACTGTGGGGAAAATGAAGAAGACTAACACTTTGTCCCTATCTTTGCTCACTGGTAGAGTGTCAGAATCGAGGTGGCCGCTGACGTGTGGTTTATGTTAGTGCAGTTACTAGTGGAAGGAACAGAAGGCTGTAGGCATCCAAAGGAGAGAATAACCTTTGCCTAGGGAAGTCAAAGAAAACCTCGTAAGGGAGGAAACAATTGAGCTGGCCCTAAAGAGCAATTAGGAGTTAAGTGAAGAGGGTGGAGAAAGGTGGAGAAAGGAAGAGCCACAGAATCGGCAGAGGAGAGGCTCCAGGTGCAAAGGCCTGACTTGCTTGGGTAGTAGCAGGTTATTTGGGTGGTGAGTGCAAGAAGGGGAAACTCAAGTATAGGAAACTTCAAAGACAGGGTCTCGCTCTGTCACCCAGGCTGTAGTGCAATGGCACGACCTTGGCTCACTGCAATCTCTGCCTCTCAGGTTCAAGCAATTCTCCCACTTCAGCCTCCCTGACTAATTTTTGTGTTTCAAGTAGAGATGGGGTTTCACCATGTTGGCCAGGTTGGTCTTGAACTCCTGACCTCAAGTGATCTGCCCACTTTGGCCTCCCAAAGTTCTGGGATTACAGGCGTAAGCCACTGTGCCTGGCCTAGTGTAACATTTGTAATCAATTTTTAAATATCCTACTTAGTTCCTCTAGGAACCCAGTGACATAGGCATTTATAGATGTAGCAGTTGAGATTTATAGTTAGTATCTTCAGTAAGGACAAATAGCTAGTAAGTGGCAGAGAGAGTCAGGATTTG
Organism: Macaca mulatta; assembly: GCF_049350105.2. Taxonomy (NCBI): domain Eukaryota; kingdom Metazoa; phylum Chordata; class Mammalia; order Primates; family Cercopithecidae; genus Macaca; species Macaca mulatta. The sequence goes on from NC_133417.1 coordinate 111,716,703, forward strand.
AACCCAGTTCTTCCCTTTGTAGAGCTCATGCTGGAGAAAGGTAGGGTGTTTTGGGAGTGGCAGAAAGTGAAGGTGGAAGATTGTGAAGACTGTAAAGATATGAGGGCTCTGGATTTATTCCATACCAAATTGTAAGTCCTGGGAAGTCAAGAGGTGAGCGCATATTGATTGAGCATAGATGAGTGCCCGTTATGTGACTCCCCAGTGAGCTTTACTTCTAGTAGGAAGAGACAGACCATAAACATGCCCAGAGCAGCAATGACAACCACACGAAGATTTTAGGTATTGACAAGTGCTTGCAGAAGATAAAAAGGCATGATATGATAGAGAGTGATGGGTGTGATGGTTTCTCTTGAAGAATCAGAAGGTTGGGCTTATGGCCCTGGGTGGGAGTAATTCACCTAGGGAGTAACCCACCTACAGGTAAGATGTGGCTCCTCTTCAGATAGAATGACGCATGCTATTTACTGCAGTGCCCTCATTCTTTGTTGCTAACACTAACCCTTCTGCATTTCTGGCCCCTGTGGGCATTTGAGTTTGGGCCCTTGTCTTTGATTCTTCTCTTCCATAAAGTCTAGACCATTTTTGGACATTTCATTCTGGTTTGGTCTAACTGCGACTGTGCGTTCCAGCAGCCTACAGCTGAGCTGTGCTGTTGAAAGTCTTGCTTTAGTGTGTGTCCCTAAATAATGCTTTCTGCTCACGGGTTGACTCATTCCTGCTAACTATGTAACTACTAGTGTCATTCTGTCTTCACTTATTCTCAGGCTTTGTTAACAGGGTGGATCACTGTCCTTCTCTTTACAGTTGGTCAAAAAATAACCCAGGAGGCCAGGTGCAGTGGCTCACACCTGTCATCCAAGCATTTTGGGAGGCTGAGGTGGGAGGGTCACTTCAGGCTAGGAGTTTGAGAGCAACTCAGGCAACATAGCCAGACCCCGTGTCTACAGTAAGTAGTGGTGATCTCCAGGGTTGGTGGCATCACCCAGTGTGAAGGTAAATCATGCAGGAAGAGAGCTCTCCTTCTGCCTTCCTCATCTTTCTCAGCCATACCCCTCTGTTTTCCCAGCCATCTAAGAGTGAACCTTGGGAGTCATCTTTGACTCCTCTCTCTCCTGCCTATAAATAGTTGCCGATTAAGTCTTGACGTGTCTCCCATGACTCCATCCCTCCCCCCTTCTCTGCATTGTGTTCTTGTCATCGCCTCTGGTCTCTCTCTGTCAATCCATCAGCCCCACTGCTGACAGATTCATCTTCATGGAACACTTACTTCATCATGTGACTCCCTTTATCCACATTCAACAAGCATAATTTCAGCTACATGAATTTTCCTTGTGGAGCAAGGGAGAGGATGTAAAATTCTCTTGAGAAGAACTGCTGCTTTCCTTCTTACACTACACATTTGCTGTTGCCTTCTCCTTTCAGCATTTTTCCAGGCCTGTTTACCCAAAGGTCAGTCCTTAGCAGGAGATAATTTTGGATGATTCTATTCATTTTTGTCCAAACCCTGGGGCTAGTTATAAAAAACCCCTGTGACCAGTGGCAAGAACCGAATCTATCAGGAATGTATTCTTAGGCTTTCAAGTCCAAATTCTGTTAAATTCCTGCTTCAGAACATCATGTCATCTCCATTTCTAAGATCTGAGTAATTAATTGCTTCTACAGTATGAGTTTTCTAAATGAAAATATTTTATTCCCATCAAGAATGTATACAATTATAAGGCTTTATTCATACCAAGTATTCAGTTCACAGTTGATATGGCGCCCTTTAACCTTATGAAAGACTCTTTCATTCATATAATTCATTCATTCAGAATCTACTGAGTGAATTTTCAGTTTTATAAGGGAGTCTTTGTATTTAGAATTTGTATAAATTCAGTATGATTTTAATTAAATTTAATGGTAGAAATGCTATTATAAAAAGGCTAGATCCAGTATGTTTTACTCAGAATAATGAGAAATTAAAAACAATCATGTTAATTCATGGCCAATTTGAATAAAACTTTTGCTTTCTATAAAGTGATATGAGAGGTTCATTCTCCATCACAGGGCACCCCAGCCTGGGACAGATGTGAACCTGTGAATTAGCACAATGTTTCAAATAAAGTTTTGTTATATGGGCGTCCTCTCTGGCTAAAGAATAGAGAGAGGCTAATTTCCTCATCTGGAACATTACACATTGATAAATTCAAGCCCTGTGTATTGTGAAAGATGTTTGTTACCAAGTTTCTACCTTAAGATCTAAGTGTTCTGTAAGCCTTTTATTTAGAAATGTAAAGGATGGAAATTCAAACAAGTCTCCTCTGCTGATAGACACTAATTACAGAGTAGTTAAGTTTAAACAGACCAACGAACTGAAGTGTAAATAGAACTTTTGTATGAGTCCGTTCTCACACTGCTCTAAAGAACTACCTGAGACTGGGCAATTTATGAGGAAAGGCGATTTAATGAACACATAGTTCTACAGGTCGTACTGGAAACATGGCTAGGAGGCCTCAGGAAACTTACAGTTCTGGTGGAAGGGGAAGAGGGAGCAAGCAAGTCTTACCATGGCATAGCAGGGGAGAGAGAGAGGGAGAGATTAAGAGAGAGAGAGAGAGGAGTGCCATCAGCCCTCGTGAGAACTCACTCACTATAATGAGAACAGCATGGGGGAAATCCGTCCCCAAGATCCAGTCATCTCCCACCTGGTCCCTCCCCCAACACTAAGGATTACAATTCAACATGAGATTTGGGTGGGGACACAGAACCAAACCATAACATTCCACCCCAGCCCCTCCCAAATCTCATGTTCTCACATTTCAAAACCAATCATACCTTCCAACAGTTCCCCTGAAGTCTTAACTCATTCCAGTGTTAAAAGTTCAAGTCGCGAGTCTCATCTGAGACAAGGCAAGTCCCTTCTACGTATGAGTCCGTAAAATAAAAAACAAGTTAGTTACTTCCAAGATACAGTGGTGGTACAGGCAGTGGGTAAATCCTCCCATTCCAAAAGGGATACATTGGCCAAAATAAAGGGGCCACAGGCTCCATGCAAGTTTGAAACCTAGCAGGACAGTCACTAAATCTTAAAGCTCTGAAATAATTGCCTTTCTCACATCACGTAAATGTCTCACATCCAGGGCACACTGATGCAGGGGGTGGGCTCCCATACCCTTGGGCACCTCTGCCTTTATAGCTCTGCAAGGTACAGCCTCTGTGGCTGCTTTCATGGGCTGGCATTGAGTGCCTGTGGCTTTTCTGGGTGCACGGTGCAGGCTGTCAATGGATCTACCATTCCGAGGTCTAGAGGACGGTGACCCTCTTCTCACAGCTCCAGTAGGCAGTGCCCCAGTGGGGACTATGTATGGAAGCTCCAATCCAAAATTTCCCCTGTGCACTGCCCTCATCGAGGTTCTCCATGAGGGCTCTGCCCTTGCAGCAGATTTCTGCCTGGATATCCAGGTGTTTCGTACATCCTCTGAAATCTAGGCAGATGTTCCCAAGCCTCTACTTTTACCTTCTGCATACATGTGGGCCCAATACCACATGGAAGCCACCAAGGGTTGGAGCTTGGACCCTCTGAAACAAGAGCTTGAGCTGTATCTTGGCTCTTTTTAGCCATGGCTGGAGCTGGAGTAGATGGGACACAGAGCACCATGTCCTGAGGCTGCACAGAGCAGTGGGGCCCAGGCCTGGCCCAATAAACCATTTTTCCCTTCTAGGCCTCTAGACCTATGATGGAGGGGCTGCCATGAAGTTCTCTGAAATGCCTTGGGGGCATTTCCATTCACCTCCTCTTAGGCAAGCTTCTGCAGCAGGCTTGAATTTCTCCCCAGAAAATGGGTTTTTGTTTTCCACCATAGGGTCAGGCTGCAAATTTTCCAAACGTGTACACACTGCTTCTCTTTTAAATATAAGTTCCAGTTTCAGACCATCTCTTCATTCACGCACATGAGCACATACTTTTAGAAGCAGCCAGGCCACATCTTGAATGCTTTGCTGCTTTGAAATTTCTTCCACTGGATACCCTAAATCATCTCTCAAGTTCTGTGTTCCACAGATCTCCGGAGCAGGGCACTACGCCTCCAGACCCTTTGCTAAAGCATAGCAAGAGTTATCTTTACTCCAGTTCCCAGTAAGTTCCTCATTTCCATTTCAGATCACCTCGGCCTGGACTTCACTGTCCATATCACTATCAGCATTTTGGTTAAAATCATTCAACAGGTCTGTATGAAGTTCCAGACTTTCCCACATTTTCCTGTCTCCTTCTGAGCCCTCCAAACTGTTCCAACTTCTGCTTGTTACCCAGTTCCAAAGGTGCTTCCACATTTTCAGATATCTTTATAACAGTGCTCCACTCCTGGTACCAATTTTCTGTATTAGTTTGTTCTCACACTGCTATAAAGAACTACCTGAGACTAGGTAATTTATGAAGAAAAGAGGTTTAATTGACTCACAGTTCCATAGGCTATACAGGAAGTATGACTGGGAGGTCTTAGGAAACTTATCATGGCAGAAGGCAAAGGGGAAGCACGCACTCCTTACCATGGTGGAGCAAGAGAGAGAGAGCAAGCAAGGAGGGAAATGCCATATACTTAAACCATCGGCTCTCATGAGAACTCACTCACTATCATGAGAACAGCATGGGGGAAATCCGCCCCCATGATCCAGTCACCTCCCACCAGGACCCTCCTCTAAAACTGGGAATTACAATTCTACATGAGATTTGCATAGGGACACAGAGCCAAATCGTATCAACCCTCGACTGGTGACTATGAGAGCAGCCTGGGGGAAAACCACCCCCAAGATCCAGTTACTTCCCACCAGGACCCTCCCTCAACACTGGAGATTACAATTCAATGTGATATTTGCATGCAGGCACAGAGCCAACCATGTAAACCTTGGACCAGTGATTATGTTGTTCTTGAGCTTCGATCTGTAATTATATAGCTGGGCACACTCACTTTTGCTTATCTGCATGGCTGTGATAATCCTGCCACATTAAAAAAAAAATCTTAGATGGTAGTGAGAACAAGGTAGTCACATACTCCTGGACCACCTCTTTGTGCCCTCAGTGGGGCTGAAGATTAAATTTAGATGCAGTCAAATCCAGTCACAGCTAGAGACATCATAAAGAACATTCCAGAGCCATGGAGATAGAGGTTTTTGAGTATCTGTTTAATTCTAGTGCCTGTTTTAGAACCTGCTTTCCCTTAGTGTGGTTATTTAAGAATTTACTGCATCAAGTTGTAGTCTGGATTGCTTTATCGGGTGCTTTGTGCTGTCTTTTAATTGTAAGCAGGCCTGCTAATACCATATACTATAATAGCTGTATTGCAGATGGGCTCCATTAACGATGTGAATCAATCAGTGCTTAGGAGAGTCCTCTCTCCCCATGGTTATCCTCGCTTTTTATGTTTTCAGATGAGTAGAATGCATGAAATCAGCTTCAGCTCAACTCTCCAATGCATTGGTAATCAATATAATACATAACCTTCCTATGGAACCTTATTGAGGCACTTTCATATCTATAATCTCACATGGTCCTCGCAGCGTAACTGCCAAGATGGTTATTATTTCTGTGTTCTGAATGAGGAAATGCAACCAGAGAGTGAGTCAAAAGCTCAAACAAGTCAGGTCAGTTTGCTGTAGGTCTTAAGAATTATTAGCGTGACCAAAATGACCAGGACTGCGGTTTATAGACTTCCGATCTCCGGTTCTTTTTTCACATGTCTGTGGGTTGAATGGGGAAGTTTCTGTCCTTTGTAGGCACCTTTCTTCTTGATGATAAAGACCTGTGAACTAACTGCAGCTGGACTATATGCATGTGCACACACCTCCCTTGGCCTTCCTCTGTGACCAGCTGGTTTTCTCATCTTTTTTTTCTTCCCTAAATGAGTAATCCAGATAAATAACCTTGTTGAAACTACTAGCATTTGTAGAATATTTTGCTTATCTGCTTACCTTTCCTTCTTTAATTTTCATTTTCTACTAGCAGTTTTTCCTTCTTTCTTGTATCCTGAACAAAGTGGTCATGTTTGGTGTTTCCAAATAATATGTCAGACATTTGAACCATTCTAGAAGTAGATTTTCTTTTTTTTTTTTTTTTGAAAAATATTCTAATATAGAAGTATGCTGCTTGAAGAAGTAGGTCTTCAAAATAAACTGAATTTAATTAGAACTGGTTAATATAGCCTTTATTTTTTACTAATTAAAGAAATGATATACACCCAATTTAAACTTTTTGTCAGCATGTGAAATGCAGTATAGCCAGTGTTTCTACACTGACATCATATTTTGGTGCAAAGCAAGGAAACTGGCATTTTAATGATCCAGTGTAGCCATTTATTTGTGGGATAAATATGATTGTGCTGCTAGGCTCTATAGAATGTTGGAAATCCCTTTGACTTCTCTCTTCTGGAGGAAGAATGGTTGGAGGTCAAGTTTCTGGAGGTCTGACAGATCGGCTGTTGCCAACTATCTGGAACTGGACAAGTTACTTTGCCCCTCTAAACCCCAGCTTCCTTATCAATCACATGGACATAATAATAGTGCCCATCCTAGAGACTGTGGCTGGCCTACATTGCATCCCCCATGTAAAGTGGTTTGCACAGTGCCTGGCATACAGGAGGTACACAGGAAATGTTACCGATGAATGAATGACCAGAGGCTTAGGGAATCCAAGTTGTGAACTGCTCTTTCGTGAATAAAGTATTTCTTTTATTAAAAAAGAAAGGAGATTTAAGGGTAATTGTGAGATAGTCGTGGAGAGGGGTGATTTTCAGGGTCTTCCTGGTTGTATGGCTGCAGATGAGCTTGATTGGTCTACCTCAGACAGAAGTGAACACCTAAGTAGGAGAGACTACATTAGGATGCACGTGATGTCTCAGAGACTGCAAGCCCTGGACCACATTGAGGCAGTTGTACCGTAGGAGTGTAAAGAAGTTTTCCGTAAACCTTTGCCTATAATCAGGGCACTCTAGGTCAGGCTTGGGTATTAGGCGTTTTAGTGGATTGTCAAGGTGAACCGTTTGCTTCTTGGAGCTAATTGCCAAGATGGGTATGGTATGGCCCCAAATACTTATACTATAAATAGCACATGTTCAGATGATAATTTCCCCAAGAAATATTCCAATTAGATATCCACCTGCCTCTCCTCCCTTCCCCCCAACTCCCCAGACGAAACCAAACCTAAGAAATACTTTCATCTGCCTTTGGTAGTTTTCTGGCTTTGGAATGAAATGGAACAATCATAAAACCATGACAAATAGTATAGGACATAGACCTCCCAACCCAGAAGAAATTTAACAGCGTAGAAATATCAGACATAAATTCTGTTTTTATTTGGACACTAGGATAATTGAATATGTTATGACAAGGAGATAAGATTTTGGTCTTCGCATCTTATCAGTCTTAACCAAGAAGAGTTAGTACACTGATTCCCCTCTTCTTATAAATTACGGCTAAAATTATGAGAGTTAGTAAATTTGGTAATTACTGTAGATAGCCTTGTGTAATGTAATGGACTTTCATCTCTGCAGAACGTTTAGACTGTAGTTAGAAGCATTTATCACTGTTGGGCTGCATAAGTACTGTCACTTGTTCCCTTCAGAACCAGTGTGATACTGAGATGATGCCGTCTTATTATTTTTGGCTTTGCAGTGGTTTGTTAAACAGTTTTTGGAAATGGTTAATTATTATTCTTTTTTTTTTTTTTTTTTTTGAGACGGAGTCTCACGCTGTTGCCCAGGCTGGAGTGCAGTGGCGCGATCTCGGCTCACTGCAAGCTCCGCCTCCCGGGTTCCCGCCATTCTCCTGCCTCAGCCTCCTGAGTAGCTGGGACTACAGGCGCCCGCCACCGCGCCCGGCTAATTTTTTGTATTTTTAGTAGAGACGGGGTTTCACTGTGGTCTCGATCTCCTGACCTTGTGATCCGCCCGCCTCGGCCTCCCAAAGTGCTGGGATTACAGGCTTGAGCCACCGCGCCCGGCCTTAATTATTATTCTTTACCCTTCTAATTAACTATAACTATATCCTTATTTATTCTTTTATTTGGGACATTAATACTTTTAAGACCTACTAATGCATTTTAGGATTATTACCCAAATAGAATATTTATGAATTATCTTGTCTGCCATCAGATCTTAAATTTGTTTTTCCATATAGTTTTTCAGAGTTCTTGGACTTCTATATTTTCACACCATAATGTGTTAAACATGTATTAACTTATTTGTATGAAGCACTTGTTTGTGATGTAATCATTTGAGACTCTCTATTCTTTCACAGGAAGCATAATCTCTTCCTTGATACACAGACCTACATATCCAACTATTTAACTTATATCTCCACTTGGATGTCTTATAGGCAACTCAAACTCAACATACCCAAAATGGAACTCTTGATTGTGCTGTCTGCTGCCCTAGCCCGTCCCTCCCAGATCCTTCCCATCTGGTTAAATGGAACATCACCTTCCAGTTGCTTAGACCAAAAACCTTTTCCCTTCTCTTCCTTGCAAGCATCATGCCAAGCCATCAAGTCTTGTGTTCCCTTAAAAAACTATCCGGAGATCCAACCACTTCTTCTTTGCTGCCAACCTGTTCTAACCCACTATCTCTCACATGCACCATTAGAGTGTCTTCTTCTCTTCTCCCTGATTTTGTTCCGCTCCTATCACTTTGGTTCTCCTCTGTTTCACACGTATCAGGCAGAGTGATCCTTTTAAATTCTGATTGGATCATTTCACTCTTGGCTCAACCTCCAGGGATTTCCCATTAACTCAGAATGACTTTTTTTTTCCCAGCTCCAATCATAATATGGTCACTGAAGAAAATTAGACTACTGTTAGTTGTTATAGTTGGTTGACAGGAAGTGCTCTTTATGTTTGTGTATTTAAACACATGCCCTAGAAAGACTAATGAGATATAAAAAGCTAGGCACTTGTAATTCTATTTTTAGTTTTTGGAGGAACCTCTGTAGCATTTTCCATGGTGGTTGCACCGTTTTATAATCTCCCCGATGGTGCACAAGGGTTCCAATTCTCCACATCCTTACCAGCACTGGTTATTTTCTGTTACTTATTTTTAAAAAAATATTAGCCACTCTAAGGAGTATGGAGTGGTATCTTTGTGGTTTGGTTTGCGTTTCCCTAATGATTAGTGATGTTGAACATCTTTTCATGTGTTTATTGGCCATTTTTACATTTTATTTGGAGAAGTGTCTATTTAATTATTTGCTCATTTTCTAATCCAGCTGTTTGGGTTTTTTTTTTTTTTTTTTTTTTTTGGTTGTTGCTGTTGAGTTCTAGGAGTTCTTTATATACTCTGGATGTCAATCCCTTACCAGAGATATGATTTACAAATATTTTCTCCCATTCTGTGGGTTGGCTTTTCATTCTGTGGATAGTGTCCTTTCACCATGTTGGTCAGGCTGGTCTTGAACTCCTGACCTCAAGTGATACACCCGCCTTGGCCTCCAAAAGTGCATGATTACAGGCATGAGCCACCGCATCTGGCCTGAGGTAGTTTCCTTCTATCTGCTTTTGCTATTTTATCTCACAACTTTCTTTAAAGGGGAGACCAGACTATGAGTAGAATAATTGACTGGCTGTGCATTAGAAAGCCAATTTTGGGTGAGACACTTATATCTGTAGATTTAAATTTCCTAATTTTAAAAATAAGGAGGTTGAATTAGATTTGGGAATCTCAAACTTTAGTGTGAGTTGGAACCACTTGAGGAAGTTGTTGAAAAGATTTTGAGTTTGTAGGTCTGTACAGGGTCTAGTGGTTTGCATTTTTATAAGTCTCAGGTGATTTTGATATGGATGTATTTGTTCTCTAGAACCCCGTATGGCTCTAAAATTCTGTGAAATATCCTCCAATAAAAGGCATTTGGGTATTTATTAGAGGACACGAAATGAGGGTATAGGCCATTGAATTAGGGATTGTTCGTTATTCCAAGCCATGGTTGCATTTGTGGACAAGCTGCCTCCTGAGATTTGGGCATGTTGGATGGAGAGTAGGAATTATGAAGTGAGGCATTTATTGTTTGAAAATGAAAAGAGTAGCTGGCTTCAGGAGTGACTGATGTGAGATGATTCAGGGACAAAAGAGCTTTTGCAAAATAGAAGCAGAGGAGAGGGGCTAAGGAACAGTGGTCAGAAGAGAGACTGCTGGGGGGATCACACTGCCTCCTTGATTTATCACTAGGAAGTCCATAGAGTCATGTTTTACCACCAGGAAGTCCAGAAACAAAGACAGTCTCTGGTCTGGGAATTCCAAACAGGAGTGCTGGGAGCCTAGAGCAAAGGAATGTTACTGGAGGTGAAAAACTGATGACCAATTTGCATACACATGCATACTTACACCTGTAAAATTAGTGTAAATATGTTGTATGAAATTAGTGGTTACTCTGATATATTTACTTACATGGTCTAAGAATTCAGAGTTCATAAAAATATAATATGAAAAGTGAAAATTTCTCTTCCAGCACGCCCCAAAGGCTGTTACATTTCTGTTTTTAGTTCTCACAACATTAAATAATTTATCTCCACCCTATTTTTAGATCCTTCAACCTAAGTACTATCTTTCGTCTGCCTGCTTTGAAAGGCAAAGCCTGTATCACACTGTGGTGTTCTTCCCCTTTGCGCCCTACCACTTTGATTTTTATTCTTTACTTATTTTGAATTTGCTGTGGTTTTAGCAGTCATTTTACATTTGAAAAGGACTTGGAACAGCGGGACTTAGGGTTAGAATTTAGAATTCTGTGTTCAGTTGTTGTCTTCGGCCTCTGGGGAGAAAAGTAAACTTGGAGACTCAGCAAGAACAGTTGGAACCCAAGTACCCCCATTTGAGGATTTGCCGGGAGCTCCTGCTTGGCATACAAAGCCTCAGAAAGTTGATGGTGAGGGATGAAGAGACATTTTGTGGAGGAAAAATTGCGTATTTCCTGCTCTGTTATTTTTTTTTTAAAGTTAAGAAGGGGCCAGAGGGTGAAGAGTCTATACAGATTTTGTTGTGGTTTGATCAGGAAGCCACTGATGGGTTTTAAACAAGGAAATAGCATTACCTGATTTATATTTTACTAAGATCATTATGGCAGCTCTCTGGAAGATGAACAGAACTGGGCAAGAGTGGCCCAGGGAGACCAGTTGGGAGGGGCTTGCATTTGTCCAGGCAGTGATGGTGTGGACTGCACTGGGTGATAAGCAGAGGAATTGCAGGGATGCAAGTAGATTTGGGATATATTTTGGATTATTGTAGGCTAGAAAAGGAGAGGAATTATAGTAGATTCCCCTAAAGATGTCCACATCCTGATCTCCAACACCTATGAATATGTTCTCTTACATGGCAGAAGACACTTTGTAGATATGACTAAATTGAGGCTGTTGAGATGGGAGCATATCCTGGATTATTTGTGTGGGCCCAGTGTAATCACAAAGGCCCTGATACACTCAGAGAGAAGGAGATATAATGTTGGAAACAGAGGTTTGAGTGATGTGAGGAGGGGCCCACAAGCCAAGGGATACAGACAGCGTTTAGAAGGTGGAAAAGATTAGGAAACAGGCTCTTCCCTAGAACCTCCAGATGGAGCCAGCCCTGCCAACACCTTAACTTTAAACTCTAGACTTTGATTTTGGGCTTTTGTCCTCCAGAAGTGTAAGATAATAATTTGTGTTGTTGTAAGCCCTGACATCCAGGGAAATTTGTTAGGATAGCAGCAGGAAATAATGCAGAAGTCAAAAATGACTACTATGCTTTATCCTGGGGAATAGTGCTACTGTGTCCCAATGTGGGGCCGAAAAGGAAGATTTAGGAGGCTGACAGGAAACTGAGCCTGTTCAGCTCAGGAGGACTGTTGGTCATCTCTGTGCATGTGTTAATAACCTCGTTGTCCCAGGGCTCAGGGATAAGTCAGGATGAGATGGAAATGTGGGAGCCTTCACCAGGCAAATGGTATGTAGAGACCCGGGGGTTTCACCCACGGAGAGATTGTATTACGTGAATTGTGGAAAAACAGCTTAGTAATTTCCGTCAGAGGCCACATAGAGACCTGTTCCCTCTCCTTGCTTGCTGTCTAAATTATAGTTGTTTTCTTTTGAGTCATCAAATGACATTTCAAAAGATAATATGAAGCTGCCACTTTGGGAGAAAGAAAGCAATATTAAGCAGCTTTTTCAAAGATCAAATTTTTGGACTCTGTAGATAGTTGCAGTATTTCTTCCGTTATTATTTTTTGAAGGATACATATGAGCTCATTTGACAGATTTAAACCTGTAGTTTAATTTGGAGGGAAGGCTTCTATGGCTATATGTTTTTAAAAATCTAGTTCTTTTCAGTTGGAGTATATTTAACTGTTGAAAGAACGAAACTTCCCATTTTTGTTTGCATCAGTTACTTCTTACTGTTTTGTTTCAAGGGCCTTGGTGACAGCTGAAAATAAGCTTTGAAAATAAAGTTGAATTTTGACCGGGCACGTTAGCTCACGCCTGTAATCCCAGCACTTTGGGAAGGCAAGGCGGGTGGATCACCTGAGGTCAGGAGTTTGAGACCAGCCTGGCCAACATGGCAAAACCCCATCTCTACTAAAAGTACAAAAGTTAGCTGGGCATGCCTATAGTCCCAGCTACTCGGGAGGCTGAGACAGGATAATCTTTTGAACCCAGGAGGCAGACATTGCAGTGAGCCAAGATCGCACAACTGCACTCCAGCCTGAGTGACAGAGCGAGACTGTCTCAAATAAATAAATAAATAAGAAAAGAAAGTTGAATTTTGTGTTGAGGCAACACATCTAGAGGAAGCTATACATACATCTTCTGTACATAGAGAGCAGCGGTTCTCAACCATTTTGCTCCCTGCTGCCAACGCTTCCCCATAGGACATTTGGCAGTGTCTGGAGATATTTTTGGTTGTCAGAACTGAGTGGGGGAGGCTACTGGAATCTAGTGAGTAGAGGCTAGTAATGCTGCCAAATGTACCACAGGGCACAGGGCAGTCCCCTAAAATCAAAGAAGTATTTAGCCTAACGTGTCAGTAGTGCTAAGGTAGAGAAACCCTGCAATAGAACTTATAAACTGATAAGTTTTGTTTCTTTCTGTTCTCTTTCTGTCACTCAGCATGGTTTCCTGCATTGCATCTAGTTGCTTGGTGAGCCAGCCAGGTTAGCTTTTTTCTGCCCTAAGTACTACAACATTTTCTTTCTTTGTTTTTCTTTGAGATGGGTTTTTGCTCTTTTACCCAGGCTGGAGTGCAGTGGTGTGATCATTGCTCGCTGTAGCCTTGAACTTGTGGGCTTAAGCAATCCTCACACCTCGGCCTCCTGTGTAGCTAGTACTATAGGCTCGCAGCACCATGCCTGGCTATTTTTTCTACTTTTTGTAGAGACACGGTCTTACGGTGTTGCCCAGGCTGGCCTCAAACTCCTTGCCTTAATTCATCCTCTGGCCTCAGAACCCAAAGTATTGAGATTACAGGTGTGAGCCACTTCTGGCCTACATTCTTGCAGATTCTATACTTTTTATTTTGTGGGAAATTGGCTAATTTAGTATTCACTGGAATAGGAAGCAGAAAGAAAAGAGTTTGCTTGAAGTCTTCATTTAAATGGATTTAAAAATTTTCTTTTTGCCAAGATAAAAGTGTTAAATTTATTATAGTCGTCTACTTTTGGAAAAAATTAATGTACTATAAGTAGCTTTTATTTTGAGCTCTTAATCAAGTATTAATAACATTATATTTTCTCTAATTGTGACTAACTGAATATTGCCGAGATATAGTTATTTGCTTATTTCAGGTAATTAAAAACACCATCTGAAATAACTGTAATTGAAAGAATATAAAATTGTAAAAATTGCTCTGTTTGTTTTTTATTCTTTGGCACTATTACAGTATTTTGAAGCATTGTGAATTTTTTAAAAATTCAAGAAAAGTCTCCTTGCTGTCATTTGATGACTTAAGTAGCAGCCCAGAGAACAGATGTAGGAATGAAGTGATTTATACAATGCTTCAGAATCTTTTTGTTCCTGAATTTCACAAAATAAACTTCATGAAATTGGTAAGAGATTTTGAGAAACCCTACATTATTTAGTAGGATGTGGGATATACTTTTATTTCTGTGACTTAAAATGAGGCCTCTAAGATGGGAAATATAGTTAGTAAATAAAAATAATTAAGTTTATGCCTCTAAAAATTCCTAAAATGAGATACTGTATATGACAATGTATATGATGATGTATGCCTAAAAGTAGTGACATGTTTGAAATATTAGAAGCACTAGAGATATTATGACTTCCAGAATATGGAAATGGACTTTTAGAAAATCAAAGATAAGCATTATGTTGTTTCTTAGGAATGTTTAAGATATATACATTCATGCATGTGATCCATGTGGTTTGTTAGGGAGCTGCGTCTTCATTTGCTGATCATTCTTTTGAAATTTTAACATGTATATATAAGACATGAAAGTGACGCTCTTGGACTTGAATTCTTTTTGGGAAGCTTATAGTGCATAGTATCTCTTGGTTTTCAAAGTGACACTGTTCTAATTGAAAATGTTGATTTTAAAACCCAATGAGTATATTGCTTTACAATTGACTTCTGTAATTTTTTTTCTGTTATCTTAGGTTTCATATTTAAACTCTAGCTCTGTCAGATAGTAAGTTATCCATGGAATTATATACCCTCCTTTGTTCATTTACTAGAATTTTTTTGTCCCCAGTATGCCCTCATTTATTGACTCAATAATATGCCTACTCATTTACTCACTTGTCCATTACTTTGAAATTTAATCACTCAGTAAACATTAAAGGATATATCTTTAATTAGTGTATTAGTCTGTTCTCAAATTTCTATAAGGAAATACCTGAGACTGGGTAATGTGTAAAGAAAAGACGTTTAATTGGCTCATGGCTCTCCACACTTTTCAACAACTAAGTCTCATGACAACTCACTACTGCGATGACAGCTCCAAGGAGGGTGGCTCTGCAGGCTGTACAGAAGGCATGGCAGCATCTGCTTCTGGGGAGGCCTCAGGAAACGTTTACTCATGGCAGAAGGCAAAGCGGAAGCAGGTGTCTTACATGGCAGGAGTAGGACCAAGAGAGGGGGGAAATGCGACACACTCTTAAACAGCCAGCTGTCATGAGAACTCGCTATTGTAACAACAACTCCAAGGGATTCGAGTGTTAAACCATGGGAAACAACTTACATGATCAAATCACCTCCCACCAGTCCCCACCTTCGACACTGGGGATTATAAATGAACATGAGATTTGGGTGGGGACACAGATCCAAATCATAAAATTCCACCCTGGCTCCTCCCAAATCTCATGTCCTTTTCACATTGCAAAATCCAATCGTGCCTTCTCAACAGTCCCCCAGAGTCTTAACTCATTCCAGCATTAACTCAAAAGTCCAAAGTCCAAAGTCTTTTCTGAGATAAGGCTAGTCCCTTCTGCCTATGCACCTATAAAATCGAAACCAAGTTAGTTACTCCCAAATTACAATAGAGATACAGGCATTTGGTAAATACTTCCATTCTAAAAGGGAGAAATCAACCCAAAGGAAAGGGCTTATAGGCCCCATGCAAGTCTGAAACCCACCTAAGCAGTCATTAAACCTTAAAGTTCTAAAATAATCTTTTTTGACTCCATGTCTCACATGCAGGGCACACTGTTGTGAGGTGTGGCTACCAAGGCCTTGGCAGCCCTGCCTCTGTGGCTTTGCAGGGTTCAGCCCCCAAGGCTGCTCTTAAGGGCTGGCACTGAGTGCCTGTGGCTTTGCAGGCACAGGGTGAGAGCTGCTGGTGGATGTACGATTTTGACGTCTTCAGGATGGTGAAGGTGTCCTGCTCACAGCTCAACTAGGCAGTACCCCAGTGGGGGCTCTGTGTGGGGGCTCCACCCCACATTTCCCCTCTGTGCTGCCCTATTAGAGGTTCTCCATGAGGGCTCCGCCCCTGAAGCAGGCTTCTGCCTGCACATCCAGGCTTTTCCATATATCCCCTTGAAATCTAGGCAGAGGTTCCCAAGCCTCAACTCTTGTACTCTGTGCACCTGCAGGCTTAATGCCACATGGAAACTGCCAAGGTTCATGGCTTTCACCCTCTGAAGCAGCGGCCTGAGCTGTACCTGGGCCTCTTTTAACCATGACTGGCCAGAGCTAGAGTGCCTGGGAAGCAGGGAGCAGTGTCCCGAGGCAGACAGCAGGGCCCTGGGCTTGGCCAATGAAACAATTCTTCCCTCCTAGGCCTCTGGGCCTGTGATGGGCTGCTGTGAGAATCTAAAATGCCTTGAAGGCTTTTTTTTCCCATTGTCTTGGCTATCAGCACTTGACTCCTTTTTACTTATGCAAATTTCTGCAGTCTGCTTGAATTCTTCTCCTGAAAATGGGCTTTTCTTTTTTCACCACATGGCCAGGCTGCAAATTTTCCTAACCTTTATGTTCTGCCTCTCTTTTAAACCTAAGTTCGAGTTTCAGTTCATTTCTTGACTTACGCATATGAGCATAGATTGTTTGAAGCAGCCACATCTTGAACACCGCTGCTTAAAAATTTCTTCTACTAGATATCCTAAATCATCTCTCTCAAGTTCAAAGTTCCATTTATCCCTGGGGCAGGGGCATAGTCCAGCCAAGCTCTTTGCCAAGGTGTAACAAAAGTGACCTTTTCTCTAGTTCCCAATAAGTTCCTCTTCTCCATCTGAGTTCTCATCAGCCTGGCCATCTCTGTTCGTGTCACTATGAGCAGTTTGGTCATAATCGTTCAACTAGTCTCTAGGAAGTTCCAAATGTTCCTCCATCTTCCTGTCTTCTTCTGAGCCCTCCAAACTTTTCCAGCCTCTGCCTGTTACCCAGTTCCATGGCTGCTTCCACATTTTCAAATATCTTTATAGCAATACTTCACTCTTGGTACCAATTTTCTGTATTAGTCCATTCTCACATTGCAATAAAAAAATACCTGAGACTAGTTGATTGATAAAGAAAAGAGGTTTAATTGCCTCATGGTTCTGTAGGCTGTACAAGAACCATTACAGCATCTGCTTCTGGAGAGGCCTCAGGGAGCTTTTACCCATGGTGGAAGGCAATGTGGGAGCAGGCATTCACATGGCCAGAACAGGAGAAAGAGAGAGGGGAGGAGGTGCTACACACTTTTAAACAACCAAATCTCATGACAGCTCACTACCATGATGACACCTCCAAGGGGTATAGTGTTAAACCACGAGAAACCGTCCTCCTGATCAAAATCCTCATGATCACCCCCTACTAGACCCCACCTCCAACATTGGGGATTACAACTGAACATGAGATTTGGGTGGGGACACAGGTCCAAACCATATCAATTAGCTTAAAGGATTTATTCTTTATATTTAACTGTCTATTCCACAACTCCACTTGGGCATGTAATGTGCATATCAAGCTTAGATTCAGAGTCCTGAATTCCTACCACCACCTTCTTCTCCTGCAATCTTCCCCATCTTAATAAATTGCTTGCTCCTTCTGGTTACTCAGGCCAGACATTTTAGAGTTTTCTTGTCACCTCTATTTCATTTATAATCCACGTCTAATCTGTAAGTGAGTCCTACTGACTTTGCCTTCACTATCTTCCCAGAATCTGACCAAGTCTCATCAACTCCACTGTTATTCCCCAAGTCAAACCCCTATCACCTCCTACCTGGATTATTATTGCAACAGCCTCTTAAGCCACTCTGCTTCTCCCTTGCACCCTGACCACTTTAGTGCATTGTCCACACAGTAGCTTCTGGTGAACTTTAAAAAATGGAAACCTGATCATATCATTCCTCACTCAGAATTCTCAGCACATTACTATTTCATTCAGAATAAAAGGTGAAGTTCTTACAGTGGCCCACAAGGTGCTACACAACTGACCCCTTACTGGTTCTGTGACTCTTGCCTGCACAACTCCTCTAGTCTCCCTCCACTTGACCCACACTGGCCTTTTTATTGTTATTCTTCAAATAGACCAAGAGTGTCTCTGCCTCAGGGCTTTTACAACTAGCTGTTCCCTCTGCCTGGGATTCTCTTTCCTTAGGTATTTACCTGACTTGTACCCACACCTAGTCTTTGCTCAGATATCACCTCTTCAAAGACTCCTTCTTTGACCATCCTATTTTTTTGTTCTGCAAACTCCCTAACTTATTTTGACTCTTATCTACTTTAATCTTTTTACCTATGTCACTCATCATTATCTAACTTACTTTATATTTACTTGTTGGTCGTATTAGCCATCCCCCGCAAAACACGTACCCTAAAATTAAACCCTGGAAGGCCAGGGCTTCTGCTCGAAATGTGGTAGACACACATGATTATTTGCTTAATGAGTAAATGATTTCATGTATGATGTAGAAGCCAACAAGGCAATATGTAATCTGAGGAAATAGACATATTCCTCAGATATATAATAGATATATTCTATTTTTATTTTGTATGTCTTCAAGGCTCCATGCAATTTCTAGGTTCACATTTAGAAACAAAAATGGAGTTTTAATAGGCCTAAAACATTACATGGACATGGTGAGACCTGTCATTTGTGTACGAAAATAGGAGATTCTGCATAGTGGTCAGTATTCTAAATGTTGGTTTTAAAAATTGTGCAAATACAGGTTGAGTGGTTGATATTTTCCAGAGCTCTGTGGAAGTTCAATATTAGAGAACATGAGGTCGTCTATGAATATTAGCTTTTCTACATCTAGCTTTGGGTAAAGTATGTGTACTACAAATACTTGTTTTGAGTAAAATTGTGAAACAGGACAATTGTGGGCCTCTATGTCAAGGAACAGGCCTTAATCATGTTACTTAGGAAGTCTACTGGCACCTGCATTTTTGTAAAATGGAGAAATCCATTTTTGGCATGACTCCCAATTTGAAAGTTACTCTTTTCATCCAAAGGGGTAGAATGCAACCCATCCATAGTCATAGACAAGGTCAGAATTCAGTGCAAAGGACAGAGCCAGACATGGCTAAGGACTGGAGAACACTGAACTTTTCCTAATCTGTAGTTGTAGTTCTCTGTAGATAAAAGGGATCTCTGCCCCAGTAATATGCAACTTGCCGAGGGTTGTCAAGGAAAGCAAAGACCACTTAGGAATATCATTGTCAAACAGCTGTATATTTAACATGAACTTTGAGCAATCTCATAAGCAGAGCCCGAAAAATTCTACAGATGGAAATATCAGCTCTGGTATAGAGATCCCAACACAAATCACTGGGTAGAAACAGTATGAAACCTACCAGCAAGGATCAGTGAATTGAGGTATGTCAAGAGAAGAGAGCTCTGGCCTGGACAGATCTGCTCAGCCTTCTTTGATTACACGTTTTCAGTAATTTATTGATGAGGGAGAATTGGAGGTTAATATTTGAATCTACTCTATATCATTTATGGTTTGCTAGATACAACAATGCTCAAATGAACTGTATAATTACTATACCATAATTTTCATTTTGTATTTCAGAATTACTCATTCTTAACTAATCCTTATGTAGTCATCATAAAGACCCAAGTTAAAGAACCTTCTGTTGCCTTAGATTGATATTTGCGTTGACATGAGTCCACTGGGCCGTTCCAGTCAAAATTTCAAGGACCAGAGTAGGCAGTCCAGGGAAGTAGGACTCTTTAGGAGGGTTGCCTCACATGAGGCTTTTTTTTTCTTTTAGAATAGTATTCTCATTATGTAAGCAAATTAAAAAAAAAAAACTGCCATGTAATGAGTCACAGACACTAAGCATGGTGCTTGGTGTCTTGCTTTCCAGAATCTATATTTTATTTCCATTCTTTTATTTAAATTATTTAGTGGGTGTTCAATAATTCTGGCTAGAAAGACAAAGTATGTTCTTGCTTTATGACACAAGCGTTAGCAGAGAGAGAAGTGTTCCTTGGAGTTCTGCAGTTTGGTGATGTAGGAATTGACGAGGAAAAAGAACAAAGGTGAATCACACCTCAGCTACTAGATTAATGCACCACATTAAATGTTACTATTCAGGAAGGCAGCCGAAAGAAACCGCTTCCATGGTAACTGTTGTCATAGTTGTATTTTTACTCATCTCTCAAAAAATATATGAAAGTGAAATAATACTGCTGTAGTGATACTTGTGCTGCTTTACCCATTTTAAATAGCAAGTGCTCCAAAGGCTTGTAATTCAGTCTTTCTCCTTAGTTGGCATTGCCAGTTAATATCCAGCAAACATTAATCACTAACGGTAAATGTATAGAAGACATTTCATATACCTGTCCAAGGATGCTTTGTCAGTGAAAGTGTGTTGTTACAAAGTCCTCCAGGATTGCTAAATAATCACTAGGGAAAATCTTAGTTTGACCTTCCCCACACCCACCATAAGATTAAATGTACCTTCTCTTCTTTGGCTGGCCATGAAGATTTTAAAAAGAAATATTTAGTGTGGCTAATGTGATTCACTGGAATACGTATTTAGATTACCAGTGCCTACTTCCTCTTTCTCTTCAGCATCCATCTTTTGTATATTTAAGAGTACCTTGGCCGGGCGCAGTGGCTCACACCTGTAATCCCAGTACTTTGGGAGGCCGAGGCAGGTGGATCACTTGAGGTCAGGAGTTCAAGACTAGCCTGGCCAATATGGTGAAACCCTGTCTTTACTAGAAAAAAAAAATAACAAAAATTGGCTGGGTGTATTGGTGCACACCTGTAGTCCCAGCTACTTGGGAGGCTGAGGCATGAGAATCGCTTGAACCCGGGAGGCGGAGGTTGCAGTGCTGAGATCATGTCACTGCACTCCAGCCTGGATGACAAAGAGAGACTCCATCTCAGGAAAAAAAAAAAAAAA
Organism: Macaca mulatta; assembly: GCF_049350105.2. Lineage (NCBI taxonomy): Eukaryota > Metazoa > Chordata > Mammalia > Primates > Cercopithecidae > Macaca > Macaca mulatta. The sequence continues at coordinate 111,737,489 of NC_133417.1, forward strand.
AAAAAAAGGAGTACCTCAAACTGAGGTACATAAGAAAAGAGAGGAAGATGAATTTGGAATCTCTTTAAGACTGATTTATTTAGAAAAGAGCTCTTGTATAAGATTTGGTCAGAAGTTAAAATTCACAAATCCATAAATCCAAGCTTTCCTTTTTTCTGTCTCATCAGATTGCATAATCGAATATTGGCTAGGTTTCTTTTACGGTAGACGTTCCATCTTTTTCGGCTAGGTTGGCACAGAGAACAAAGATAAACAGTGATCTGCTTCCGTTAGTGGGAGATGTTCACCGTGGGTTGTGAGAAGAGTGTATTTTGTTGATGCTTTGGTCTTGTTTCTGTAATAGCCTTCAAAGGGTATGACTTAAGCTTCCTAATTTAGGACCAAAAGATAGATTGATTAACAAAATACATTAGCATTTTTGGGCATGTATGTCCTCCCCCTACTTGTCATTCTTGTGAAATTCTTTATTTTATGATAAACTGTCATGTTTAACTCACACCACAATCCACATTGCAGTATAACAGCCCAGAATGGAAGGCATCCTGTGTTTTACTTTAAAAGCATGTTTCTTAAGCATTTATTTGTTAGCAAATACTTATTAACACTTTATAATTTCGTTCTATTAAATAAATCCTGGAAGAGCTGTCTGAATTCTATCTTTAAATGAGGAGAAAGTCTTCCTCATAAGCCATTCTCAGCTCTCCCCAGCCCCCAGCAGACTCACTCCACAAATTCAAATACACTTATTACCCTTACTCCAAATTTAGTAATTAATCATGCTTATATTGTATGTGGTAGCTTTACAAATAATATTTATGCCAGGTGTGGTGGCTCACACCTGTAATCCCAGCATTTTGGGAGGCTAAGATGGGAAGATTGCTTGAGGCCAGGAGTTCAAGACCAGCTGGGGCAACACAGTGGGACCCATCTCTAAAATAATAATAACAATAACGATTCTTATTATTTAATTGACATATTTTTCACTCTTTGCAGTTACTCATTTTATTTCCTTAACCATATTATAATCTTTTCGATTTAAGTGTTAATTCTCGGCCAGGCACGGTAGCTCACACCTGGAATCCCAGCACTTTTTGGGAGATCAAGGGGGGTGAATTATTGAGCCTACGAGTTTGTGACAGCCTGGACAACATGGTGAGACCCCATCTCTATAAAAAATAAATAAAAATATTAGCTGGGAATAGTGGCACATGCCTGTGGTCCCATCTATTTGGGAGGCTGAGGTGGGAGGATTGGTTCAGCTAGGAGGTCAAGGCTGCAGTGAGTTGCGATTGCACCACTGCACACCAGCTTGGGCAACAGAGCGAGACCCTGTCTCAAAAAAAAACAAAAACAAACAAACAAAAAAACAAAAACAAAACTAACTCTCCTATACATCTGCTCTAGTATCTTACCTAAGTTCGGTATTTAATACAGATTTGTTGATGGTAAGCCCATAATACTATCAATTGGAACATGGTAGAAGAAAACATGATAATATTTTTCTCCTTCAAAGTACCTATTTAAATGCATCGTGGCAAGAATGTTCAGCAAATTACCCTAATTTGCAGGACTGCCTTCATGTAACATTTGCAGCTGTTTCACTTCTCAGGAAAATGATTCATATTATTTTGAAGACATGACAACTTGAACAAGGTCAAAGCATAATACATAATGATAATTAGCAATAAAAGTATAAAGTTTGCAAATTTTGCTGAGTATAAATGCACATTGGAATTTGCTAGATGGTGGCTAACTATCCTGGGAGGGAACTTTAGGGTGGAGTTGATTGATACTCTTCCAAAATGTTACTATATTCTTTTTTCTCTTTTTCCTAATTTACTGTCTCCTTCCTAAATGATTGAGCTCTTTCAGTGTGGCTGAGCTACATTGGCCACATTATTATTACTGCTATTTTCTTTGAGACTGGGTCTCGTTCTGTCACCCAGACTGAAGTGCAGTGGCATGATCTTGGCTCACTGCAGCCTCAAACACCTGGGCTCAGGTGATTCACCTGCCCCAGCCTCCTGAGTAGCTGGGACTAGAGGCATGAACCACCACGCCTGGCTAATTTTTGTATTTTTTTGTAGAGACAGGGTTTCACCATGTTGCCTAACCTGGTCTCAAACTCCTGGTTTCAAGCGATCCTCCTGCCTTGGCCTCCCAAAGTGTTGAGATTATGGTGTGAGCCACTGAGCCCAGCCGTCAGTTGCATTATTGTATTATTTAATCCTCGCAAATATCATGTTGTTAAGCCGCTATTATTTGTATTTTAATGACCAGAAAACATTGAGGCTTGCGGATGTAAGGACTTCTGGCATAAATATGGCACTTTTTTGTCATTTAACTAAAACTGACACCTCATATTTCTTCCTTTGATGTGTGACTTTGGACAATAACATTACTTAATCTATCTGTGCCCTTTAAAAATGCTTCTCTTCTATAAAAGGGTAATACAAATGTCTGCTCTACCAACTGCATGGGGTGCTGTGTTCTAGATAGACATGACAGTACTTTGAGATGATTAAAATATAAGAAATATGAGGCATTATTATTTTTATCCTAACACAAACCTGTGCAATCACCAATGTATCAATTTAGAATGAGGGATTAGAACCAAATTATAATTAAACATGGTCTGTTGATATTTTCTTTTGGACTTCAAAACTTTTAAGATATATTTACATATTTGGATTTTTGCATTATACAGAAAAAAGATCCACAAGCTGGACTTTTATGTTTCTCCAGCTACAGTATAGGTCCAAACTAGTCCTCTTTAGAAGAACCTCTGTGATTAAAAAAAAGTGACTTCTTTTCCTCAAACTTATTTCAATTTAAAGTTGACATTTTCTTCTCATTGATATTTAATTATCTGGGGTGCTGGATTCTGTGCCTACTGTTTTCATATAAAAAGAAAAACATACCAAACAGCCATGCTGATGAAAGTCTTCCTGGTGAAGTGGACTCTTGTCCTGAGCAGCTCAACCCATTATGACAAAGGCGGGGTCCCTCTAGCATCAGATTAGCGGGTTTTCCTCCTCCCATCTTGTTAGTTGGTGAATTTTCAAATCTGTCTTCTCTGAAACATTATAAAATGTCCTGAATTTCAAAAAAAGATGATTTTTATATTCTCTGACCTTTCTCCACCATATTTCTAGATAATGGAGTAGAAACTCTTGAAGGGTCTATTGAAAAACTGTAAAGGTAAGGGAAAGAACCATATGCAACAAGATAAAGAAAATAAAACACTTCCTGAAAAGGTTGTGGTTACACACACACACTTACACACCTGCCACACATATACAATGTAGATGCTATATTCAGTGTTTTAACAGACATAGAATAAACGTTGTTTTTTCTATGTTAGAATAAACAGAAGACAGGCATCTGCTTACTGCCTTTTGCTCTCTCTAATGCCCTGTTTCCTGAAGCCCAGACCTGTAGCCCTCTTCTTTACGAACTTGAGTGTCAGTCATTCCATTGGTGTTTGCTCAGGCCTGCTTGATACCCTAAAGGGCTTCTTACCTCTGTTTGTAAAACATTTTCTTGTCTATTGATATTCCTCTTTTGGCCATGTTTCCTTCATTACTTAAATGAATATCTCCCTAAATAAACTTAGTATATCTTAAGATCAGGAAACCACTTCGAAATGCTGTTATGTTTTCCACACCACCTGTAGTTTAGAGCAGGGGTCCCCACCTTCCAGGTCACAGAGTGATAACAGTCTGTGGCTAGTTTGGAACCGGGCCACACAGCAGGAGGTGAGTGGCAGGTGAGTGAGCATTACTGCCTGAGCTCCACCTCCTGTCAGATCAGCAGTGGCATTAGATTCTCATAGGAGCACGATCCCTATTGTGAACTGCGTGTGCGATGGATCTAGGTTGCATACTCCTTATGAGAATCTAATGCCTGATGATCTAAGGTGGAACAGTTTCATCCTGAAACCATCCCCCACTCCACCCCATCCATGGAAAAATTATCTTCCATGAAACTGGACCCTGGTGTCAAAAAGGTTGGGGACCACTGGTTTAGAGCATACTAAAGTAAAATATATGTCTCAGAAGATGTGATCATCCATAGCATAGACACCCAGTTACCCAAGTTGCTCATTTTCTACTAAATTTTATAGTTTAGTAGAAATTCAGCCTTATAATATTTTTTGAGTTCTGGGAAAGTGTTATTTCCCATTTTCAGTTCCAGTTATGGGTATGCTCTACAGAACTCACAAATTCTTGCCAAATAGTGAAGAACACTGTTTGAACACCTATTATGTGTGAAACATAGTTGCATGAAAACATGTATATCCTGCACATGGCTGCTTTTTATTTTTATGATTAGATATAGAGTTATTTTTCTTCTTGTTTTTATGTCTATATTAGCTACTCTAGAATATAAGTCCCAAGAAAACATAGCCTATTTAATGCACCCTACACAGAGCTGGGCATGGATGATTGCTTAATGTCATAACATCGCTTGATGATAAGGTGCAAAACAAGTCTTAGCTGAAGAACCCAACAGCCTTCTTGAAGTCATTTAATATTATACCATTAGATGCCATCTACTAGAAAGAAAAAATACAAACAAAAGCACATTACGAAGACGTGTAAATTGTTCTCCAGTGAAGGAGGTTTGTGTATATAATTGAGTTTAATTGTTTTTGTTTTTAGAGCTCCTGTAATTTCCCTGTGCCAGATTCTGAGTTAAAAGAAAAATACTAAAGTGGTTAGGCAACAGCTGTTCTCAGTCCTTCAGGGTGGTAATTCTGAGCCCAGGGACGTGCTCATTCTTGTTGTGAAATGATGTTCTTTGTCTATAAAACCCTGCATTCTTCCACAGTGCTATTATAGTGAATGTCCTTATAAAAGCAAGGCTGTTTAACAGATATCCTGAAAGAGAAAATAACTGATTTTGACCTAATATGTGGTTCATGAACTTTTCTCTGAAGCATTCCTAGGATCTGATTTGTATTACTGAACACATTTCTAAACCTCACTGCATAGTTCCTTTGTAAAAGAAGAACAATACTGTAGGTAGTATTTGTATTTTTAGTAGATTTCAGTGATGCTGGTCAGGTAATTAACTCTAAAATCTGTTAAATCAACCAAAAATGATATGACTGTATATTATAAGACTTTGTACTCATCCCAGCCATTCTTCTAACTTTTCTACCATTTGGAAGAAGCAAGCCAATATTCTGTAAAAAAAAAAAAAAAAAAAAAATATATATATATATATATATAAAACAACAATGTGGTTTATAAAATAATGATGAGAACTCACTTTACATGGTTTGAAAACATATTTTAAATGGGCATATATAAAAACTGTATAATATTTTGTTAAAGAAAAAGTGACAAATTGAAATGGAATACATAGCATCCAGAAGTTAAACACTATTTTAATTGTGCCTAAGACAATTAAATAAAATGATAGGGAAAAGTAACACTTGTCAGGTATTTATTTTGGTATAGAGAAGAATCTGTACTGTATAGACACTTGTAGAATGTATAGCAATGGAAAGAGAAACAGAATGTAAGAAAACTAACATACATCAGTATATTTAAATGACTTAAAATGGATATAAATATATTAGATGAAACTAATTCCATTTGATACATTCACAAGGAAGATGAATATGGTGAGGAAATCTTAAATCATTTTATAGAAAATGTGCTTCCTCTTAGAATTAAAATATTAAAACATTCTTACAAATAAAGGTAATAAAATCAAATTCTTTTTTTTTCCAGTGGATAAACAGATACTTTGTTGCTGGCATAATAAATTGCTTCAGTTCTGGAGAGTAATCTGTTAAGATGTTTAAATCATGATGATGTTGATGATGATAATGATAATGATGATGGCATGTGCCAGAAATGGTGCTGAGTGAGCTTGAGGGAATGGTCATTTAGGGGAAGGCTCATTGTCTTGGCCACATGTTCTTGTTTGTGATCATAAATGTCACTGATCATGTCACGTGAAGCTTGCCGGTCTCCATCCCACCTTTTCAGATTCATTGTTTGACATTTCATCTGAAAACCATTTTCCTACAGGCCATATTCATTTTTTAAAAATTTAAAAAGCCTATTTTTCTCACGTTCATTTTGACTCGATTTTTGTAAATGTTTTCCTCCCTGCCCCGAGTGTCTTTTCTTTCCCTGACACATGGATTCTTATTCATCTTTTGAGTTTTTGTTCAAATAGCACCTTGTTAGTGGATCCTTTCTGTACCCCTCTGTGCCTGGGTGGGGTTCAGCTGTGGTCCCTGTCCTGTGGCCCATTAGGCAAGCTGAGGCTGACAGTTCTACCTGCCCCTCTGGAGACCATCACTTCTTTGAGGGCAGAAGCTGTGTCCCAGCTATCTTTACATGCAAAGCAGGACTTAATATGTTTGTGTGGAATGATTGAATGCAAAAGCAAAGGAAAACCCAGTATGATTGACTAGCTCTTTGATTAAATTCTATTAAACTGAAGCTAGTCACATTGACTTGGTATAAACCTATTTTAGCATTTATCAAATTGTATAACTCCTGCAGTTCTATAAAATGAAGGTACTACATTTACCACCAGATTACCTTATTTTGCAACAGAGTGTTGTCAGTGTTTGTACTTGTCGCATCACCTATTTGCTATGAAGTACGCTTTTTACTGGGTCACTGTCAAGTTCTTCTTAGTGTTTATAAAGATGTTCAAGGAGGTATATTTAATGAACTCATCTCTACTATATAATATTCTTAAGAGAAACTATACTAAGGATTTATCTTATTCTTAGGAATTAAATTTTACATACTTAAAGCTTTTTGGATCCAGAGCTGAAAAATCTCTCCTTGTACAAATTATTCATCAATATAAATATCTTTATGCAAAAATTAATGCTTCAAGGTACAGAATGAATTTAAAGACAGTGGATATTTGTATTGAATAGAGGTTCTGTTGTGGATAACAGAGACCACACTTGACAGAAGTTTCTTTCTTTCTCTCTCTCTCTCTCATAGTTGTATGGATACAGGAAGCCCACAAGTATGGTGACCCTGTTCTAGAAGGTTGTTTGGAATTCGACTTGGCGTCCTATGGCATTAAGGATTTAGGAGCCTTCTTTCTCATTGTTTTGTATTTAAAATTTAATATTTGTTAGTTTCCTTTTTGCATTGTATGGATTATTATTGAGTGACTATCTGATTTGGCAATGTGCTTGACTGAAAGTGTAAGTCATGGTTTATTTATAGTGTTTTATGGGTTTGGTATGACAAAAAGGTCTTGACAATGAATATTTGGTGAATTACTTGGAAGGTCAGATATGCTGGGGAAGAGTCATTAACCTAGACCTGTTTGCAAGACCCCTGTCATATGTGTTGTGGAGCTCACCACCTAGGGGAAGGATGGGAAAGGGAGAGACAGGGAGGAACAAATAAAGTGCTTCCAAAGCCCTGAGCATGAAGATTGTGTGAAGGAAGACTTCCTTCCACTGCAGGTGGGACGCCTTTGAAGGATTAGGAGAGTTTCAGTCATCAAAAATACAGGGGAAGGCAAAGAGGAGCATGGGGTAGCACTGGGGGAAAGGTGGGAATAGAAAGTACTGGGAGGGGGATGCTTGGTATGTTCATGCTGGCATCCAGTTACCATGCATGGAGCACTTCACAGATGATTTGTAGCACCCACTGTGCCTTAGGAATGCAATTCTGGAGGAAGGACATTTGTGAGTTAAAGGAAGTATGCTATAGGTGTTTCATTTAGCCTTGTTCTGATAGTGTGATAAAGGAGAGGTTTATGTTAGCTAATACTTTGACAAAACTTCATTGATTTGTTAATTTGCAATATTCAAGATGCTTCTGTGAGCTGTAATAATCTTTAACACCTAGTAAATAGGATTCATGTTTAGATGGAATTATCTTTGTATTTTGAATTAAGACAAAATAATGACAATATTTGTAAACATTTGACTCTTAAAGGGGGACATAAGCTCTCAGTATTCACAAAAGGCCAGGTTCTAAGTGCTTTCTGAAGTTAGAAGGTTGTACTTTCCTATTTTACTGTCATATTCTGCTGATGCATCGTTTAGAGAAAGTTCCAGAGAAAGTTCTAATTCCTGCTGAAGAGCAGAGCACTGACATGATTTTTCACTTAGGTGTGCAGAAAGAATTGGTTAGCTTTATGCACAAAACAGGCTGAAATCAAGCTTTAATTAGTCAGACTTTTGCATAATTCATCATGGTCACTTTGGAAGTCCAGCAGAATATGCTGTTGGTTTTTATCTTAGTGGTTTCATTTTCAAGGATGGGTTGTCTTATTAGCTCTTTGCTACCCAGATATTTAGATTTTCCTAGCAAAACCATGATATTGTACCTAGTCTCCTAAAGAAATGAATTGCTGTATGAAGATACATAAGGAAATGAACTGATACATAAAAGTTATTCCTCTTAAATATCATTCTTGATAATAATCTGTCTTAAAGACAGGAAAGTAAGTTAAGATTCTTCTGTCTTTTTGAATCCATAGGCTGTCCATCTGGCCCAGGCAAGCTTCCAGATTGAAGCCTTCGGCTCCAAATTCATTCTTGACCTCATACTGAACAAGTGAGTATTTAGACATAATCCTCTTAAGTAGCAGGTGCAATAAAGCTTTGTTTTTATAATATTGGTTTAGTCAAAATAATGTCTGTTGTTTAACAACTATTTTCTAGCAGATTATGTATTTTAGACACGTAAAGTATAAAATTCTGAACGGTGAATTATGTTTTTTTTCTGAAATAAAAGACATTTAACATGTTAAGCATCTCAAACACAGCACTTACATATTACAATTCTAAATGGAAAAAATATTTGAAGTAATACCAGTTAATTAAATGTTAACTATAATCATCACTATATATAAGAAGCAATAATAAATGTACTGATTCAAGTATAATTTGACTACAGTCTAGAAATTTCTTCCATTTACTCTTTATAATACAATTCACATGACTTCTGTGGGAAGAACAGAGTAAGTGATGACTTGCAAATACCTATTTTGAGAAGATTCTTTGATTTAGAATTTGCTCTAATATGGTTTCTTAGAAATTTTGGTCCTGATGAAAATTTACCCGATTGTCTCTGAGCATGTGTTTGTTGATATTTAAATGCTGTTTCCTAAGTTGGAATCAGTTGTACAGATGTCTTTGTACAAAGTGTGAACAAGAGCTGTTGACTTAACTAAGGCTCTTCAGCCTCAAATAGATCTAGCACTGAGCCTTTCTTTGGTGAAAGAGATTTTCTATATGGTTTTCTTGAGTTACAGAAATTATAGTCAGTATTTTAAGCTTTTGTCAGTATTTTGATCAGGACTGCATCTTTGCAAGAAAAATACCTGTTAATGCTATCAAATACTATAATGTAAGTGACCACAACCAATATTTGAGAAATTGCAAAGGATCAAAAAGAACAACTATTAAATTTCTTGTATGCCAAATTCTGTGAGCTCTGCAGAAAAAAATGCAAAGTCAGCTTGGGTGTTACTTACTCAAGTGTTATTGCAGCTTTAAGTCAGAATGAATCAGCATAACTCAGAATTGCCTGTGAAAAGGTATTGCAGGTTTTCCTCTTTGGTTGAATTCCGTTTTACCATGCTGTGTCAGCGGTTTGCCTGCCTAAGAGACTTGTCTTGCCAAATCTTACACTATGTTGAGTGGCAAGATAGAGCTAATTTTAGTGTAAGTCCTCAATTCCTTTAACTCTTACTGCGGTGGAGACCATCATTTCAAACTGTAGCAAGAGGATCACAACCAACACTGTTGTGTGTTTTGAGCAATAAAATATCTCAGCCATAGCAGAGCCTCCTAGTCAATTAGCACATGGCAGAGAAAGGGTCATATGGGATGGCCAGGGTACTTAGAGGTCTGGAAATGTGCCAGAAGTTATCAGTAACACTTAGCATGCAAAGGAATCAAGTTGAGCACCTATTATGAGCAGTCTCTGACTTGAGGAATTTAGAGTCTACTTGGGTTGACTCTAAAGGTTGATAGACAAATACATAATTTTAGAAGAGTATGAAATATGCTGGAGGTTAAAATGGAATGTTATGGTAGCACCAAGGAGAGGCAGCTCTCAGGCTGGAGGAGTGTGAAAAGGCATCTTGGGAAAGGTGATGCTTGAGCTAAATCTTGAAGTGTGTTCTAGGCAGGCATGTGAGATAGTATGTCTAAAGAGGCAAGGCCACGTTGGACTATGGCATGTTAGGGGAGCATGAGCCTTTTGTTGAGCTTCCTCAGAAATGACAAGGTTGAGACGAGGGAGATGAGTTGGGAGAGGTAAGCCTAGGGACAGCTCAGCTCATGGAAGTTCTGGTATTTCACATGTAAGTGCTGGGCCATTATCCCCTAGACTGAAAAATCAAGTCAGGGGAATAAACAGAGGTCCTGTTCCCAGGAAGTGCTAAGAGGCATGGAGAGGGAATACTTTCAATAAATCTGCAGTTGATAAAAATTATTAGGATTGCTCCATATGGATAACAAGAGGATAGTTAAAGCTAACAGAGGTACCTTGATTGGTTGGTTGGATGGAGGGTGATGTCTAGCTAAAATGGGCAGTACCAGGGAACAAACAGGTTGAATGGTGAAGGGAAGAGAATGTGGCATCAGAAGAGACATGATTGATTTGAGGGGCTTTGGGACATACATGAGGCCATGTCTAGGAGGTAGCTGGATATAACCTCAGGGGAGAGATGAGAGCTAGAGATTGTAGACTTGGGAGGTATTTTTATATAAATGTTAATGACCAACATGGCTGTGAATGAGGTTACCCAGGGAGGGTGGGTAGAGCAGGAGAGAGAAGCTGAGAAGACAGGTAAGAGGAGGGGAGAAAGCTGAGAAGACAGATAAGAGGAGGGGAGAAGATGAAGAACCCATGAAGGAGATTGAGAAGGAGTGATTGGAGAAATAGGACAATCAGGAGAATGATTAAACAGAGTTTCAAAATGGGAAGGTATGATTTACAGTGTCATCTGCAGTAGAGTGATCTACTGGCACATGCTGTAGAATAATCTAATGAGGTAAGAGGCAAAATTTGCTCTTTGGATTTGCCATTTGAGCAGTCACCGGTGGTCAGAAAGCAGCAGTTTCAGTGAAGCTCTGAGGTGGAGGGAATGAGAGGGGACAGAAACCAGGTTACAGTAGGCTGGGAGTTAATGAAAGGAGACGATGTGGAGGCAGCAAATATCCATTGAGGAGGTTTGGATGAGAAGAAAAGAGAGCAGAAGACACTGGGGTCAAGGCAGGGCTTTTTAGTGATGACAGAGCAAGTTAACAGAGCAAGTTGGTAGACTGAGAGATGGAACTGATAAGAGTGGGAGGTTGAAGATGCAGAAAGGAGAGAGGAGATAATCTATAGGGCAACAGCTGGTTAGAGACTGAAGGGAATTAGATCAAAGCACAAAGGCAGAACTTAGTTTTGAACCAGGAAAGACAGGTTGTCCTGCACTGGTATGAAGCTGTAGGGTGTGTGCAGGTGGAGACTGACTTGCAGATGAGGGGATGGAGTTGAAGAAACACATTTCTGAAGTTTTTTACTGTAGGGATTGGGATGGAGAGGGAGGTTGGGTTGGGCCTTGAGGAAAATGACAAAATTGTTGGGACGAATGAGCGATGAAGCCCATCAAGGTCAAATTCAAGAATGTTTGAGCAACCTTCATTAGAAATCATGTGCTGTGTGTTAGTCTTTGTGTATTTCTTTCTGGTGGTGTTTTTTACGTTTTATTTTTATTATTTTTAAAAATCGGAGTGGTTTTTCACTGCGGAGTGTGAATGAAGGAGGCAGACTGTAGTGTGGACCCAGGGCTCAGTCTCTGTGGTAGCACAGAAGAACAACAGTGGAGGCAAAGCTCTTTGAATACTCATGAATAACTTGGATAGTTAAGTATCAGGATCCAGTCTGGGTTAGAAGGGACATGAGGTCAAGAGGAGGCTATGAACTAGGGACAGATGGAGGTCTCTGAAGGGAAAACTAGCTGCAGTGAGAGAGAGGCCGTGAGAGCTGCACTTGTGTGCTGTATGGTTTGGCTGTGTCCCTACCCAAATCTTATTTTGAATTGTAGCTTTCATGATCCGCATGTGTCATGGGAGGGTCCCGGTGGGAGGTAACTGAATCATGGGGACAGGTTTTTCCCCTGCTGTTCTTGTGATAGTGAATAAAGTCTCACAAGATCTGATGGTTTTATAAAGGACAGTTACCCTGCACATGCTCTCTTGCCTGCTGCCATGTAAGACATGACTTTGCTCCTCCTTCACCTTCCACCATAATTGTTAGGCATCCCCATCCATGTGGAACTATGAATCCATTAAAGCTTTTTTTCTTTATAAATTACCTAGTCTCAGGTATGTCTTTATGAGAGACATGAGAATGGACTAATGTAATACATCCCTCATGCTGTCCTGAGCTTTCTGAGTGCAACCTGAGTGTGCAAGGCTGACATGATGAACTGGAGACGAGGGAACTGTATTAGAACATGAGATGCATTGCTGGGGGTGGGCTCTAGTTTAGATGACTTCTGTCTGGGATTAACCAAAAAGTCTGATATGTATTAGAATAAAGGCAGAGAGTCAAGAGAATGTTTAAGTCTGTAATAGAGGACCCAAAAGAGCTTCTGAGGAAAGAGGGACCTCATTTCCACTATAGGATGATCATTGCTATATTACAGGCAAAGGTGTTAAGTTATCAGAGGAGGGAAAGGTGTCTGGTAAGTATGTGGGCTCAGGGTGTGGAGGTGTGAGCACATAAAGATGTTACCATAAGTTAATCCAGGTGGTGACCATAGAATCTGCAGGGTTAGTGACCTCATCAGGCCCAGAAGCTCAGCTTGTGAGGACTAACCCGACAGGAGTTCCTGAGAGGAGAGCCTGGTTTGCATCTGGCTTGCAGAGGCATCTCATGGCAGTGCTGTGTTTTAGTTTTGTTTTTGTTTTTGTTTTTGTTTTTTTTGAGACAGAGTCTGGCTCTATCGCCCAGGCTGGAGTGCAGTGGCGCAATCTCGGCTCACTGCAAGCTCCGCCTCCCGGGTTCACGCCATTCTCCTGCCTCAGCCTCCTGAGCAGCTGGGACTACAGGCGCCTGCCACCACGGCTGGCTAGGTTTTTGTATTTTTAGTAGAGACAGGCTTTTACCGTGTTAGCCAGGATGGTCTCGATCTCCTGACCTCATGATCCACCTGCCTTGGCCTCCCAAAGTGCTGGGATAGCAGGGGTGAGCCACCACGCCTGGCCCCAGTGCTGTGTGTTTTATTCATTTGTTCAGCAAATGTTGAGTGAGCATCTGCTATGTGCCTCTGGCTATTGTAGGTGCTGATATTGCTGAGAATAAGATAGACAAGACTTGTGCCTTCCCTTTTAGAGCTTCATTCCAGAGGAGGAGGCAGACAGTGGACCACCACATAAAGACATATGGGATGGAGAGGGACTGAAGGTGTGGTGTCCAGCATGATTTAGATGGTCAGAAGAAGCAAGAAGGCCTGTCCGAGGAGGGAACCTGAGCTGAGCCCTGGTTGTCAAAGAGGAGACACCACACGTTGCTGGAAGGCTGAGGGTTCTGCACAGCTGGGACAGCAAGACAGCCAGAGCTGAGGAAGATGTGTGATGTTCAAGAAGGGCAGAGGACATTATGACCAGAGTGCAGTGCAGGGCAGGGGATAGTGGGAGAACGAGGAGACGAGATCAGAGAGGAAGCAGCTCTGTAGCCAAGCGATGAAGGACTGTGGTCCATGGTGAGGAGTGTGGGTGAAAAGCCATTGGATGGCAGTAAGCGTGGAAGAGACATTGTCAGATTTCTATTTTATTTAGCCCCAGAGGTCCTAGTTACGGCCTTAGAGGTCCTTTAATTACACTCCTCTCAGGGTGCTCCTCTTTAAAATTTTTGTTTAGTGTTTCCTCTAAAACAGCCGTTATTCCAAGTTACAGAAGGTTTTGAAAAGATCACTAGGGTAACGTTCTTGTCTTTCTTTTTTTTTTTTTTAATGTCAAACAAGCATTTTAGGTATTTTTAATTTTGATTTTTACTATCCACTTTATTGAGGTATGATTGATACTAGATCAACAATTCTTGATCCTGGGAAATCTCAGAAGGTCTGAGGATTGATTGTCTCTTCTCTGTGTGTGATTAGAATTATGCCAAAGCCTATATTACCCATATATTTGCTGGTGTTTTCAGCAAATGTTTACTGAGAATAACCGTGATCAGAGCGGCATACTGGTTGAAAGCATGGGTAACTCTTTGATCTTGGGCAAGCTGCTTAACTTCTTCCTTTTCTTCATTTTTTCCTCTTCCACCTATTCCTCCTCTACTTCCTCTTCCTCCTCTTCCTCCTCCTCCTTCTCTTCCTCCTCTTCCTCTTTTTCCTCCTCCCCCTCCTCTTCTACCACCTCCACCATGACCACCACCACCTATCACAAAACTCATTTTTCTAAAGTTTACCATTCAGTGTTTTAAAATTGTATTCACAAAGTTTTGCAGTTATCACCACAAACTAATTCTAGAACATTTTCATCACCCCCAAGAAACCCTGTACCCATTAGCAGCCACTCCCCATTCCCTTCTCCCTTAAGCCCCTGGTGACCACTAACCTACATTCTGTCTCCATGTATTCGCCTATTCTGGACGTTTCATACAATGTGTACCCTTTTGTGACTGGCCTCTTTTACTTAGCATAATGTTTCGAGGTTCATCCATGTTGTAGCTGAGTAATATACCATCGTATGGATATATTCTAAGCTTCTTAAGCTTTAGTTTCCTTCTGAAGCTGTAGGTTTTTGCAAGGATTAGATGAGATAACATGTGGTGCTTACACATGTTCGTTAACAAGGAATTTTATTACCTCAGTGAGGCAGTCACTGCGCTGAGATGTTGGGGGATTCTGCATTGAGGAGAAGAGTCATTGATCTCATGGAGCTTATGATCTGGTGAGAGCAGCTCAGGTCGTAAGAAATGCTGCTCGTCTTCCCTTTGGCTTCAGTCAGTCTTTTTCTGACTTTAGTAAGTGAGAAGGGAGGGGTGCACTATGTAATCTTTCTCTCTTCAAAGTGGGCTGAAGAAAAAAAAAGGAGACAATTTGGCAGGCCCTGGGTTGATACGTGCTTGAGGTAGTGGGCCCTGGGGATTCAGATAACATATACTTCCATTGAGTTGAAAGCGTGCTTGCGAGACACTTGGTACTTGTCCAGTTTTCCCAGAGCTGCTCACCAGACATCCATTAGAGAACGTGATGTGACTTGCAGGCTGTTGCATATATGTGGATATTTAAGTTTCCAGGCCATCTGACTGGTCTGAGGTGAACACCCAGGCCCTCAGCATGCTGTCCTGTTTGTTGTGCAGTGAAATCCCTGTGCTGCTTTTGGCCCCTGCCCAATACAGAGAGGAAAGAATTCTTAGGATGCATCAAGGGTAATGCCTTCTTGGTTAAAAAGGCAGCATTATGTTCCTTCTTAATAGAACACTACTCCAGCGAGAGAGTGTGGGGATGTGACACGTCTTTGTACGTTCATCTTGAATGATGCCCAGGGAGAACTCTGGGTGAAATCGATGTAAGACATCCACATTGGGTGACTGACTCCCAAAACTGAGGAGTAGACCCAAAACTTGGAGAGTAAGGTAGTTTTGAATTTAGGAAAAAAATCTTTGTTCTGATTTTCTGGGAATCAGAGGTGTTTGATTTAAGATGAATATCTAGAAAATGCTAATTTAAAGAAATACATGCATGCAGTAATTTGCTTGTTAAAAGCAGTTCACGCTGCGCTTTGGAAAGAAGCAGACAGCCACACTGATGTAGTTTCAGTTAGCTTAAATACAGAGCCCAACCTTCTTGCTGACTGGCATGGTTAATTCATTCTTCATTCAGTCAACAAACATTTATTGAGCTTCTCATTTGCGTAAGACACTGTGCTGAGCAACATGGGGGAATTCAGAGCAGTGTAAAAGAATTTCTCCTCTTCAAGAGCCTGTGGTAGAGAAATGAGATTACAGTGTATACGAACAGTGTTAACACGTGATAGGAAGTGACTTGAGAGACTTGGTGATGAGGGGAGGCTTTCTGGGGAAGGTGGGATTACCTGGGAGTCCTACGGGATGCTGCCTTGGTTTTGGGTCCCCTGGTAGCAGACCCTGAGGCAAGGAGGAGGGAGCTAGGAAAGGGTGAGTTCTCAAGCTGTTTACTCCTCTGGGCAGCTGGGATTCTCACTGAGAGCTCTGGGAGTCTGTGGGCTCATGCCAGCCTAGAGGCAGGGAGCTGGAGTTTTGTCCACCAACTGTCAGGCTGTTCTGAGGTCTGATTCTCGGGGCAGTAACTGTTTACGACCTCCTCCTGGGTAGAATACAAAGCCTTCCGGTCCAGGGTCTCAGGCACTTCCAGTCAGCTGCCTTCAGTGTGTGGGAGTGAATGCCAAGGGCATAGTGGCAGGGCCCAGCGGAGCCCACAGCAGGTGCTTTAGACTTTGAAAGGCGTGGGAGGGAGAAAGATGCAGGCTCCACAGGAAGTGGCAGGCAGAGGTGTGGGAGCCCAAAAGCACCAAACTCCTGGTGTGAGTCAGGACTGATGAGGCCCCCTTTCTTAAAGAACTTGAATTACCAAGCTGGGAACAAAAGGCAAACTGCCTGTTGGGAGTCCCTGGATCCTAAGGGAGATACTTAGCTATGTTTGGCTAAATGTTTTTTTTCAGCTCTGCGGATTTGGAGATTGAACTTAAATATGGTTGTAAGAAGGAACATATGGAGAAGAAACAGGCCTCCTGCCTCATTTTTCCCTTGTGGTCGAGTGAGACCAGGACAGGAGTCAGGAGCTGTGGCTGGGGACAGCTTGAGGCAGCTTGACCCATACCAGCCTGAGCTGTGGTGTCGCTGTCTTACGTCTTGGTTTCTGAGTTTTCGTGACTCCTGAATCCAGACTGGCAGGTCCTGTGTGTCACTGCTGGCCTTTTTCTCTCCGACTAGCAGCCCATCGTGCTCACTGCTGACATTTCTCTTACATATCTGAGAGAGGGACAGGGAAGGCACCGGCCCTAGGAATTTGGAGTCAAGACTTCCAATCTCAGCTCTGCTGCAGAGAGCTGGTCACACACTCTGGGCCTTAGTCCGAAGGAATTAGGGGAGATGATGTGAACATTGCTTTCCGTTTCAGGAGTCTCGGGGTTTTGATGATGTTAACTCGAAGGTTAAGTGCTTTACTTCCCAGTTTCAAGAGATCTGCCGAAGGAAGGCTTTCTATTATGGTGATAGACACTGTGCCAAGATCTTTACCTGTAGCCTTCTATTTAAGTTCCTTTGATAACCCTGCAAGGAAGATGTGATTATCCCCATTTTACTGCTGAGTAACATGCGGCCTGGTGAGATTCAGTCACATGCAGGCACTCCAGCACGGGCTGCCTGCTTGGAGTCTCCTTCACCATGGCTGCTGTGGTCACAGTACTGGACTACCAATTTGCAAGTGAGCTGAACCTAATTCTAATGATTGCATATCTGTTCACATTAAGTGAGAAAAACAGTGGAACTATTTTGGTCAATTTGTAACCATATAAGGACAACACAGAAGGTCCCACATAGGATTGAAAATAATGCTGTTTGTTGAGTAGAACCATCTGTTATGCTCTGAATTGTGTGTCTCCCCCTCCCCATTCATACGCTGAAGTTCTAACCCCTAGTACCTAAGAATGTAACTGTATTTGGAATAAAGTCTTTAAAAAGGTAATTAAGTTAAAATGAAATCTTTTGGGTGGTCCTTAATTGAATATGACTATTGTCATGAAAAGAGAAGGTTTGGACACAGACACTAGTGTGTTGGAGGAAAAACCATGTGAAGACACAGTGAGATGGACGGCGGCTGTCTGCAAGCCAAGGAGGGAGCCCTGAGAATGAAACCAGCCCTGCTGACACCTTGATCTTGGACTTCCAGCCTTCTGAACTGTGAGGAAATACATTTCTGTTGGTTAAGCTACCAGTCTGTGGTACTTTGTGGCATCCTTAGCAAACTAATACACCATCCTAATTCACTTATTGCTTACATATTGCAGTGAGACATTCAGTATTAAGTGCTGCTTGTTAATGCGTAAAACTTTGTCCCTTATACTATGATTTTCAAGTGCTGTTTTGAGAGATTGTGGTTTCTTTTGCATTTAGGTACTTTAGGAAGATTGGAACTGTTTTGGTAGTTTTGGAAAAGTATGTGATGATAAAGAATCTTAAGAGGCAGGGATTCCCAAAGTTGCTGTAAATATTGATTGCCACTGTGCTGTGTGCAATATGATGTAGTTGAATATTGCATTTTATATGTTCTAGAGGCCCGATAGTATTCTAAGCTTTCTAGCACTGGTAGGAATGAGTTGCTATGGATTTTTCTTTCCTGAAGCCATCCTTTCCTGTCTAGTTCTAAACATTTTAATTCTAGAGTGTCAGGTAACTGTTTTTGTTGCCATATTTTCTCCGATCAGGGTGATCAGATGTTTCTGGTCTGAGTCAGCCTGTATTGAATGCCTTGGGTATTACTTGCTTTTGATGACTCATCTTTATGCTGGTAGATCAGGTCCTGAAAATCTTGAAAACATGTAAAATAAAAGAAATATCGTCTAAATTTTAGTAGATTCTGATTCTATTTATTTGGGGTGTCTATGCATCCTACTTTCAAAATGGTTTGAGAATGACTTGCACAATTAGACATAATAACAAGATTATTAAAAATAAAGTCACAACCAAACCATTGATACTTATATACTGATTCTTGATTTTCATAGATGAACAAAATCTAGCATAACTCTTGAGTGGTGAAATTCAATGGATGTTTGCCCTCTGCCTGCCCCTACCCCTGCTTGCCTATTGACAATAATCATTGTGAGTGACTGGCACCCAGGGAAATTAAGCACCAGGCTAGAGAAATGAGGAGGGCCACAGGAACCAGGTTTAGATTTTCTAGGTTCTGGGAGATGAGGAAACTGGGATTGTCCAGAAAAGAGGACCCTGTGGCTACAGTCTTTAGCAGGAGAATAAAAAGTATGGCAACTAAGAATTTCTGGCAAAATCAAAAGAATTTAATTGTTGATGGGATCATATTACACTGTTTATCTTATCTAGGATATAAAAGACACCTCTAGTGAGTCAGGAGACTATTTCTTGACTGGTGGATAAAAGGAGACCCTTTGTGGGTATCCACCCCAATGCAGAATGTGGGCAAATAAAACCTGAACTTGACTCATTTTTCAAGCACTTCTTGGACTTTCGAAGACAAAGACAAATAATGTATAAAAATTCCAGCAGAAGTTAATTGTGACAAAAAATTGAAAAGCACAGAGAATTAGATGTGACCAAGCATCTGAGATAAGTTTATTGCAGTAGTTACTGAATTTAGATCTTACTTTTCTGGCAGTTGGATTGTGTAATTTTCATTATCTGATTCAAGAATTTTATCTGTCTAGAGATATGTGTCCTTGTCAAAGAGGAATTTATCCCTAATACCTGATGTAGTAGGACATTCAGTAGAATAATGGTTAATATGTGCACCCATGGTTTTGCAAATGACTAGAAGTGTTTCTTAAATGGATTTCTCATATTGACTCTCTGTATTAGCCAAGTGCATGAAGTTCTTTCTAACCTCTGAGTTGATTGATAGATTTCCATTGACAGAAGCCGTTGATGAATTATTCCAAGCACTTTTATTTCAAAAATGTTTATGAGTGCCTGCTAAGTGCCAGGCACTGTCAAAGTTAACCTAGAAAAGTCCTTCCCTCATGAAGCTTATAGAACGGAGGAGGAAAGACAAATCTGTAGGCATTTAATGATAATCTGAGAAGTACTGTGATGGGGAAAATACAGGATGTTTTTATCCCACATAGGAGGGGTACCTAACCCGGATTAGAGGTGGAAATGGATAGCGAGCTAAACGTTTATGGAGCTAAATGTCTAAACTCAGGTCTAAAGTATGGTTAAGAGGTAGTCAGAAAAGGTTTGAAGGGAAAGAGAATGTGGAGGCCTGAAGGTAAGCAAGAAACTTGGGACATGAAGTGAGAGAAAATGGAGACTTTGAGAGGTGAACAGAACCACACAGCTAGTAAGTAAGAGAGCCAAGATCAGACCTAGGAATGCCCATTGTCAAAACCTTGGAAAGTCGATACATTATCTAATTCGTTTGTACTGTTATAACAAAATGCCATGGACTGGGCAATATATAAACAATAGAAATTTACTTCTGATGGTTCTGGAGGCTGGGAAATCCAAGACCAAGGCTTGATATCTGGTGAAGGATCTCTGCTTGCAAGATTGTGCCTTGTTGCTGTGTCCTCACATGGCAGAAGAGCCATATGGAAGGGCCAGGCAATTCTCCAAAGGCTTTTTTGTAAGGGCATTAATCTCATTGATGATCTGATTAATATCATTAATCTCATTGATAATGCAGAGCCCTCATGGCCTGATCACCCTGCAAAGACCCCACCTCTTCATAGGTGGAGTTTTAAGTTTCCACATGAATTTTGGAGGGACCTATACATTCAAACCATAGCAGACATTTTTCAGTGATAAAGAAGTCTGACTGAAAATGTGTTTGAAAAGCTCTACAAAGGTGAACCTTAGAGAAATAAAAAACTTTATATCATTTTTGTCTTAACCTTGCTTTATTTTGAATACTACTACATATTGTATTTTAATATTAAATATTTTGAATACTAAATATTTAATATTATTAAATATTAAATGTTTTGAATACTACTAAATACAAAATAAAGTACAAAATACTACTTTATTTTGAATTCATTGCCTAAATCCAGCCCCAAACAATAACTTATTAAATTTTCCTCTTGATTCTCTATAGATTTATATAAAGTAAGGGCTTGACATCACATGAAATGGCTCGTTAAGACTCTTGATGATCATCTGTTGCCAATGAGAATTGTGTTATTTAGAACCATTTTTTGGATGATTCATACACTAGAATCGCATCATCTAGAGTCATTTCTCCTAATCTTTTAAAATTAATTGTAAATTAGAATCCCCAAATAAGAATCCTGACTATGGTTTATTATGGGCTGTTTGTAAAAGTACTCTCTTTAACATATTCGTTCTAATTCTTCTTCCTTGATGATATCCATGAGCCTTAATATAATATTTAGGTTGTGTTTAAAAACAAAATAATCTATAATGGCTTTTTATTTATTTATTTTTTTGAGACGGAGTTTCGCTCTTGTCACCCAGGCTGCAGTGCAATGGCGTGATCTCGGCTCACTGCAACCTCCACCTCCCAGGTTCAAGCAATTCTCTGGCCTCAGCCTCCCAGGTAGCTGGGATTACAGGCACCTACCACCATGCCCAGCTAATTTTTGTATTTTTAGTAGAGATGGGGTTTCACCATGTTGGCCAGGCTGTTCTTGAACTCCTGACCTCAGGTGATCCACCTGCCTTGGCCTCCCAAGTGCTGGGATTACAGGTGTGAGCCACCATGCCTAGCCTTTGTTGGCTTTTTAAATGAAGCAATTTCTACAAAAAGTTTCAAGTCCTTTAATATAATTACAAATATATATGTCCATTTTACAGGAATATCTTTCAAATAAGAAGGTGGAAATCTCTAACACATTGTAAAGTGCACATTTCATTTCTTCCTCCTTTATTTTTTGCCCAAGTGAATTCACACATCCAATAAATCAGACTAAACTACGTATGACCAGAAGGATCTCACAGCATAAGAATAGATATATCTCTTGTAAATCCCTAGGATTTCTTGTTTTTCTTAAATGTCCCCCTCTCAACTTTATTGAGGTATAATGGACAAATAAAAATTATGCATATTTAAGGTATACAAGGTGATGTTTTAATTTTTGTATACATTGTGAAATGATCACCACACTCAAGCTAATTAACATATCCATCACCTCACGTAGTTATCTTTTTTCTCTTTTTGTGCTGAGAATATGTAAGATCTCCCTTTGCAAATTTCAGTTATACAATACAGTGTAATTAATTATAGTCACCATACTGTATACTACATCCCCAGAACTTACTCATCCTGCATAATGGAAACTGAAACCCTTTGACCTACCAAGAAATTCTTAGAAACGTACTAGTGTCTGAGACTCTTCCTTATTACTGTTCTTATTTATTCATTAAGAACTGAGCTAATACTTGACCCTAAGAAAATGTTTGCTCTTTAGAGCTGTTCAGTGGTAAAGGGTTTCTTTATATGATTGCTAGCATTTGCCCTCCCTGCACACTGTGCTAGCTCATAGGAAAAAAGAATAAGATGCGGTTCGTTTAAGGAGCCCATAATTTAGGGTGGGATCAGGGAAAACTACACAGAGGAGGAGATGGTTGAGCTGTTTTGAAGGATGAGTAATTTGAGGGTGAGTAGTTCAGTACTTTTGGGTGTGATGAAGGACAATAACTTTTTGAGCATCCATTTATTTTAGCTGGCCCTTCAATGGTTGATATCGAATGTTTACTGGATAAATAGAAGTGATGGATTGTTGATACAACTTAGCTATTTTACATCTTTTTTTCTCACTAATATCTCAACCTGACACAGCTTTAACAGCCAGAAGTTTTGTAAGTTGCAAAAATGAATACTACTGATATTTTAGCTGAGGTTAAAAATGTACATGTGATCTTACTCCTTTGAGAGGTTTAGTTAATTCTGTTGCTGTGAAACCACTAATGTTCTCATGTCTGAATGTAAACATCTAGTGACAACAGTGCTTTTAGAAGTAAATAATATGTCTGTCTTCATGCAGCTTTGAATTCCTGGGTTCTTTGTATGCGTTTGATTCAGTGAACTATGAAAAAATGAGCAAACTGCAAGACACCGTGAGGTATTTTCCATAAAAGCAGTTTGAGACAAAGTTTCCAGGTTGGTGGATTAAAGGAATCAAACTGTTCCTGCACCCAGCACTGTGAACAACACCTGTACTAAATTTTTCTTGTTTTGAGTCTATCTCTTCTCAAGATAATGCTGTTTGGAAGTGTTTTTATATTATTAAAAGATTGCATGACTTGTTTGAAAATTTATTTTTGCTGGTTATTTTTTATGCAGAAAATTCTTTCTTCTTATAAGGCCCAGAATATAAGGCTAACTTAATGCCTGATTGTGTTGATCAGACACTAATATCAGTGTAGAAGATCTCGTACTCGTTGTTGCATCAGATCTGTTGTCATGTAGCCACACCATATAGGAAGCAAAAGAAAACCAGTGTTTTTGTCTCTTTCTTTGAAGGCAACTTCCTGGTAAGTAATGATTTAATTGTATGACTCTCAAAGTACAAAAATAACACAGTTCCTTAGATGTTACTCCACATGTGTGTAGCATAGGCATTTCAGGTAGTTAGCCATGATAATGGATATTACGTTCATGACAAATGGGTGCTCAAAAGTAACTTTTAGGAGGGAAACAAAACCTTGTATATTAGTAAGATTTATCTCTATCTCAGCGGTGAATGATACAGGGTCTGTAATCAAAATGTTTTCATTAGTATAATTTGACTACTAGCTCTATAAGTAATATCTTTCACAGAGTAGCATGGATGCCCATTTCCTCTCCTTTCTGCACAATCCTGAGGGTTAGTCTTGCTCTTCCTCTGACCTTGGCATCAAGGGACCTCCAGGAACCTGAGAGTGTGTGTCTTTGAGCTGTATCTACTGCCATCTGCTCCCACCTGTGCAAGGGATCCCTGGTTAGCTGGGAGATACTTTCCTGCCAGCATTTTTATCCACTGTTGATGAATCACCCTCTCATCTGCCACCTCTGGTAGGGCTTTGAGTGTCACAACCTCATGCTTTTAATTATTTATTTTTTTAGTAGAAGATAATGGTTTTCTTACTGTTGAAGAAAGCATAGTTCAACTTCTTTTTTGAAAGTTGGGTTTCAGTGTTTTTCTGTGTTTAAAGTCAAAATATTAAAGAAGGCTAAGGGGTGAGCTACTCACTGTTTTTTTTTTTTTTTGGCTTGGTTAAGTGTGTAATGGTTGAATTGAGGGATTTATACAGGCTACTGAATTGAAAAGAGCTTTGATTGTGACACCTCAGTGAAAACGATTACATGTATATTTGTGTATTTGTTTTCTGTTTCCAAGAACAACTTGTAGCTTTTTTAAAAATGAGCTTCCTTTTTATCATTACCTGTTGGAGTTAGATAAATTTTTAAACATCCTGCAATATAACTCCCTAGGTGATTTTCGAATCTCTTCTTATCCCCGTTGAGAGCTCTTCTGGTGTATTCCTGAACACTTCCAGCCTCCGGTAGCTGATTCTTAAACTATGCCGACTGCTATCAAGTACTTTTTTCCCTGTCATTCTGTAATGTTTTATCCCCTGGTTTCGGTTTTTGCGCTTAAAAGCAACTCACTCATGGAGACTGAGCATTAGGCTACTTCATTCAGTTATCAGCACCTCCTGGAAATTGGTTCCTGACACTGCTGTTGTCCCAAAGATAACAGCCAAAGTTCTGTTCATATGTGTTTACCTAGAATACAAAGTAAGAATACAGATCATTTTCCAAGAAAAGAGTGGAAAGTTATAAAAAGAACTTTTCTAAGGCATGAAAAATACTATATTTTAAGCACATAAGAAGCTATTTATAGTTTCTTCCTGCCAGTGTCCAGTACTATTAAACAGTAGGAGATTTTTATAGTCTGAAAAAGGATACTTTGAGTCTATAAGAGCTTTCTGCAAGGTGATAGCAATCTCAGGTTTAATTCTGCCAGATTTTTGCTGTCTCAATATGTTTTACAAATGAATTGAAGTTAATATTGTCTATTAAGAGAGAAGTTAATACCTACCCATTATTAAATATAAAACCAATGTGTTAAATATAATTTAGTTTTATTTCTAAAATTTCATTGAAATGTAATAAAATATTTTACCATTCTGGTTAGAATTGAAATGCAGCAACACAAATATGTTTTTAGTATCTTCTTTACAGAAAAGATTAGGTTATTGTAAAAATCAAATTTGATGCCAAAAATTAATTTGTATCTGATTGCATTGGGAAGAATAATGTCAAAAATGCACTAACTTCCTTTGCCTTGATTTGGGGAATGATGGTGGTGTATAAAAAATGATATAGAAACCATCAGTATGCAATACCACAATTTTGTGATTATTATTATTTCTTGTTATTCTTAACACATCTGTCATCCAAATCTAATTGAAAACTCTTTTTATGTGCACACAGCAGGCACTTGTGTATAAGGGCATGCTGTTTAAACTGGCTCTTTGGCCATAGTCTTTGTTCAAAACAGGTTACCTTTTGATAATTTTACCTAAATACACTTTATAATAACTGTAGTTATTTTCTCCTGTGTTACCTGTGAGCCAGCAGAAACTTTTCTTCTGTGTTTATGGATTTAAAAGAGTTTTTTGTTTGTTTTTTGTTTTGTGATTATGACATGCAGCTTATTGCCTCTTTCATATGTAGTACAAATGTTGGCCAAAAATTGGTATTTTTCCATCGACTTTGAAGAACTGTAGAAAAGAAGTCGAACAAGTGTAAATCGTATGTTTTGGTGATTCTAAGTGATACTCTTTGGGTTTCCAATGAACTTCAGGTACAGAGGGCTATTGTTAATTGTCTTTCTCATTTATGCCATGTTATATCATTGATCTGAGCAAAGCCCCAATATTGTTTAATGTTTTCATTATCTTTATCTCTCTCCAGTCCCCATCTTATTTTTCCTGCCCATATCCTAATGAGGCAACCAACCTGATGTGTTTTACATGATCTTTTTATTATATGTGTTCTTAAAAATTATAGTTTGTGGACATGTAATTTTATTGAATAAAAATAGTGTTATGCTATAGATCTCTACTCAATACAATGTTTAAAGGTCTGTGTGTAAACCTGTGTATATTTTTATATCTAACTGTGGTAGAGTACCCTATATTATGTCTCTAACTGCTTCATCCCCCAGGGGAGATATGTAGATTTCCCGTGGCTCTTCACAACCACAAGCCCTAGTATAATGTATATGTATAAATCAGGATGGATAGAGCCTTTTTATACATATACATATACACTGGCTGTATAGGCCAATGGGCTCTATCCATCCTGATTTATACATGTACATTATAATAGGTTTTGTGGTTGTGTTGCTGGTTTATTGGGCCAGTGTATACTTAATTTGATGAAGTACTTCAGTGTCGTGCTCTAGAAGAGCTGCACTGATCTCCTCTTGAGAAAAGCATGATGTTCACTAGAATGTTCAAATTTCATATTTGCTTTTGGGATGAACTAAAGGACTTTTTTTTTTCCCCTAGGCATAGTTGCTCTCTGTATGTTGGAAAGCTAATTGCTTATTTTTACTGATTAATGATTTCACAAATGTAAGATTAAGCCTTATTAAGTGAAGCAGCATCTCCTTTAGTATAAATTAGTTCCCTTGGGACTGCATTAATTTGGTCAGGCCACGGTGATCCTTAGGGGAATGGAGTTTTGCTCTTCTCCAGCACTGTGTTGTCCAGTGTTGTCTGGTGGTAATTTGAAAAGTTAGCATAATTAAAAAGGAAGAGTGTATTTACAGGATTAGATCCATATTTATTTAAAGCTAAGTGTCATACCATGTACCAAAAGAGACCTTGGAACATGTGGAATAAGAGTACAGGTTTGAATGGATGATTTCTTATAGTGGACAAGAAGGTACTTGTCTGAAAGTTAAAGGAGAGGAGAAATGAAGTGAGAAAAGGGAGGGAAAAAGAAATACTTTGACTGTCAGCTCCTAAAAGTGGGCCTGACACAAGGTAGAGGGTCAGTCAATGTTTGTATAATAAGTGAATTAATAGTGTGGTATGGTAGATGTTTCAGATTTATAGCTAAATATTTTGACTTTCGTTTTGATTCCGCCACCAGAGGGAAATCGTGAGACCACTCTGAGCCTCAGTTTATGAAAATGTAAACTGAGATTGATGGAAAGGCTAAATGAGGTGCAGTATGTGAAGGGACTGGCATGTGTAATAGGCATTTAACGGGTGTTTCATTCCTTCGGCAAAGTATACCTTCTATTACATGACCAGTAATAATCAGTTTCTTCTGCAGATATTCTGTCATAAGTCACTTCTAGTTTTGGCCTTTTTGATGGCTGCTGTAAGGATTTGTGAACAGTCTCTTATTTCCTATTTTGCTATTCATAGAAGCATTTAATTGAAAATATAGTAAGGTTTTACTTAAAGGCCACTCAGAGTTATCATGGCTTCACTAACAGTTGTCTATGCTGCAACTATGTAAATTTTGACCTAATTTTTTCCCCATCACCTAAAACCTATAAAAGACTATTTTGAAAGGTCTTATATTGTAAAGCCTCATTTATACAGGCTTCTGGGAATGGATTTTTACACATTAAGTGGGTTTTCCAGGTAACTCAAATTTATTCCTTGATGTAACTTTTATATTTCCTTGGTATATCTTTGATATATTCCTTGATATATTCATGATCTGTTTCTTGATATAACTTTATATAACTTTGATATATCTTTAATACAACTTTTAAAAAAGGTGCCATTTAAAAATCCTCTATAATATGTTAAAATACATTTTTTCTTGGATAGAATATATTAAGATGTAATTTTACTTTTTTAATATGCAAAATTATTGTTTTGCCTGTTTAATCAGCAATATGATAGACTTTGTGACTGTTTTCTTGTTGTATAGGTTATCATCTTTTCCCCGAGTGAACCTGTTGTATCAGCCCAGCTCTTAACTAATTTGTTCCTTTTTAATGTGTTAGAGCCAGAATAAGAAATAACCAAAATTGGTAGCATTTTATGTAAGTCATGGGTTAGTAACCTTGAATAAAGACTTGAGGTCTTCTCTGGCCAAGTGTAAGAGATGCCCTGCCTTGAAAATAGTGCCTTTGAAGACTCAACTTTGTATCCTAGATGCTGGCCATGTTCCAGGTGCTTAAGAGTATCATGAATCTGAAATCTGGAAAACAAAGGGCTTTATTTCACTTTTTAGCAAAATAACTTTAGAAATGTAGCTATTAATTTGATACATACTTTGTAGAGTTACAGAGTTTGTACCAAATTCCACCATCTACAGGTGAAGACCCAGAAATTTAGTAGTGGACTCTTTTGTCCAGAGTCCCCTTGGGATATGTTGAACCCTAGAACCCAGGACTCTGGACTTTCAGCCCATAGCTCTTGTCATTCTCCTTTACTAATAGGGACAGTATTCCCTGTAGGGCTCTTATGTGTGTAAGCTATAGACTATGTGTGTAGAATTATTAAATGTACCCTCTGTACCTAAATATTTCAGAATATTTAAATAGTAAAGATTAAGTAGAAAGAAGAGTAACTATGTCAAAACGTTAATGAAGATTCTGGGACTGAGAATATGTTTTGAGGTCTTCAATACCAAATTTGATTGCTATAAGACTTCCTCTCCGGACTTTGGTAAGAGCCAAGTGACTTACAGGGGAAGAAGGGATATCAAACCTGTTAGCTATAGAATTTGCCAGGAGGTATGTATTTGCAAACTAAAGCTTCTAAAATCGTAGTTTAGATTTGGTTTTCACCTCCAGAATTATCAGCAAAAGGATAAAAATTTTAGCTCAAAGTTAACAGGGCCTAGAATCCAGGCAAAATAACACTAATAATCAACTTAATCACTAATAATCTACACATTTCCAGTGTGTGTTGTAGTATCCAAAGTGCCTTATATGAACTAACTCATTTAGTTCTCACAGCAACAGGGGAGATAGTTACTATTTGTATTAGTCTGTTCTAACATGACTATGAAGAAATTCCTGAAACTGAGTAAGGGTTTATGGAAAAAAGAGGTTTAACTGGCTCTTGGTTCTGCAGCCTCTACAGGAAGCATGGCTGGGGAGGCCTCAGGAAACTTACAGTCATAGCGAAAGGTGAGGGGAAGCAGGCATGTCTTACATGACCAGAGTAGGAGGAAAAGCGAGAAGGGGGACGTGCCACACACTTTTACACAACCAGATCTTGTGATAACTCACTCACTGTCATGAAAACAGCACTAAAGGGTAAATCCTCCCCCATGATCCAGTCACTCTCCACCAGGCCCCACCTTCAACATTGGGAATTACATGAGATTTGGGCAGGGACACAGACTGAAACCATATTACTGTTATTATCCCTGTTTGCAGATGATGAAACTGAGACATGGAAGAGTTAGATCCATGGAGGAGTTAGATCTTGAATGTTAAGTTTGCACATCTTGTCGATTTGATCTGCATTCTGGCTCTGGATCTCCACTTACTCTCTAAAGAGGCACCCCCATCTAGCTGCAAGTGCAAAGGATATCCACATTTTCACTGGGCTTTCTCCTCTTCTTTAGAGAGAGAGAGTGTGGGATTTTTGTGGGTGACACATATTTACATTAGTTCTTGGAAAGGTCCAGCCTTTTTTAGTTGTGTGTTGACACTTTATAGAATGGATCATCACATTAAGAAGGGTTAGATTTAAAGTCTCGAGTTCTCAGACAAGACAAAATAATTTATTTCCTGTTAAATTAACATATGCCTCATAGAGGCTACCAGGTTTCATGAAATTTCTTACCAAGATTCTGGACAAGCCTTTTGTTTTTTCCTCACCACGACAATTTCTGCAAACAAAAGGTGGTCTTTTTCTACATGATTATTCTTTGTCATATTTAAGCAACTTTTGCAGAGGAAAAGGCTTATGGGTGGGGATTCATTACCATGTGCTGACCCTGGACCCTGTAGGATGGTGGGAAAATAAAGTGGAAGCGAAGCAGAATAGGGATGCAAAAAGTAGTAACTTCAGCTGAAAAGTGAAATGTAGTGGGCTAAGCCTTTGCTCTCAAGGTTCACCAAGTGGCTGATGTTTTGCTAGGTAAAGGAAAACTTCAGTTTAGGAGTTTTTCTCTAGGCCTTCTCCACCTACTCACACTACAGGCTGTCATGGACCTTAACATTCCTAGGTTCCCACTCTTTGGCTTTTATTCTTTCAAGCATTTCGTCAATTATAGCTTGAAATCTATATTTGCATATCAAGGTAAACAGAGTACCTTCATTTGGATTTTATCTTCTAGATTGCAGATCTAGTCTGTTTATTTTTATGGGTGTTTGCTCTTTGAAGGATAAAGCCTGTAATGCTTTATCATCATTTGGATTTTTTTCTTAACTTCTCTGCTGTTAACAAAACAGTCTAATTCTTTAAGCAGGTGTGTAGTCATGTCCCTTAGTTTTGTCTAAGTAAAATGAGAAAAATCTTGTTTTCCAATCAATTATACTTGCATTTTGACATGAAACAGCAGGCATTTGTCAAAATTAATTGTTAGGTAAGCCTAGAAGTATAAGTGAAAAAAGACTGGGATGGCTGAAATCGTTTTTTAAAATGGAAAAAGGTGCTCAGAGGATCTGAAAAACGTTATGGGATTGGATTGTACCTTACCTTGCAATAAAAGGAGATTCACATCTATTTTAAGGACTCTCGCTTTTCAACATTCACATAGTGAGATATAAATGCAGGGCTATTTTTTTTAACTATAAGAAAGTATATTTAAAATTTGACCGTTGAGAAAACCATGATATCCCATATGACGAGTTGCAGTCAGACGCTTGCATGGTAGGTGATATGATTTGGATCTGTGGCCCCACCAAATGTCATGTCGAATTGTAATCCCCAGTTTTGGAGGTGGGGCCTGGTGGGAGGTGATTGGAGCAAGGGGGCAGACTTCTCATGCATGGTTTAACACTGTATCCCCCTGGGTACTGTCCTCACAATAGTGAGTGAGTTCTAATGAAATCTGGTTGTTTACAAGTGTGTAACACTGCCCACCTTGCTTTCTCTTCCTCCTGCTTTGGCCATGTGAAATGCCAGCCCCCCCCTCCTTCACCTTCCACTGTGATTGTAGGTTTTCTGAGGCCTTCCCAGAAGCTGAGCAGATGCCACCATGCTTCCTCTATAGCCTGCAGAACGGTGAACCAATTAAACCACTTTTCTTTATAAATTACCCAGGCTCAGGTATTTCTTTATAGCAATGCGAGAAAGCACGAATACAGTAGGATTTATTGTATGGCTTTTTCCCAGGTGCTTCTCAAAAAACATACTTTTCTTAATGAGATTTTGTCTGAATGTCCACTGTTGTGTGTTTTTAAGGCATAGTCTAATGCTTTTGTTTGGTCTCACTGATACAAAAATGCAAACTTGCCTTTTAAGTTTATAGGTGTCTTTAAGCTTTTCAGGAGTCTTTTATTTCCTGATAGACTTTATTTTAGCCCCTAAATTTGTAGGCTGGTATTCGATAGTGATTGTAGAGCACAGATCTACAGATCAGTGGTTCCATGCAGACTGCTTGGGCTTCCCTCATTTCTAGGACTATCTTCCAGTGGAGGTAAGGGTATAATGAAATGAAGAAGAGACAAATAGTTTTTCTCCTTTCTAAATAAATTGCCTAGTTCACTTTATGTCACTTTACTGACAGGTCTTAGAAAAGGCTAGGCCAGGCACAGTGGCTCACACGTGTAATCCCAGCACTATGGGAGGCCGAGGTGGGCAGATCACCTGAGGTCAGGAATTCGAGACCAGCCTGGCCAACATGGGGAAACTCCGTCTCTACTAAAAATACAAAAATTAGCCAGGCGTGGTGGTTCACGCCTGTAGTAGCAGGTACTCAGGAGGCTGAGGCAGGAGAATTGCTTGAACTCGGGAAGCAGAGGCTGTGGTGAGCCAAGATCATGCCACTGCACTCCAGCCTGGGTGACAGACTGAGACTCTGTCTCCAAAAAAAAAAAAAAAAAAAAAAGGGGGGGGGGTGGAGAAAAAGAAAAAAGAAAAGGAAGGGGCTCAGTAAAGCCCCCTGCTTTTCAAATATCACCTAATTAAGCTAACAATAGCATGCATTGAGTACCTACTAAGTTCCAGGTGCTGAAATAGGCATTTTGTATTTGAGTAGTGAAGACCTTGTCTTATTTCTGAGACGTCATCAACAACATAAGACTTGTAACAAAAGCATCTTGGATAATTTTCTCAATTTTTCTCTCTGAGATCACTGGCAAAATTTAGTCCAAAACCAAGGATTCATTAAAATGGCAGCTTGTCATGATGAAGCAGTGAATATCCCAAGTTACTTGTTCATCCTCAATAGTGATCTGTTGTCACCAAACCATCATATAAAAGGAAGATAGCAATAGATGTTTATATTAGTTTCTTTTTCATTGTCAGAAGTCTTTATACTTTTGAGACATACAAGAATAGTTGTTAAATCAAAAGCAATTTTTTTTGTAAAGAGATAATGTTTTTGGAAAAGTGACACTGCTCATTATAAAATGTCAAGTCGATACAAAAAGAATACAAAGAAAAAGTGAAAAACAGATTCGTTTTCAGAAGTAACCATTATTAATATTGTTAAACCTAATTCAGAGAACTCTGTATGTATACTGATAGAAGGCTTGATAGTTTACACATATGAGATTATTCTATAATGATATTTTAAATCTAAATGATTAAATTTAATAAAATTTGAATACAATATTGTTTATTTTTCACGGGGAGATTATTTGTATTTTTCTTTTTTCTTTTTTTTTTTTTTTTGAAGATGGAGTCTTGCTCTGTCACCCAGGCTGGAGTGCAGTGGCTTGATCTTGGCTCACTGCAACCTCTGCGTCCTGAGTTCTAGCGATTCTCCTGCCTTAGCCTCTTGAGTAGCTGTGACTATAGGCATACGTCACCATGCCCAGCTAATTTTTGTATTTTTAGTAGCAATGGGGTTTCACAATGTTGGTCAGGCTTGTCTGGAACTCCTGATCTCAGGTGATCCGCCAGCCTCGGTGTCCCAAAGTGCTGGGATTACAGGTGCCACCGTGCCCAGCCTGTATTTTCTTTACCTCTGTATTTTTGACATTGTAATTAACTTGTATTATTTTCATAGTTAAAATTATATAATAAAAAATAAACTAATAAGTTTTATATAATAAAGACAAGTATCAGTAGTGGCTATGTGACACATGAGTGATTCCTTCTCTCCTCCTGAGCCCGTGGCTTTAACATTACCTAATAGTTGTGGGAGTCTTTCCTTTGGATCCCAGACTTGACCTCAGAATCTTTATCAACATAGTTTTGTAGATAGTCAGAGCCAATTGACTGCAGTTAGTCTTGAGTTGAGATTCATTTCCTAGACTTGTTCTCTTTAGTTCCTTCCTAGTTTTTGCTTTCTAATTATGCATCATAGTTATGAAGTGCATATACTGTGCGTGAAGTCACATTAAGAGGAATTACACGTGGAGGACCTCATGGTCTGTGATTCTAATTATGAGCACCTTCTTTTGGGGCTTAATAAATATTAAATTTAAAAGAAAAACAAGTGAAATGAAAGGAATTGGTGAAGATCAGATGAATACTGTATTTCTTCATAACAAAAGATATTACTTGCTAAAAAAATCCTACTAAAGTTATGAAGAACTTTGTTTGGAGTCATTTAAAAAGAAATGCCTAAGATTGTATATTTAAGAGGAGAAGAAATTTATATACTAAGAATTCTTTCACTTTTCTTCATTCTTACCTGTTATAATATTCTTTTTACATTGCCAAGAGTTATTAAATTTGCATTTTGTTTAGTAACCACAATAAATATCAATTCTTTACTTAAAATAACTGGGCCCATCATGGGTCTTTTTAGCATGGTTTCTCCATACTTCCTGGATTGTGTGTGTTTTGCTTGACTGGAATTAATTAAAAAGCAGATTGTCCAAGAAAGACTTTTGAGTGTTGTATTTCATGAGTTCTTCAACAGTTGGAAAATGTTTGAAGAATAACTTGGCTGGACATGAAATTTTGAATCATACTTTCCCTGGGACTTTATAGAAATGGCTCCACTGAAGCTGGAGATTTACTCAGGGGGTGTGAGGCCACCTAGGTTTTCCTTTTAGAGAGCTTGCTTTTTCAGCCTTAGATGGTCGTATGATTTTTCTTTATCAGTAACTTCCAGGTGTACTAACACTGTTTATGTTCATTGTTTTACCAATTTTTCCAGGAACGTGGTCTATTTTTTTGAGCTGCAAATTTAAGTCTTTCTGTGATTTTAGGAAAGTTCTGTTCTGTTCTGTTCTATTTTTACCTATTTTTTCTCTTCCATGTGTTTTATTTAGGAGTACCAACAAGGTGTATCTTTTATCTTTTTTTGTCTGTCATCTCTATACCATTTTATCATTGATTCCTGACTATATTTTCATTGTTTTTCCTTTTTCTAATTTGGTTTGCACCCTGGTACTATTTATTTTTTATTTCATTTTTTTCTCTCCTGAGCTTTGCCAGCTAGCTGCTTTTTCATGTTCTTTTATGATGTCTTTTTGAACTCCTTTTACAAAAGAGGTTCTTTCTATAATTTCTTTGAGATCAGAGTATTTAAACGTTTCATCTGTTTTCTTATGATACATGTCCTTCACCTCCCCTGCGCTTTGCTACTTTCCTTCTTTCTTTTCTTCCTGGTTATCTGTATTATATTCTTTCTCATTATGATTCTTCCATGCATGGGGACAGCTATTTGCTGAAGCAGAGTGTGGGGAGGAGAGCCAGTGGGGACAGGGAGGGAAGAGTGAGCCAGGGTTCCACAGCTTGTTTGGAGTTTGTTGTTTTGATCACTCTTCACCAGTCTGTTGTTCCCTGCCTTGGAGGGGTGTATCCCTCCCTAGGGGCATGATCAGGTCAGTGGAGCTCTTAGCAGAACCTCCTTGGAGCCCTGTGTGGCAGGCAGGCTTTTGAACTTTCACATTTCTTCACTTCACCTATGGGAGGTCCTCTGACCTGTTGAAATTCTGGGGATGCATGTGTTGGCTTAGACTTCTCAATATTTAACTTTGCAGTTTTTAGCAGCTTGAAATTGGAGTCATTTCTTTCTATAGGGAATGTGTAGTAGTTTTTTCTTCTTCTTTTTTATTCCTTTGTTGCTATTTATGAGGAACTTATCTGTGCACGGGATCCAAATAAGGAAAAATTAATGATAGTCTAAGACAGAAAATGAGAGGGAAGGAAACATTTTCATTCCGTGGAAGTATTTTGACTGTTACATATTTCTGTTAGGTATGTTACAGTGTCAGTGGCCTTGGATGACGAGGTAACAGTGAGGTTCTGTTAGCTAGGAACATTCACTGAGTTATTCAACACTAGGTGGAGATGACTGGGATTTGGAATATTTAGAAGCTAGTGTCAATGACACATATAGTGAAATGTAGGTAACTATAGGAAATGGTATAATGCTTAGAATTCACATAAAAGAGATAAAAGAACTGATATCCATATGCTTATTTAATGAGATTATGGGTTTAAAAATTAGAATTATTTTCAATTTTCTGAACAAGCTCCTTAATATCCTCTTAAAGGATGAACAAATTTAAATTCTTCTCTAGTTAAGAATTGTAAGAATGATCATGCATGAGGTACAGAAAAAAGGAAAAAAGCCTCATTATGCTATTCACTCATCATTTCTGACTTTGAATTGCAGTTTAGTGTGGATATTTAAATTGTTAGCTATTTCAAAAATGTCCTCTGGTTTTAGATACTATAGTCAGCTGAAAAGGCTACTGAGTGCCGTTACATGGCCTCAAGATTTAAAAACTTTTGTGTCAGAATGGAGCAATTTTTAATACTGACTGACCTTCTGAGCATGCATGTGAAGACATTCCTAGAATAACCCTTTTCAGAATTATTGGATGTTCTAAATAGTCTAACACTGTAATGTATTGTCTTTGATGAAAAAATAGAAACTCTGAAAAAGACTTTATGTTTTTGAGCAAAAAGCATCTGGAAGTGCCTTGAACTATATAACATGAGTGCACAGACATACCTAGTTTTGTATTCTTCCCTTAATTGTGCTTAGCAGATATTGTACTCCTAACAAGTTGAAGGTTTTTGGGAATCATATATTGAGCAAGTCTATTGGCACAACTTTTCCAACAGCGCATGCTCACTTCACTGTCTCTGTGTTGTATTTTAGTAATTCTCACAGTATTTCAGACTTTTTCATTATTATTTAAATTATGATGATGACCTGTGATCAGTGATGTTTGATGTTACTATTATAGTTGTTTTGGGGGTGCCACAGACTGTACCCGTAGAATCCAGTGAACTTTATGGATAAATGTGTATGTCCTGGCTTCTCCACCAACTGACCATTCCCCTTTTCTCTCCCCCTCTGGCCTCCCTATTCCATGAAACACAACAATTTTTGAAATTAGGTCAGTTAACAACCTTATACTGGCCTCTGAGTGTTTAAGCGAAAGGAAGAGTCACATGTCTCTCACTTAAAATTAAAAACTAGGAATTATTAAGCATAGTTTCAAGGCATGTTGAAAGCTGAGACAGGCTGAAACCGAGGCCTCTTGAGCCAGTTAGCCAAGTTGTGAATGCAAAGGAGAAGTTTCTGAAGGAAATTAAATGTGCTGTTCCAGTGAACACAGGAATGATGAGAAAGTGAAACAGCCTTGTTGCTGATATGGAGAAAGTTTTAATGTTCTGGATAGAAGATCAAACCAGCCAAAACATTCCATTAAGTGAAAGCCGAATCCAAAGCATAACTCTTCTCAATTTTATGAAGACAGAAGATGAAAAAGCTGCCGAAGAAAAGTTTGAAGCTAGCAGAATTTGGTTCATGAGATATAAGGAAAGAAGCTGTTTCCATAACATAAAAGTGCAAGGTAAAGCAGCAGGTGCTGATGTAGAAGCTGCAGCGAGTTCTCCAGAACATCTAGCTAAGATAATTAATAAAAGTGGCTACACTAAACAACAGATTTTCAATGTAGATGAAACAGCCTTCCTATTGGAAGAAGACTCCATCTACGACTTCCATAACTAGAGAGGAGAAGTCAAAACCTGGCTTTGAAGCTGCAGAGAACAGGCTGACTCTTGTTTGGTGATAATGCAGCTTGTGACTTTAGGTAAGCCAGTGCTCATTTAGCATTCTGAAAATCCTAGAGCCCTTAAGAATTATGCAAAATCTATTCTGCCTGTGCTCCATAAATGGAACAACAAAGCCTGGGCGCCAGCACATCTGTGTACAAGATGGTTTACTGAATTTTTTAAACACACTTTTGAGACCTATGACATAGGACAAAAAAAGATTCCTTTTAAAAATATTACTGCTCATTGACAATGCACCTGGCCACCCAAGAGTGCTGATGGAGATGTACGAGATTAGTGTGTTTTTATGCCTGGTAACACAACATCCATTCTGAAGCCCATGAATCAAGGAGTAATTTCAACTTTCAAGTCTTACTATTTCAGAAATACATTTTGTATTACATTTTGTAAGGTGATAGTTGCCATAGATTGTGATTACTCTAATGGGTCTGGGCAAAGTAAATAGAAAAACTTCTGGAAAGGATTCACCATTCTGGATTCCATTAAGAACATTCCTAATTAATGGAAGGAGGTAAAAATATAAACATTTACGGGAGTTTGGAATAAGTTGGTTTCAACCCTCATGGATGACTTTGAGGGGTTCAAGAGTTCAGTGGAGGAAGTCACTGCAGATGTGGTAGAAATAGTAAGAGAGGTAGAATTAGAAGTGGAGCCTGCAGATGTGACTGAACTGCTGCAGTTCAGTTCATGAGATAAGACTTGAATGGATGAAGAGTTAAGTAGTTTCATCAGATGGAATCTGCTGCTGGTGAAGTTGCTGTGAACATTGTTGAAACGACAGCAAAGGATTTAGAATATTACATAAACTTGGTTGGGCAGAGTTTGAGAGGATTAACTCCAATTTTGAAAGAAGTTCTACTGTGGGTAAAATGCTGTCACACAGCATCACATGCTACAGAGAAATCTTTCATGAAGGGTCAGTCAATGAGACAAACTGCATTGTTGTCTTATTTAAATAAATTGGCACAGCCACTCTAGCCTTCAGCAACCACTGATCACTCAGTTCAGTAGCCATCAACATCAAGACCCTCCACTGGCAAAAAGATTACTACTTGCTGAAGGCTCAGGTGATTGTTAGCGTTTCTTAGCAATAAAATGTTTTTGGATATAATGCTATTGCATGCATAATAGACTACAGTATAGTGTAAACCTACCTCTTATGTACACTGGGAAACCAAAAAATTGTGTAACTTGCTTTATTGTGATCCTTGCTTTCTCACGGTAGTCTGGAACAGATCCTGCAGTATCCCCAAGGTATGCCTGTATCTCAGTATAGTCGGGATCATAAGCTTTGCTTTTCTTTAGATTCATTGTTGGTGTTATCATCCATGAATTTCACCTTCCAGTGCACAGACATCTCTTAATACAGTAGGAGAATATGGGAGTCAGAAAAGGAAGACATTTATTGTCATTATGAACTCAGAAATATGTTTTCTAGTGATCATCAAAACAACTGAGATTGACATTATCCAGCCATGGCAGTTTTGATGATTGAAAACAAGGTCTGTTTTTTAAAAATCAAATACAAGTTTGCAGATTCTTCCAGAGAAGGGCATGGGATAATTTCCCTTGCCATTTTATTTTGAAACCAGCTTTGTTATGGTTGCATGCTCCATGGGATTTGCTCCGTGTTGTGCCACACACAGTCTTTGCTCCTCTGTGTCCTTCCATAGAAAAAAACAGTGTGGGAAAGGATTTGGTTTGTCTCACACTTTAATCTTCTGCTCCTGTACTCTCTGGTCTGAGAGTTCACTATTTTGGTAATAAAGTCAGATATAGTTCAAATCCTGTCTGGTCTATTATTTCGTGACATTTTTGAACTTTTCCATACTTTGGCATCCTCCAAGAACTTCTTTTTCCTTTCTAAGTTTTACTCTTTTAATAGAAATGGACTCCTACATGAACACTGGAGTCTAAAAGTGGCCTAATAGGCTTGCTATTTTTAGAGAAGGAGAAAGTTGCCTTTTGTTCTCTCTGTGCTTTTCGCCTCCCACATGTTCTTCAGAGTTTTTTTTTTCCCCCATTCTGGTCTTAGTAGTGACAGCTTTCTAATTCCAGAGGCTCTTTCCTGGGTCTGTTTCTGGCTCAATTTGTCTCATACTCAATATTTTTAATGTTAGAATTGGACTGGGGTCTTCTGTTTCTATTATCTGTAAACATTTTAGGTTTCTTTTCCTCTAATTTATGAAAATTATGAAATATACACATAAAGGAGTGGAAAATAAATTCACCCAGTTTAAAGAAGAGCAATAAAATGGGCATTCCTATATACCCACCATCCGGGTTGAGAAATAGAACATTGCTTGTGTCTCAGAAGCTCTCTGTGTTCCTCTCAGTCATGTCCCCCACCCCTACTCCTACCCAAGGTAACCTCTCATCCTGAAGCTTACATGGAAGATTTGGGCATTTTTATTAAAAAAAAAAAAGAAAGAAAGAAAAAGCCAAGTAGTGTTAAAAAAATAGTAGCAGTAGAATTTTCAGGAAAAAATAAAGATAATGTAGATGCATTTTTTTTTCTAACATTCCACAAAAGAATAATTTGTTTAGGATTGAGGAGAGAATTAATGCTTGTCTTAGTTTGCTCAGGCTGCTATAGCAAAATTTCATCAACTGGGAAGCTTAAACAACATTTATTTCTCACAGTTTTGGAGGCTAGGAAGTCTAAGATCAAGGCACCTCGAGAATTAGTTGCTGGCAAAGACCCTCTTCCTGACTTATAGCCACCTTCTTGCTGTGTCTTCATATGGTAGAGAGAGAGAGGGAGAGACAAAGTTCTTTGGTCTCTTCTTAAAAAAAAGTACTAATTTCATCACGAGGACTTCACCCCTTTGCCTTCATCTAAACCTAATTACCTCCCAAAAGCCCCATCTCCTAGTACCATCACACTGGGGGTTAGGGCTTCAATATATGAATTTTGGGAGGGCACAGACATTGACTCTTGAAGGATTTCAGCTATTCATGCTGTGTCACTGAAATTAAAACTAGTGTAAAAAGTTCACATACATATAATGCAAATATTCAGTGAGCTGGCACCCAACCCACCCTTGTTTGATAAGGAATAATTGGAAATTTTCTATTTTGGCCTAGGAGTTTGAGGGCAGACAACTTCTTCTGACCTCATTTCCTCCGGATCTTTGTGGACATATACCAGCAGCATTTCCTTGTCTTACTATTTGTTATAACTTGCTAAAATAAAAAAATCACACACACACACACACACACACACACACACAAAACATACACCTAAACACACATATGCACTTTCTTTGTAAAGCTCTGTTTGAAATAATACTAAAGATGACTGTTGCTGAAGTAATCTTGCAATCATGTCTGCTCTCATCCTTTGTTCTTCTTTCAGCCACACATTCCCAGTCTTCATGGGCTGACTGCCTGGGATTGACTTTTGCCTTCACAGATACTGATCTACAAAAGATAAGAGACAGAAAGTAGCCTGAGTCTCAGTTTTCTTGCTGAGAAAGAAAGCAAGTGTGTGCTATCTCAGACCCCTCATTGCTTACGCGGAGGCTGAGCCCTGCCTCTAGGACCCTCAGGTTCCTGTGGATTCCTGTCTTGAGTATGATGTGCCATCTTGTTTTTTTCCGAGCTTCTTGACTTGTTGACTCTTCATCAACAATCATTAGAATGCCTACTCTGTCTAGGCAGCTATACCAAGAACTGTGGATGCAATGTGGTGCCTGTCCTTTTTATGGGATGGTTATTTGGAAGAGTCTTGTTTGCTTATCTAGTGTCCACAGGCTGGTATGATCTCTAGCCTTTATAGGCATTTCTCTTGACCCAGAATTTTGACTCTACTAGACCACAAGCTTCTGGGTTTTTCCTGGAGTGGCCACTTCATTTTTCTACCCCTGTCATGAGTTACCAATCTTGGTGTGGCTTTCCTGGATGTGAATCAGTTCATTTAGGACTTTTCTCCTATCTTCTATAGTCCTAACCATTCTGGTTCCTGGAACTGATACTGATAGTAAATTCGCCATAATGGATGACATACAGTTAATGCTAGCATTTCTACCAGGGTTCTAAAAATGTCTGGTTTTAAGATTAAATTAAAAATAGTCCCTCTGAAAGACCTAAATAGAATAGTTTCTCTCTTTTTCTGTGTCAGTCTCTTTGGGATTTGGCTGCTTCTGGAATCTTATAAAGGTTTTGCTTTTGATCCAAACACTGCAAGGCACTTTGTGAATGTGAGTAAGATAGGCTACATGGACTGAAAATTTAAGACCATTTAATGAAAGTTGTCTGGCTGTAGGAAAAATGCTCATTTTTACAAATTGTCTTAAAGCCTTGATTTATAGATCTGTTGTTCTGCATTTTTCTACTACCACTGATTTGATTTTATTACTGGTACATTATATTTAATTAGGATAGAAGGAATATG
Source organism: Macaca mulatta (assembly GCF_049350105.2). Lineage (NCBI taxonomy): Eukaryota > Metazoa > Chordata > Mammalia > Primates > Cercopithecidae > Macaca > Macaca mulatta. Next base: position 111,778,685 of record NC_133417.1, read on the forward strand.
TGTGCTTATAATTATTTAAAATGATTTCAAGACATATATTTAGAGAATCTAGTGCAAATGGTTAATAACAGTTAAAAGATAAAAATTCAGTTTTAGTATTGTGCAAAATGTCTAGACTCTATAATTAGCCTGGAGTAGATTAAATTATGCACCTCTAATCACTATTTTATACATGTCTTTCAAAGTGACATCAGTTGTCATCAGATTTGCTTATTATAAGATTTTGCTGGATGAGTACTTATATTTTCAGTATATTTGTTTTTTAGTGTCTTTATGATTAAAAACATGTTAGCATGACTCAAGTTTTTTTGAATTTGTTTTAGTTACAGTTAAGTGATAGTTTTGTAATGTGTTGTCTGATTTTGAAAAGACCACTTAAATAGGTTGGTGTTAATGCAACTGAGGCTTTAGCAGATCTTGATCATTAGCTCTCAGATTAATTTCTATGTAAAGGAATTTTGTTATCAATCTAATCTGTAGAAAGAGTGTATCACTTTACATCTTGGTAATTGAGGTACAGTCTTTTAGTTGAGGTACATAGAAATACGTAGAATTAGAAGAAAAATTCAGCAGCTCCTTACAGCATATAAGCAATATGAATGGAACTGTTCTTTCAGCACCTTCTGAAAGAGATGGGCCTGAAGTCATCCCAGTATGCAATAGCTGATTATTTGACAAAGCATGTATCAAATTGATGAAATTATCAAATAGATGTGTGTGTTAATAGTCCTCAACTTCCAGTTTATCATAGGTGTATAATTAGGGTAGGAGATGATGACAGTCATACTCATATTCACTCTTTTAGACTTAGAAGTTTCCTTAGAGACCCTATAATTCAACATTCTTGGTTTTTGTAAGGGAGAAGACTAGTCTTACAATGTTAGTTACTTCTCTGAGACCTCAGAGATGGTCAGCTCCTGGGTGCCTGTTTAGTGCAGGCATTCCCCTGTGACTGGGGATATGACAGTGAGCACAGTGAAAAAGGGCCAGTTAGCACTTTCGTAAACCACACTGAATCTGAAAGTTCACACTAGCTGAAAGAATTCTCCTTTCCAAAGAAGTTACAAATGACTGGTAGTTTTTCCAATAAATTCTGTAATTTTCAGAGGTATCTTAGCTTGTTATTATTTTTAAATGGTACATAATTCAGAAGAATGAAAATTCTGTTAGAGAAATTAGTTGTACTTTAGGTAAATCATGACTTTTTTTAAACATTGGAAGTCCCAATGAGTAATTTTTGTGATGCCATGAAATGTGCTCAGAAGGTGGGCTTATTTGAAGGTCCTTTTTCTAAATGGCAATTTAAAAAAATAGGTGCCATTTTGTATGATAATCGTCTTGTACCCACATGAAGAAAGCATTAAAAATTCTCTGTTCTCTTCCTATTCTTGCTAGGTTATGTTCTTATCTACCATAATGGTTTGAGATTACTGTAGAAGCATGTTTCTAATTGCTGCATTGTGACAATTACTTAAGCATATCTACTATTTAAGAAGAACCAGCCTGATAAGGTGGCTCATGCTTCTAATACCAGCACTTTGGGAAGCCAAGGAGAGAGGATTACTTGAGCCTAGCAGTTGGAGACCAGCCTGGGGAGGATAGTGAGACTCCATCTCTACAAAAAAAATAAAAAAGATGAGCCACGCATGGTGGCACATGCCCTTTGTCCCCAGCTACTCGGGAGGCCATGGTGGGAGAATTGCTTGAACCTGGGAGGTTGAGGCTGCTGTGAGTCATGCTATTTCCACTGCCTTCTAGCCTGGGTAACAGAGCAAGAGCCTGTCTCAAAAAATAAAAAATAAAAAGGACCAAGATTATCATCTCTAAACATTCCTGTGTTATATGTATGAAGGTTACCATGATTGCACAGAATATTGTTTTCTGTATAGTACAGAGAAATCAAGGGTGACAACTTCAGATGCCTTTTACTTTACAGGGCTGTGCAGACGTGCCCTTGGTCTGTCTCTTGGGGATTTGCTCTACAGAGGCCCCCTGTCTCAGTTCAGCCAGTAGATATGTTCCAGGCTCAGGTTTTGGTGATGCAGTAGAAATCAAGAGTTGGGCTTCTAGGTAGGACAAAAAGAGAGAAGGAGAGCACACAAAAGACAATAGTAGTTGTTCTACAAAAATCTTACTCTTCCTTTATTAAAGCAGTGTAAAATTGCAAAGTACACATTAGCATTTACATAATAAATTTTAGGACAAACATATATAATTTACAGTGAAATAATTTAAAGAAATGGCAACATTTAGGTAAAAACCTTTATCTTTGTTATTCATTGCTTTAATTTTCATATTTTTGTTTTTTTCTCTCACTCAGTCTCTTTGGCCGTTAATTGAATGAGTGGAGGACAGTTAAGGCCACATGTTTTCATATGCGGAGAGGCTGCTCCTTAATGTCTTTGCTGGTTTCTTGCCTTCTCTCCTGCTGCTAACATTAATTACTTTGCTGATGGCTCTAATTGACCCAGTAAAAGAATCTTATCTGTGTTCAGCCCTTCCCAGGCCCTGAAGTCTTTCCAGCTTCTGCTTGCTTTCAGTCTTTATAAATAGCCTTTCAAGTTCTGAGTTCTGGTCCTAGAGTTCCCTTTCCTTTGAAAGTCCTAGGCCGGGCCTGGTGGCTCACGCCTGTAATCCCAGCGCTTTGGGAGGCCGAGGCGGGTGGATCACGAGGTCAGGAGATGGAGACCATCCTGGCTAACACGGTGAAACCCCGTCTCTACTAAAAATACAAAAAATTAGCCGGACGCGGTGGCGGGCGCCTGTAGTCCCAGCTACTCTGGAGGCTGAGGCAGGAGAATGGCGTGAACTCGGGAGGCGGAGCTTGCAGGGAGCCGAGGTCGCGCCACTGCACTCCAGCCTGGGTGACAGAGAGAGACTCCGTCTCAAAAAAAAAAAAAAAAAAAAAAAAGACAAGAAAGTCCTACCCCTTGCTTAAGCCTGTGGATCACTGTTTCTAAACCCACCTTTTCAATACTGTTGCCCCATATCACTGATGCCCCAGCTCAACTGGACTTTTAGCTCTTCCCTGAATATGCCTCTTTGCCTTTTCCTGTTTTCATGGATTTGTACACAGTGGCCCCTGTCTATAGGATCTTCTCTTTCCTGCCAATATTTCCCTGTCCAAATTGTATCATAGAGACTGCCTAAGCCCTGCTTCTTCACTAAAGGGTTCCCTGATCATATTAATTGAAATTAATTTTCTCCTTGAGGGCTGCTTGATGCTTTGTTTGTTATTTATGGTCGTAGGCTAAATGCTGCCTTGGCGTATTTTAGCAATGAGATTATAATCACCTTGAGGGTGAGAGGCATTTTGTTTCTCTTTTTGTCTTCATCTACTCCCACCAGCGGATGTTCAGCGAACATCCGTCTCATTGAGTTTAGGGGATGTAGGGAAAGCCTGGCCAGCTGCTGCTCCCTGTGTGGTAGGTGGTGGTATTGTGAATGTCTGTGGTTCCCGGCATTTCCTGGACCCGAACTTAATCCTTAATTAAATAATTCCTTTATTAAAGGAGCTATGCTTCTTTTCCCTTAAAAATGTAGCTTGTATTATGGTTTCTTCTTAAAATGGCAGTATACATTCATTGTAAAAATTTTAGGTAATACAGTTAAGCAAAAGAAAGAAAATAAAAACTATTGAAAGTTCTGCAGGAAACAGTAGCCCAGTGCTATATTTGGTATACACCTTTTCAGACATTTTTCTGTATGTGAATGTGTACATATAAACATACTCCTAAAAAGTTGCCAAGCATAGTATTCTTTTACTTTTCTTCTCATTGAATGATGTTGTGAACATCTTTCAAAGTGTCTGTGAAAGCACTAGAAAGCTGCTGTCACCTACATCATGCATGTTATTGTTTTTGTCTAGCCATTTCCTCAGGAAACCCTTATGAGTGGAACTTGTGGAATAAAGGGTGAACATGCTTTCAGGGCTTTTGATACCTATTGCCAAATTGCCCTCTGCTTGCCAGTTTTCCTACATCCTTGCCAGCAGTGGCTACTGTCATTCATTTTTATTTTCTAAAGTGATGGGGGAAAATGATCTCTTTCATGATTTTAATTTACAGGTATTTTATTGCTAGTGCAGCTGTAGGTTGGTATGTGATTGATCACCATGAATATTTCTTTTGTTTTTTTTCACGAGTTACATGTTGTATACATATTTCTTCATGTTTATTTAAATCCAAGTTTATTAATAGGTTATATATGTATGTAAATATGTATGTATATTCATATACATATATCTCTGTATACATTATACATATATAAATAAATCCAACTATATTTGCACACATATAAAATTTGTTGTTAGTAGAAATTTTTCCACCTAGATTATTTTTAGATTTTTTTGTTGGTTGTACATGTAGAAATGTATTTTGTTTTTGCATATTTATCTTGTAACCAGCCACCTTACTAACTGTTATTATTTCTGATAGTTTTTCTCTTGGTTTCTTTTTTATTCTTTTGGCTATTTTATATATACCTAGGAAGAATAGAACACCATATAAACAGATGTGCAGTTTTTCTGTATAGAATGAAAAATGAAAAAAGAATGAAAAAAGTTAAAAATGAAAAGAGTTATTTTCCTAGAATGTGGCAAAAACTGGACTTGGAAGAGAGTAGTTTCTTCTGTACAAGGTTACCAGAAGGCGAGGGTGATCATGGATCCTCTTCTGTTCTCTGCAATTTCACTATGTGTGATGCTTGCTTTGTAGTTATGTTAATAAATATTGGATGTATCAGAAAAGAAGCTGGATTAGCAATATTCACCAACTATGTTCATTATTAGCTTTGAAATTTGTTCATCATAGCATTTCAGTGATGTGTAACTATGTACAGAAGATATGCCTTTTTAATTTGGATCCAGTTTTCCTTATGTTTAATTTTTTTTTTGGGGGGGTTTTATGACATACAGGGGTAAAACTACATTGTGAAAGTAACCATGATTCTGTCATAAAGGAATCTCAAAATTACTGGAAACTTGGAAAGACACTGGTAGCCACAACTAGTAATGTGTTATCCACTTCATATGGTCGGGCTTTAAGTTAAGGGGAAGAAATGAAACATCTTTCATTTTTTATTTAAAGATTTTTCTTCTGATACCACCCCGCTCAGAAGGGAACTCTCACTGGCTTTTATCGGCTGATCAAGCCAGCTGAGTGAGGGTTCTCAGCTTTTATATCACCTCAAGTCTCCTAACTCCTCCTTTCTCCACTCTACAATTGGCTTGCAGGCCTGCCTATGTTTCTTGTCCTTATTATACTAGGGTTTTCTAAACTTCATTATGGTTAATGGGACCATTACCTGAGATGCAGGAGTACTTACACATTTACATTTCCACTGCAATTTCTCATGTGGTTTAGAGGAGCTCATTAAATTTCTCTTGTTACCCAAAGAAAAACCTCTATACCCTATTCATGCTAGGAATATTCTCTGCCTGCAGTTCTGTTCCTATGAAATATGCCCACACTTGCCAGCCCTTGCCTGGCATGCCATCTTTGTCTGACTTAACACAAAGCCTCTATGCAACCTATAATTATTTTCACCCACTTAATATATCATTGCTATATGCTTAAATCCCAGCCTCTCCATGTTCTTGATCTTTTAACGTAGCTTAAAAGTCTTACTGTATTGTTTACACTCAAAGGAGTATATATTTTTTAGCTGAAACAACTTTTGGTATAAAAACTATTTTGGGTGGTATGAGTCTAAATTTTTAAAACTTTAGGAAAGTAATGGTTGAAAAATTGTTATACTTTTAAAGTCTTCTGTTACAAAAAGAAAAAAGAAAAGCAATATAAGCGCAAGCATAATCATAGGTTACAAGCTTATGTTTATATGAATATATTGAGTTTAAATTCTGTGTCTGTCTTCATTACCACTTACAGTAATTATCTAGTGAATTTAAAATATCTTACGTGTATAAAAGGACAAAACAGAGAAGCTTCTAATGGAAAGAGGGAGCGGGCGCGGTGCTTCACTGTGGCTTCATGGAGCCTTGGGCATAACAATGTCACTATGCTCGAGGCTTCATGAAGTTGAGGATCTCCACAGTGACAGCATTGGTTGTCATTAAATGAATACAATGTGGACCTGGAAGGAAGGGGTGGTAGGAGACTTCTTGGATGAATGTCAGGGCTCATTTGGGTGTGATTAGGATTCCCAATACTGAGAAGTTACGCACTGTCAAGCAGAAGATAATCAGATGACTGACTTTGCATGAGAAATATGAGCATCTATGGTACTCCTTTTCTAGATATCATTTAATTTTTCTACTGTTTGTTTAACTTCTGTTCCAGTCCCAATTTGAACACATATGGAAGTAACTTACATGTTTTACTACTGAGAATTGAATTAGGGTATTTGTGCTACTGTTTACTTAGGAACAAAGACGTATGGCAAGGTGCATGACTGGTCACCACCTGACAAGTTCAGTGTCTTGCAGTGAATGTGATCTCATAGCTTCCTGACTTCTCCATCTTATACTGCTGAGTCCTCTTGCCCAGATCTGGCTACTGATGTTGTGCACTGAGAGAGCCTAAAGCACCTACTCAAGGCTTTCCTAAAACAGTGGTTGTATTAGTCCATTTTCACACTGCTGATAAAGACATACCTAAGACTGGGTAATTTATAAAGAAAAAGAGGTTTAATGGACTCACAGTTCCACCTGGCTGGGGAATCCTCACAATCATGGTGGAAGGAGAAAGGTACATCTTACATGGTGGCAGACAAGAGAGAATGTGAGCCAACTGAAAGGGGTTTCCCCTTATAAAACATCAGATCTTGTGAGACTTATTCACTACCATGAGAACAGTATCGGGGAACTGCCTCCCATGATTCAGTGATCTCCCACTGGGTTCCCCCCACAACATGTGGGAATTATGGGAACTACAATTCAAGATGAGATTTGGGTGGGGACACAGCCAAACCATATCAGTGGCTGTGTGAAACATGATGACAGAACCCAAAAGCAACTGGAGGAGAAGACATACTCACAGACTGCTTGCTTACTAGAATCTCAGCTTTTGAGTATTTTCTACATTGTAGACCAGCCTGACCTTCCATGTAGAACTCGAAGTGTATACCTTAAATTTGGCCTTTTGGTGCCTTTTGGTAGGGTGACCATATGCCCCAGTTTTCCTAGGACAGTCCTTCCTGGTTTATGTGTGTGTGTTGTCCTGGCACAATGATTAATATGCCTCTTTTCTTTTCCAGAAATGCCCCAGTTTGGATGATAAATTATATGGCCATCCAGTTGCTAGGTTTTGGTGCTTGCTGCTGTTCTTCTAGACTTTTTTTTACCTAGTTCTGCTGGTGAAGAAATGCTGTGTGGGCCTCTGGGTTCCTTCAGACAAGCTTGTTCTCAGCAGCTCACTCAATTTCCTAGTTAGAATTAAACTGAGTGCTTAATACAAAATTTCAGAGAATATAGATTTTAGAACTAGAAAGGAATTCTAGTTCATACACTTTTTACAATGAAGTAAATGATTTTAAGTCATGTAGAGAAAATGATTTCCTTTGTGGTCCAATGTATGTCTTTTCTAGTAGTCTTCCTCATAGCCCAAGGCCTGGTTGGCCACGTTGTTTTGTTCTGAGCAATTGTTTTCTTTGATCAGCCCACCCCTAAACTTCCCTGACCAGAATTGCTCCAAAGAGAAGCATTTTTGTTTGTTTGTTTTGTTTTTTTTCTGAAATAGAGTCTTGCTCTGTCGCCTAGGCTGGAATGCAGTGGCGTGATCTCGGCTCACTGCAACCTCTGCCTCATGGGTTCAAGCAGTTCTCCTGCCTCAGCCTCCTGAGTAGCTGGAATTACAGATGCGCACCACCACACCCAGCTAATTTTTGTATTTTTAATAGAAATAGGGTTTTAGCATGTTGGCCAGGCTGGTCTCAAACTCCTGACCCTGTGATCCACCTGCTTCAGCCTCCCAAAGTGCTGGGATTATAGGCATGAGCCACCGTACCCAGCCGGTTCTTTGTTTAAATTAAGGGGTTAAAGTTATTTTCCAAAAAACCTGGAATCTACCCTTCTTGGTTAATAGCTTTCATAGGTACTAGGGAATCTTGGTACCTAACTTTTCCAATTATTAGAATTCTTGGCTTCTCCATATGGAACTTCTTTGTAATGGAAGATACAAACTTTTGGGAGTTTTGACCATATGGCTATTTATGTGTCTACTTACATTAGAAACATGAATCTCATGTTTAAGGATTCCAACAAATACACACACATACACACGTCTATACACATACACACAAAACCTTCCTGAGGTAAATCTCTTTTTGTGAATTTCCAATTCCTAAATATAATAGCAGCTCTGTTTGTGTATTTCCTGATAATTGTGGAATTCTTTGAACATAGATTTCTAAAATATAGATTTGTGATAAATCCTGAAATTAGGATAGTTTAGACAGTGTTTCAGTGACAAACATGAAATCTGAGACTTCAACACTATAATATGTTATCTCTTCCCCACACTGTGATCTAGGGCAAGTTGAGCAGCTCTTTTAGGCAGCTCTTCTCCAACTCATGATGAAAGGGTCTAGGCTGCATTCATATTTCAGTTATGCCATCTGGAGTATGTGGCTCCCAGGGTTGCCATGAAAGAGAGGGCTTAGATAATCCTGCAGGGATTTTAGTGGTCACAGTAGAAGGGCAGACATTACTTCCTTCATCTCTCATTAGCCATGATCCATTGTCTTGGCCCTAACCTAACTGCTGCAGAAGCTGCAAAATGTGGTCTTATCAGGATGCCAGGAAGGGGAAAATGAAATAGCATTTGGTGGACACACAGCATTATTTCTGCCACAGTTCCTTCATTGACCTGATTCTTGGCTCATTTGTCATGTTTCAATAGTTTTATATTCTCCTGCTCTTACATGTTCTTCATATTTTGAGTAAAATCATATTTAGTCTGATTCTAGAGTCACTACTTTGGTGGCGCAGATTCACCATGAAGGTGCAGAGTGAGTGGGTTCAAGAGTTTCCTTGTTCTAGTTCTTCCACTCTCTTTCACTGGCTTTCAACTTCCATCCTACGTTTATCCATTTACTTATAAAGGTCACTCCTCTTTCAACAGATAACCTGCGTGAGAAGCATGGGAGTAGCCACAGAATACAGCTTTTCTGTAGCTTCAGTAATTGAAAAAAGATGTTTATTTTAGAACTTAGGATGTTCAGAGTTTGCCCACAAGTTATTATCGTCTTCAGAACCAAACATCCAATTGGCTGATCAACAGAGTTAAATGCCAGTTTATGTTTGGGTCCACAATTGCTAAACAGATGAGTATTAGCATTTCAGAACATTCTGTTTCCAACAGGAAATTGTATTAGGACTACAGAGAGCAGAGGTGGAGGAAAGGACAACTCATCTTCAGGCATATGGAGATGTAGATTACCTTTTCCTTCTCGGCTGGGTGGGGCTGGAGACACACCACTGCACAATCAACTGTTCCCTTCTCCCTTTTCAGTGTTTTTTGTCCATCATCAAAAATTACATTTCAATATTATTTCAAAACGTTTATAATTAATTAGGTTACATTTCAGTTGATGTAATTCACTCTCAAGGAAATTACAAAATAATATTTTTGAGTGAGGTGATCAGTCTTGCATGTTTGTGCTGATTTTGCTTAGTTTCAATTTGAGAGTTGCATTCTTCATCCTGTTTCCAAGCCCATATAGCAGGTGTTGGTAGAAGTTTGCTCATTCAGCAGATATTGATTAAGGGCCTGCTATGCATTAGGCATTATGCCAGGTGCTAGGGATACTGTGATGAGTGGAAGAATTAGTTTCAAGGGAGGCTAGCTGTGGTCAGACAGAAGGAAAGGATGGAGTAAATGGGGATGTGTGCTATTTATAGGAAGTAGAAGAGTGGACTGGCATGGTGAGGAGGGGCATATGGTGGTGTATTTGTCTCAGTGTTTGCCATAGACCTCCTGAAAAGTAGCTGTTTTTCTTCTTTAAGATTCTAAAATGCCAGAGATACTAGAAATAGGTATGTTCATGAGAAAAAGAGACCCTTAAAAAGAGGGAAATAGGATAATTAAAGTGACTATCCGATTTGAGAATTCATGGTTAGAATGCAGTTCTCTGCCCCTGTAATTACAGGCAAAATTAAAATAACGTGGTTTCCAACTCTTAGACATGCTCCAATGATTGTATAGTTGAAAATCATAAATTACCTGTAGAGAGACACAGTTAGAATGCAGTTAGGGAGACCTCTCTGCCTCCTGGTATTGCAGAAGCTTTCCACAGAAGAATGGTACCATCACCAGCTCTGTCTGTATATCACAGTGCTGGTAGCCAACTTAATTAACTAGCAGTGAAAGAAGTTTCTGCACCCTGTGAGATATTCCCCATGTATACAGAGTTCAGTAATTGTCATTACTTTTGCTATCTGAGGTTTTTAAAAGGGAATGAGTAGACATACCACAATTTAGTTTCAAGAGTGGAATTATCCTTCAATACACATTTGATTTGTGATTTTAATGGGAAGCATGTCTAAAGTTTAAGCATTGACTTCCTTTCTGTGTTGGAAAGGTTGTCCATTAGCAGACACAGGGCACTATGCTGGACATACCCAGGAGGCCCCCAGTTACTCTGTTGACTGGTGCTTTACGCCCCTTTCCAGCCCTCTTCACTGAATCATTTTTAGAATGCATCAGATGCAGCTCTCAAAGTGATGCAAAATCATTGAGTCCTCCCATTCTTCAGCTAAAGAAGTAGTGTCATGGTTTCCTAACAAGAAAACCTACTATGAGGCAAGATTATAGAAAATCAGAATAGCAGAGTAGGGCAGGAGCTGAGGAATCTTCTGCTTTAGCCCTTCATTTTTACATAAGAAGAAATAAAGACCCAAGTTTAGGGCATACAGCTGACTCAGAGTGGGACCTACTCCTCTCCTTCAGTTCCCATTAGGATTAAATGAGTTAATACCATTATAGTCCTTATAATAGTACCTGTGCCATAGTAAGTGGTCAGCAAATGCGAGTTATCACTTGTCATTATTCCTAGTGGTAGAGCCCAAACAGGAACCTAGATGCCCTAATGATGCAGTGCTCTTCAGGAGGCACATATTTTATATTTCCACGTTGTAGAGGGAGAAATATGTTTTAAGAAGTTGAGTTAAAATAGTGACCACCACAGTGCCCATTTATGTGTACCTACTCAGCATACTAGTACTTAGTCTGTACTGAGTAAGTACTAGGCTAAGTACTGCATTTCTTAGCCCAGTACTGCATAGTCTGAGCTAAGTACTGCATATTCATGGTTTCCTTTAATCCTCACAGTGTTCTATGAGATTCACATTCTTGACCATCCCCATTTGACATACAAGTTGGGGAACTTGCCCAGGGTCACACCACTAATATGGGGCTGAACTAGGTTGTTTTTTTTTTTTGAGACCTCTACCTCCCAGAGTGCTGGGATTACAGGTGTGAGCCACCATGCCCAGCCTTGTTTTATGTATTTTTAATAGTCGAAAAAAATCAAAAGAAGGATAATATTCCATGACACATAAAAATTATGTGAAATTCCAATTTCAGTGTCCATACAGTTTTGTTGGAATACAGCCATGCTCATTTGTTTACATATTGCCCGTGGCTGCTTTTGAAATATAATGGCTGAGCTGAGTAGTGTAGTGGAGACCGCATGGCCCACAAAACCTGAAATATCTACTCCCTGGCCTTTATAGAAAACACTTGCTGACTTTTGCTTTACACTCTTCCTTGGTGATTACATTTTATGACATTCCAGCGGTTTAGGGCATAATTGTGGAGTTTTTATAGGATCTGTCTTCTCGTGTTACTTGCCTTATGGTTTGTTCCATATTAATTAACATATGAATCAGATCCTGAATAGTGTGTATAAAAAGAGTTCACCGTTAGATTGTCTATGTCTTGTCTTTTTTTCCCTATAGATTGGGGAGTAATTTATTCCTGGATACTGTGTGAGACTCTTGATGATAACCTGTTTTTGTTTCTGTACTAACCATGGATTGCAGCTGTTTGTGATTTGCATGCCCCTCACATTCATTTATTGAGCCGATTGTTTTTAAACCTCCAAGTGTCTTAGATGCAGAAATCACTCTATTTTCTTTCCTTTGTAGTGGTTTGTTGTCTTCGGATTATGTGGAGATTCACTACGAAAATGGGAAACCACAGTACTCTAAGGTACGGTTACTGGCGTCGGCAAGTTCTGTAGTGTAAGTGTACCAGTCATAGAGTTGATCAGTGCACACTGCATTGTTTTGATGTCTGTCTTGGTAAAATCACCTGTGCTCTTTTTCAATGATACTATTTTTAGTGAGGAGAAATTTATTAAAATGTACAAATGTTTGAGATAACATTAGGTATTCAGGACAAAAAATGTTTATTGTTTTTATTATACATACAGTACCTTTTGTGATAGTATAAAGAGCTATTCAGTTCCGTATCAGCACCTGAAAGTAGTCAGTAAAGAAGGACGAGGCTCATGGCCATCGAATCTGGATTAGAAGACTGGATGGGCTGTTAGAATGATTCTTTAGTGCAAATGACTTTGCTGCCCAAGAAGGGCAGGGGAAGTGAAATGTAGGTGTAGTACTTTTTCTCTAACCGTCATAACAATTCTGTGAGGTCAATGTTATTATTCCTGCTGTACTACGGAAGAAATTAAGGCAGAGAGAGGGCAAATAAGCCTGCTTAAGGCCATGGAACATTGAATATGAGGGTACTTGGGTATCTGATTCCTTCATTTGGAGATGAAATTTCTTGTCTTCAGGAAGGATTAATAAACAGCAAGTGAATTTGGATTAAAGCAAGAGAGAGAGAGAGAGAGAGAGAGATGGTTTGTATGTAAGAAACAGTGACCTCCATCAGTCAGGGTGAAGTTCCTCAGAATGGCTACAGAAAGAAACTCTGACTTTTAGGGAGTCAACAAGTGCCATTGAACCTGAGCAGTGTCCCCGGTGTCCCGGATACTGGGGCACAGGAAAGGAAACAAAGTGGGGAAACATCACTAGATTTGTTGTTTTTTTGTTTGTTTGTTTCCTAGATTGTTAACACATGTCAACATAAAAGTAGCACCTTTCCCATGTGTGGACTTGCGCAATATAGGTAACTGGGATTTTCAGTGTGATGGCTTCTCAGCAAATATTTATAGGCGCCCTTCATTATAAATACTGCCCAGGAGGCCCTGGCATGTCTCAGGATTTATAACATTCCAATTTGTAATAGGACGTGTTTTCCAGCCTTTGGTTTTGTGCCACAGATTAAGAACTTTCATGTATCATTAGTTGTCAGTTCTTGCCTTAGGTTGCACTTGGGGGTTGTTGAGTCTCCCTAAAAGTTAACGCTGTGGAAAGTGAGCAGAAAAGCTAAATCAAGCGCGGGAACGAGCTTCCTGGCATTTGTACAAACTGAAGCTTCTGTCAGCTGTGCCAGGGCCCTGAGCACTGCGGATGCTGAATCATGAGCCTGGAGTAGACAAGATTGCAGGGAACTTTATAGACTCAGCAAATGAGCCACCTTTGCAGGACACAGAAACCTGATCCAAACTTTTCACTAAGGCACTAAGTTAGTTTTTTTGTTTTTGTTTTTTTAAAGAAACAGAATAACTAATTGGCCTCCAGAGGTCATTTGAGGTCCCAAAAGGAGACTTTATAATTAATAAGATATTCCAAATCTGTTATCAATTGTAACTAAAATTAAAACAAAAGGTATTTCAACTCTAGCAAAAGAAATTGTATTCACTGCAGTTTGTTTTTGTGTTCACTGCTTTTCTCTCTTTCATGACCCATTTTCTCCAAATAGCTCATATGCCCAAACTTATGTGCTTCATAGATAATGAATTAAGTCTGTTTTTTATGTGTCTGTATTGATATGGTGCACAGTATTTTATGTCAAGATTTTTAAAATGTAGCAAAATTTTAAATATTTTAGCATGTATTAAGTAATCTTCTAAACCTTTAATTTTTAAAAACTTCATATTATTTCTAATTCATTTGTTATAATTTGTTTAAAAATGCCATGGTGATAGACATTTTGACTGTTTCCAATCTTTCACTATACGAATAACTTCAAGGGAAGGGCCTTCCAGATACATTTTGAATACATCCCTTATAATTGCTTCAGCGTTAATTCTGAGAAAGGAATTTTCTGGGTCAAAGAGTTGGTACAATTTTTTAACACTCTTCACATATATTAACAATTTTTCTTTCTGAAAGTTTGTATAAATTCATATTCCCACCACCATTACATATATATATATATATATATATATGCATTTGTAAATAAACTTCATGAAGATTGTCTTTTATGCTGTTTCAGAAAATCTTTGTCCAGAGTACCAGAAAAGGAAATTAATATGTAAGAATGACTAGGTTAAACTTACTTTCACATAATGCAGCCTTTTTTCCCCCAAATATCTCAAATTGTTTATTTATTTATTTATTTATTTTTTGAGATGGAGTTTTGCTCTTATTGCCCAGGCTAGAGTGCAGTGGCGCAATCTTGGCTCGCTGCAACATCCACCTTCTGGTTTCAAGCGATTCTCCTGCCTCAGCCTCCCAAGTTGCTGAGATTACAGGCGCCTGCCACCACGCCTGACTAATTTTTTTGTATTTTTAGCAGAGACAGGGTTTCACCATGTTGGTCAGGCTGGTCTCAAACTGCTGACCTCGTGATTCACCGGCCTCGGCCTCCCAAAGTGCTGGGATTACAGGCGTGAGCCACCATGCCCGGCTCAAAGATCTCAAATTGTTTAGAGAAAAGCACATGCACACATTGTACACACACACGTAGACACACAGTATTATCCACATAACTAAAGAACAGTCTTATTTGGCTGTGAAGTTAAATATGAAGGTGGATATTGACAGTATCCCAGGAATTAGTTGCAACCGCACTTTGAAAAGAGGGTTGCCTAGGTTCTCCCATGTCACCACTACCAAGCCCCTCCCTCATTCTTACTTCTCACTAAGAAAAGATTAATGTCTTGGCTTTTACTTTTATTGCATGCATGTGGGTTAAAAGTGTTTCTTTCCATGTGAAGCAAATATAGGAGCTGGAGAGGTAAAAAAGAAGCATGTAATATGAATGCTGGGCATCAATCTGTGAATAAGGAAGAACTTTTGTTCTGCGCTTGATGGAGCAATAGCCTTTGTTTAAGTTCCTACAGTGCTTTGCACATAATATATAATACAACTATTTTGTTGATTTTTTTTACAACTTTAAAGGTAATTTATTTACTTTTCTTATTTTATTAACAAATTTATTGGGATATAACTTATATATCATAAAGCATATAATTGTTTTTAGTATATCTACAGACTTGTGCATCCATCAACATAATCTAATTTTAGAATATTTTCATCGTTCCATAAAGAAACCTTACACCACCTGTTAACAGTTGCAGTCTCTCTTTTACCAACTGTAGATAACCACTAATCTATTAATACTTCCTATCTCAATAGATTTGCCTATTCTGGACATAAATGAAATCGTATAATAGGTGGGCCTTTGTGACTAGTTTCCTTTTTTGTCCCTAGCTTTAATGAGGTATGATTGAAAAATAGAAATTGCATATATTTAAGGTATATAACTTAAACTATATATATAGGAATTGTATGTATTATACAAAACATCATGTTGATATGTTTATACATTGTGAAATGGTCACCACACTCGAGCTAATGAACATACCCATCACCTCACATAGTTATCTCTTTTTTTGTAGTGAGAACATTTAAGATTCACCCTCTTAGCATATTTCAAGTACTATATATTTGTTGACCAACTTTGCTGATGAGCCTATTTAAATAAGTTAATTTTTAGCATTTCAGTTATTATAAAAGAGTAAGCATCAATATAACACTATGAAAGTACTTTTCAAAATTAACATATTTCTGTTAGGTCTTTTTTGGTGAGCTGCTAATACATATTTGTAAGTGCTTACTAATACTTTGATTTCTCTTCTGCTTATGAAAGGAACTGCTACCTGACCAGCAGTCATGATGAATAAATAGATGAAATGCCTCCATCCCAACTTCCCTCTACCTTATTACTATCATTATTAGGTGGGGAAAGCGTCTTTTCCTAGGTCTATTTTCTCACCTTGGCTTCTTCCTATTCCCTTGCTCATTCTTGCTCAGGGAAGGAAGAGCAGTTTGCTGGGAAAGTATGTCTGTGCAGCCAATTCCTCCCTCCCCTGTTTTTTTTTTTTTATAGGATCCACCTTCCTACAGGAAGAATACATTCTTTCCACCTTTCTCTTCTCTGAATTGTTCTGTGGCCACCCCCGTGTGTGTGTGGGGGGGGGGTTGAGTTGTCCCACATTGTCTCTGCCTGGATGGGTAAGGCTAGCTAACTCCTGGGTGCAGCATTAGCAGGCCTATTAGATTCTCAACTAATCCTCTCCTCCAGTATAGCTCTATAATAAATGAAGGTGACATTTTTATGTTTCATTTCTATGTCACTCTCTCATTTAGTTTTAAACTTGGGTGGGCACCAATTCATACCCACGAGGATGGCTGTAATAAAAATGATGGACAATAACCAGTGCTGTCGAGACTGTGGAGAGATTGGAACCCTCATACACAGGTTGTGGGAATGTAAAATGTTGTGTGGCTGCTTGGCAGAACAGTTTGGCAGTTCCTCAAAAAGTTCAACAAAGAATTACCGTATCATGCAGCAGTTCTACTCCCAGGCATATACTCAAGTGAATTAAATATATATGTCCACAAAGAAACTTGTACAGAAATGCTCATAGCATTATTCGTAGTAGCCAAAAGGTGGAAACACCCTAAATGTCCTTCAGTTGATGAAGGAATAAAGGAAATGTGGCATATTCACATAGTGGAATTACTATTCAGTCATAAAAGGAATGAAGTACTGATACATACTACACCATAGATAAACCTTGTAAACATGCTAAGTAAAACAAGCCATATACGAAGGGGTGCATATGATATGCTTCTGTTCATTTGAAATGTCCAGAATAGGCAAATTCATAGGAACTGAAAGTAGGTTCATGATTGCCAGGGCCTGGTGGAGTGCAGGGGAGGAGAAATGGGGATTGATTGCTAATGAGTACAGGACTTTTCTTCTGAGGTGATGAGACTATTCTGAAACTAGATAGTAGGGATAGTTATACAACTCTGTGAATATGCTAAGAAAAACACTGAATTGCATACTTAAAAAGGTAAACTTTTTCTAAACAACCTTTATGATATCTAAACAATAACAAAAAACCCAGGTGGGGAATAAGAGTTTATTTACCCACCCTCTTCATCAAACAAGAATCCTTTAAGATTGGTCTTGTCACATATGCTCATGAATAAGCCATTCCTGTTCATTCATTAAACAAATATGGTTTTACCATATAGCATAATGTCCTTCAGGTCCACCCATATTTGGCAAATGCCAGGATCTCCTTTTTTAAGGCTGAATGCTATTCCATTGTATGCACGTGTGTTTGTGTATGTGTGTGTGTGTGTGTGTGTGTTGAAATAAGCCAGACACAGAAAGGAGAATGTTCTGTGACCTCATTTATGTGTAGAATCTAAAAAAGTCAAATATATATTTAAGTTGGTGCAAAAGCAGTTGCAGTGTTTGCCATTGAAAGTAATGTCAAAAACCACAAATACTTCTGCACCAACCTAATAGAAACACAACAGTGGTTAGCAGGTGCAGGAGGTGGAGGGGTGGGAGTGAGGTAGTGGGTTGGAGAGATGTAGGTCAGATGGTACAAAGTTGCAGTTATGTAGGCTGTAAGTCTCAAGATGGAATGAATAGCATGAGGCCTATGGTCAGTCATATTGTATGATGGGAATTTGCTAACAGAGTAGATTTTAGATGCTCAAGCCACACGCTTACACAAAAGGTAACTGTGAGGTAGAAATAAGACATGTTAATTTGATTGACTATAGTAATAATTTCACTATGTATATCAAAATATCATGTTGTATATTTTAGATATATACACCTTTTTTTTTTGAGATAGTATCTCACTCTGTTATTCAGGCTAGAGTGCAGTGGCACGATCTTAGCTCACTACAACCTCTGTTTCCTGGGTTCAAGTGATTCTCCTGTCTCATCCTCCCGAGTAGCTGGGATTAGAGGCATGTGCCACGACGCCTGGCTAATTTTCATATTTTTAGTAGAGATGGGGTGTCACCATGTTGGCCAGGCTGGTCTCGAACTCCTGACCTCAAGTGATCCACCCACCTCGGCCTCCCAAAGTGCTGGGATTACAGGCGTGAGCCACTGTGCCCGGCCTGATATATATAACTTTTAAAAAACAAAAAAGCAGAAAAAATGTTGATTTAGCTTGTACCGTGACCTAGTTTAGGTCATAGTTGCTGTTCTAGGTACTAGATATGTATCAGTGAACCAAACAGATAAAAATTCCTGCCCTTGTGGGTCCTGTGTTCTCTTCTCACCTTTATTCTTTTCTTTATCAGTATAACTACATCACCCTTTTAGAATGTTCTTTGTGCTTTCCTTATCAAATCATCATCACAGGTCAGCTCAAGCTCCCTTCTAGGAGTGAAGGCTTTTTGGCAGCAGGAGAGCTTGGATTATGGTCTGTGGAGTAGGCCTCTGTGCGCATGGCTCCTGGCTGGGAGGTAGGGTTGATGCAGAGTGGAGGAGATTGGAGGAGTGCGTGTTCTGAAGACCTTGTCTAGTGTGTGAGTAAGGGAGGGTGGGCCCTGCAGAAGTCAATCAGAGTCTGGCCGAGGTGCTCTGTTGGAGCCAGGAGTGTTTTCAGACACACAGGTCTGCCTGTCTTCCATTTTCTGAGTGTTTCCCCACTTCTTTCTGCTTCCTTTCCTTTATTTTTCTCATTCCCTTTTCCTTTAGTAATATTTTAATGAAATTTTCAGACTATTTTTTAAATCTATTTTCCCTTCTTTTTTACTGCCTCTCAACTTGCCATAATTCAGTTTAAAAAAATCATGTTTGTGTTGTTTCTAACCAAAGAGTTAGATAACTTAAAGTTTGTATTTCCACTCCTATACTAAAAATGACTCTTTTACTTGTGTATACACTAGAATTTTTTCCCTAGTCTTTGAATTAATTAATAGCCAGTTTTTTAAAAACTTTCTTACCACTGCATAAATAATAAACAATTTAAGCAATAGCAAGGAAAACAAAACTATCCACACTAAATCACTTAAATTAGATCCAGGATTATCAGTTATTTGAATTTTGAGTATAAAGTTGAAATTATTATTAATCATTCAAAATATTGCCCTTCCTGGCAACATTCGGAGTATATTATAGAATATGTAAGGAGCCCGGGGTTAAAATATGCCCCAAGAAATCAAGATAGCAGATGACACTAGCTCCTCACAAAGCTATTTTAAGTTGGAATAGTATAATTTATATGAACTATTAAAAATTTACATAGCATTGGGACAGCCATACTGTTCTAATACTTTATTAAACTACTGCAAGAACATTTTCCCTATTAAATTTAATGAAGGTAAATAATTAAACAAATTATTTAATAATTTAACAAATTAATAATTTATGTGTTGGGGTCTCAAGTTCCCCAATTCTCCAAAATTATTATTTTTATTTCCTTATTCTGCAGTAGTCAAAATCAGGTATACATGTCCCATTATAGATATCTTTTTTCTATTTCTCATTTGTTATCAGCTCACTGATTATTAAAATAGTTTAGCATATCCTAGTAGTTGATAAGCTTGAAAAATTTAAAGATATGTATATAGAATAATCATTTGAGTATAATGTCAGTAGTTTTTATTATTATATTCAGAACCTAGATATCATAATATACACATTTTCTAGTTAAGGGCTGTGTAGTTTCTTTTCAAATGTTTATCCTGACCTGCAGGAATAGATTGAAAATATCAGTGTGTGGTCACTATGAATGTCCAGGTTTTTGGGAGTTTCATAAGCAATAAAGAACTGGCTGATGGAACTTTACCATGCAGATAAAATAGTTAGACACAAAGGTAGGGTAATTTTAAAAACCAAATTGAAACTATTGGTTCTGTTTCCACTGAAATGAGTAGAATCAAACACTTCCTGTTGTTATTACTATTATTATTATCATCATTATTATTTTTTATAGAGGCAGGGTCTTATTACATTGCCCAGACTGGTCTCAAACTCCTCCTGGGCTGAAGCAATCCTTCCTCCTTGGCCTCCCCAAGTGCTAGGATTACAGGCATGAGCCATGATGCCTGTCCAGTTCCTGTTATTAGATTAGTAACACCAGGGAACCGGATTTTTTTTCCCCTACAAGTTGTTATCACTAGAGTCACAAAGTTATTATCCCCAGCCGTTTCTGGTTAGGAAGTGTTTTTATAAGATGGACATGGCTTCAATGTGTCAGTATATGAAGAGGAAGCCTGGTAGGTTCCAATGGGATTCTGACCTTGGAAACCTTGTGGAGCAGAGTTATTATTTGAGCATGATCTGGCTTGTGGAGTGTTCAGCTGTGTGCAAGTAGCAGGCTGAGAAAGGTAGGGAGCATACTAGGATTTTTAATTTCCTGTGACTAGCCAATAACTTCCACTTATCAGATGCTCCGTTTTTGTTGAATTTAATTAACTGGCAGTTTTGGATCTGAAAATGCTGATGTCTATAGGGGTGCACAGAGACTTGTGTCATGGGCTGAATTGAGCCCATTTTGGTTCTCCTTTCTGCCATTTGCCACGTCACAGGTCTGTGACCCACTCCTAGGTGGTCAGGGCCAGCCCTCTTTAATTGTCTCAAGTCTTCCTGACTGGAGAAAGAATCATGGACTTGAGAACCTGAAGATGTGGGAATCAGTTTGTCCTTTTGTTATTTTTAGAAGAGCCTTTTGTACTTTGTTTCTGTCCCCATATGGGTATATGGAGACAGCAGTCACTGTGAGGTAATGGTTGGTGAAGATGGCCAGATTCCTGGGTGGTAGGCACCCCTGGAGCTGACTGTCCAAAGTCATGATTGCCAGTGCCCTCTAGAAGTGGGCTGCCTGTACTGGCCCACTACTGTTATGCTTGGCACCCAAGATGGATTGCTCCTTCTCTCTCAGGATTTATTTTATATGATATAACTCAAGATGTTACTTTGCCGTGGTCTGAAGTGTTACCAAATAATATTTGTCCATAATACTTTTTAAAAACTTGGTATAAATTTAGTAATAAAAATCTCAGAAAATCCTCTAATACCACTACTACTGATATTAAATTGGAAGCTACCAAATTGCTTATAATGCTTAATATAACTACACAATGTGGCTATTAAAACTTTCTTATGATGATTGGATATTGCCTGAAGTCTCATGTAAGGTTCAAAAAATGCAGTGATTCAAGGCCGGACACGATGGCGCATGCCTGTAATCCCAGCTACTCAGGAGGCTGAAGCACAATAATTGCTTGCATCTGGGAGGTGGAGGTTGCAGTGAGCTGAGATCATGCCACCGCACTCCAGCCTGGGCGACAGAGTGAGACTGTCTTTAAAAAAGAAAATAAAAGAAAAGCAGCCCTTTACTGTACACACACACATACATACAGTTGATCCTTGAACTGCACGGGTCCACTTATATGTAGACTTTTTTCAAGCAAACACAGTATTCGTGGGATGCAAAACCTGTGTGTATGTAGGGCTAGCTTTTCATATGTGTGGGTTTCACAGGGCCGACTGTGAGACTTGAGTATGTGCAGATTTGGGAGTATGTAGGGGTTCTGGAACCAATCCCTGACCGTCTAAATATATATTTATCTCTTTTTTCTCCCAATAACCCACCTAAAGAACAGTTAGGGAATAAAAAAGGATATGAACCCACCAAGACAAAGACAGGAGAAGAGAAAACAAGCAGGTGAGACGTAGCTATAAAATTTCAGGAGGTGGAAGGTGGATGAGGGTTGACTCTTACCTTTGAGCTTTTCATGCTCTGCTAAGTTCGTTTGGGGGGAAACCAAGAAGAAACAAGTCAACTTATGTCACTTATCCCAGAAAGGCAGAAATAAAAGCATCTGAAAAAAGAAAAACTGGTTGAAAGTAGATGTAGAGTAGTTAAGTCCCCAATTTACTGCCTGCCCCGTGCAGCCAGATAACCAGATAAGAAGTCGGGGACTTCCCTAGTCTGGTAGGAGCTCATGTATGGAGAAAAATGGAAAGGAGGGAATTCTCAGCTATATTTTATAAATAATAAATATTATTTTTATTATAAATATTCTTTTTATAAATAATAAAAATTATTGTTATTTATAAAAAATAGCTGCCCAGATCTGAAGTGCATAGTTTTCTTGATTAAAAGGCATCACAGCAGGAGGCTGAGGCAGGAGAATCACTTGGACCTGGAAGGCGGAGGTTGCAGTGAGCCGAGGTCACACCATTGCACTCTAGCTTGGGCAACAGGGTGAGACTCCGTCTCCAAAAAAAAAAAAAAAAGTGTCACAGAGTACCCAGTACAACAAAGGAGCAAAAATGCTTTAAAAAAAAAAATGGAGCAAGAAAGAAAATACAATAATTATTAGTGTCAGAGCTGTGAACAGTATTTGTGTACACATAAACAATATAGATTTAACTAAAACTGGTGATATGCATTAGAATGTATTGGGGATGAGAGAGATTTTCAAGATCCTGTATTAGGTAGATAATTTCTAACATGGAATTAGTCAGAACATAAAAATATAAACTTTCAAAAATATGTAGCCAAACACCAGAAGAAACAGCTTAAAACATTAAAAATGGTTGCCTTGGAGGTGGAGGGGAAAGAGGGACAAAGGAAACTGCTGTGTTTTTTTTTTTTTTTTTAATTTTTTTATTATACTTTTAGGGTACATGTGCACAACGTGTAAATTTGTTACATATGTATACATGTGCCATGTTGGTGTGCTGCACCAATTAACTCGTCATTTACATTAGGTATATCTCCTAATGCTATCCCACCCCCCTTCCCCCACCACACGACAGACCCCGGTGTGTGATGTTCCCCTTCCTGTGTCCAAGTGTTCTCATTGTTCAATTCCCACCTATGAGTGAGAACATGCGGTGTTTGGTTTTCTGTTCTTGAGATAGTTTGCTGAGAATGATGGTTTCCAGCTGCATCCATGTCTCTACAAAGGACATGAATTCATCCTTTTTTATGGCTGCATAGTATTCCATGGTGTATATGTGCCACGTTTTCTTAATCCAGTCTGTCATTGATGGACATTTGGGTTGGTTTCAAGTCTTTGCTATTGTGAATAGTGCCACAGTAAACATACATGTGCATGTGTCTTTATAGCAACATGATTTATAATCCTTTGGGTATTATATATATTACCCAGTAATGAGATGGCTGGGTCAAATGGTATTTCTAGTTCTAGATCCTTGAGGAATCGCCACCCTGTCTTCCACAATGGTTGAACTAGTTTACAGTCCCACCAACAGTGTAAAAGTGTTCCTGTTTCTCCACATCCTCTCCAGCACCTGTTGTTTCCTGACTTTTTAATGATTGCCATTCTAACTGGTGTGAGATGGTATCTCATTGTGGTTTTGATTTGCATTTCTCTGATGACCAGTGATGATGAACATTTTTTCATGTGTCCGTTGGCTGCATAAATGTCTTCTTTTGAGAGGCGTCTGTTCATATCCTTCGCCTACTTTTTGATGGGGTTGTTTTGATGGGACAAAGGCGAAAAGTTTCAAGATTTGATGGGGTTCCTTTGAGGGACAAAGGAAACTGCTATGTTTTTTTAAAAAAATAAAATTTGTAGTTATTATGTGACTTTGAAAACTACATTCATGTATTGTTTCTAAAATGTTTTAAAAGTTAATTTTTAAAGGTAAGAAAACAAGATATTGTATAGTTTTCCATCAAAAATGATTATAAACAAACTTTTGGAGTCTCTCTTCAGTCAAGTGGAAGTCCTTGTTCCGTAACAACATCGGAGAAGTACCTGTAGTCCTATAATACATACTTAAGAAATGTATGTTTTATTAATTACCTTGGTGTCATTGTTTTTTAAAGCCTTTTCTCCTTCAT